>NC_056002.1:50279079-50592274 GCF_018446385.1 Zingiber officinale | reverse complement strand
AAACACTTGCTATTTATAATTGTATCAAATTTTGTGTAAGAAATTTTCGATAAAGGTGCACCGTTTATGCACCCCCTCTAGATCATGAGTCTACTAGTTAATATTAGACTAAAAGGTGATATCGCTCACTCCAGACGACCCCGTATCGCCGATCCCACAGCAAGATACACGCAGTAAATCAAGGGGGTATTTTATCTTAGCGCAACAGCCTCCTTGGATAGGGAGGTCTGACACCCAACGAAGTATTTTGCACCCACTTGAAATTGAAAACAAGACCTATTAAAGCAAACACTCATGCAAGTATCAATTATGCCAACCCATGGGGCATCTACTAGTTAATATCATATAAACATTTAACAAAGATTTTGTTTATTAGAAGAGGATTAGAGATCTACTTCTGATTGGATTTTTATACACTGCTAGCATTTGAGAGTCTATAAAATACTATGAAATAGAAAAAATAATTATACTAAGATGAGTAGATGGACCAAAAAAATTTTAAAAAGGAATATATAGATGATGGAAAAGCAACATATGCATTAGTGTGTATTCCAAAATAAGAGTTGCACACGGTGCAAGAATGTCAAGGTATCATAGAACAAGTTCATCAAGCTACATGTGAGCACATCTGATTCAAAACTAGCCAAAGCAAGATCTCTTATAAACACAACTCAATATAATCAAGATGAAAGGTAAACACCATAGCTTGAATGCACTCAAGATTCAAGCAAAATTATCAATGGGCTAATGTCTATAGGTGAGGAAATCCCAATCAGGATCTACTACGAAGTGCTTTCAAGATTCTCTACATAAATCCAATGTGGACATTAATAGTGGATGTTTATCCAATGTTCAAAGATTATGTTCTCAACTATGGAACTTCATGAGGCCAAACAAATTAAGACCGAGTTATAATGAGGAAATAACATTTATGGTCAAGGGTGACACCATCATCATCCTCTTCATCAAACACTAATGAAGATAAAGCAAAACAAATTTTCAAGTGCAACAAAGAAAAGTCACTCGAAGAATGAATACCCAAAAATAAAAAATAAGGAAAATAAAAACACAATAAGGCACTTAAAGCTACATAGAATGATTCGTACACATCAAATGAGGAACCAATCCAAAAAATAGTTACACATTAAGCCGTTGTAGCAATCACAAAAAGGAGAGGCAAGAGTTTCAAGTGAAGAAGAAAACATTTCAAAAAAATTTATCTTATGGTCAATTGGTTGAATTAGTAAATGAGAGTCCATGGCAATTAGCAAAATCAAATAATAAAAAAAAAATTAAATGAATGAGGTGAACAATCTTAAGGCTCAACTTAGTGTACCTCTATCACCTTTATTGGATTAAAGAAATAGAAATAGAAAATTTAAAATGTAAACTTAATAAAACAGTCATTCATATAAAAAAAGATATTTGGTGCATAAATTAAGGGGGACACCTAGGTTTAAGAGAAATGCTTTAAGGGGAACTTGTTAAAGGTATTTGACTAATCCATAGTTTGGGGAGAAATGTTTCCTTGAGGGGGGGGAGAGGAACTTCCCTAAAATAAGAAAAAGAATAAAGAGATTATTAGAACAAGGGAGAGGGATCCACCTTGATGAAAGGGAAGGCTATAAAACCTTCATATAAAATTTGGCTTGAATGTTACTTTTTGAATCAAAAAATTACAAAGAACTTTTTTTAATGCATGCTAAAGGGGGAGAATGAAGGTATTAAGTTAGAAATCTTCATTTAAATTTTGGTATAGGATATGAAAAGTTAGACTCGGGGTTAAGCCTAACTTAGATATTGTGAAGTATCAAAAAAAAAAAAGAGAGATTGTTAGTACAATCAAACCCCTAATCAAGGTTGATCAATCTAGTCAAGGTTAACCATAGTGCATTTAGATGTTTAAGCAATATGTTCGAATAATATATTTGATTTTTGGAGATGGGTGTCAAATAGGATACTTGAAAGTGGAAGAAGTCCAAATGTGTCAAGGTTATCTGAACATTTGGGTTTGGTTAAAGAGCAGGTGTTGGTAGAAGTTAAAAGTTTAAGTGGGTCAGGTTGATCGGAGGTATTGAGAAGTCCAATCGGTGTTGGCAATGGAGAATCCAAAGAGGTCGTGGAGGGCATGCATGTGGAAGTCTAGGAAAGTTAAAAGTGGCCTAGGCAGATCTTGGAGTCCTAGAGGAGTGAACTCAAAGTAAGTAAAAGTCCTAGCAACAAGGTTAGGCAAGGAAAAGAGCTGATAGGCAAAGGTCAATCAAATGTTGGGCAATGAGTGAAGTTCCAAGGACAAGGACTCTCTAGGCATGTGAAGTCCTAGTATGTTTCGGTCAATTTGATATTAGGCAAAGTTTAAGTGTTGATAAGTCACGATCGATGTGCACAAGGAAAATGGAAAGTCCCAAAGACATGAATTCTCTTGGCATGGTAGTGACTCAATGTTGGTATGGCTGAAGTTAGAATGGCAGTCAACTAGAGTAGAAGTTGCAATCGCCTAGTGAATCAAAACCACAAAGTTGTGATTTAGACGGATTCAGGACTCTAAAATTGACTCTGGCTAAAATGCTAATGAACCGAAAGTTTTGTAGACTTGGTCAGTCAACTAGTGCACTTCAATCAACTGATGACACAGTGAAGCAAATGATTAGATGATGGTTTTATCTAGTCCAATCAACGAATGAACTAGACAACTAAAGAACTGATCCAATTCACACAAAATAGGTTACATGTCATAAAGGAGTTGATTGATGAAAAGATAGAAATCCATTGATATGAAGCACTTGACTAATGGCTCACATATAGAAGGACTATATAAGTTGATATCATGATCATTTCAAAATAATGTGATCGGCTACAAGGAGAATGTTATCGCATTTTAGAGTCGTCATGAGCAACCTACAACGATTGAAAGTAATCATTTCAATTTCATTTGTAATTTCAATTCTTTTATTTTTATTATTTGGTTGTATTCTTACATATGTGTTTCTCTTGTATATACTCTAAAAGAAGAGAACTGTAAGATATTTGTCTGCCTATAGAAAGTGTCCAAAGAAAGAGAAAATATAGTGGTGTTACCAAGAGTGATCCATTGACGGATCATATGTCGTAGAGTAGAAATAAAGAGTTTTGAATTGTTTACTTATGTTTGTTATTTTATTAATTTTTGTTGTGCATTGATCATAGGCAAACAAAATCCACGCGTTATTCACACTCCCTCTATCCGTGACATCAATCCTAATACTTGGCATGTGCAGAAGTCCCAAAGGAGTGAAAATCCAACAAGTGTTAGAAGAAGTCCAAGATCCTAAGCAAATGAAGAAGTCTTGTGCAAATGTGGAAAAATCCAATAGGCATTAGCAAAAGTTCAAGACGTACTTAGCAAATGAAAAAGTCTCAAGGAATGAAATCATAATAGATGTCGAAAAATCCAACATGCATTGACAAAGGACCGATAGGTCCTTGGCAAACGATGAAGTCCTGAAGGAGTAAAAAGCTCGAAGGTAGGACTCGAAAGCAAGTCAAGCTTAGGAAGCTTGCTACTATACAAGGCTAGAGGCTTGTCAAAAAGAACTTAAGGAAGGAGCATTATCGGCATGAGGACATGCGAGATGAATAATGACAAAAAGTCATTTTGAGTATTTTAAAAAGATTTTTCTACTTAAGTGTCTACCAGAGATTAAGTGTTGTAGGTCGAAGTCAACAAAAAATAAAAAACTCAAAGTCAAGCAAATTCAATAGAAAATAGGGTTTCTCAATTGACTAAATAGTTGAGTCAATTTAGTGGTTGACTGTAGCTTTTTGCTTAGAAACAAAAGTATTCTCTCTAGACTGAGTCAACAAAATGAGAGCTCAGTGCCTAAGTCAATTGCCCAATTGATAATTTTCGTCTCTTTGTAATTTGAATCAGCCGGAATGATTGTAAGCATGGTTTAAAATTTCGACCCGTGCCGAGGTTTCGATCTGAGACTGGAACGATACGATTTTGGTATCGTATTGTTCCATGTCGATACAGTTTCGATATTTTTTTTATTTATATATAGTAATTATTAGATAAATATGTTTATTGTGTATAATTTAAAAATAAATTGTATATTGATTTTATATAAGTTGTTTGAACAACTTAATATGCTTAGAAAAAATAATTAAATATAATTTCCTTTAAAGATGTATTAATTACTCAAATTAAAATTGATATATCATAATTATATAAATTAATTGTTTATTCATTTAATTAATTATTAGTTTAAATCTTATATATTTAAAATAGTAAAAAAAATCAAAATATCAATTAAATAGTAAAAAATATAAAGTAATAAAAAAATTATGAGAATATAAATATAATTTATTAGAATTTTTTTAAAAAAAATAAAATTTTTAAATAAATTTGAAATGGTAAAAAAGAATTTTTATAATATCAATTAATAATTTTTTTTATTTTGTTAATTTTAAATATATTTTTATATATTTTATAGAGATAATTTAAGTAGGGTTTATAAAAGTCTATTCAAAATATCACACTCTAGTTGGGAATTATTTAATTAATTAATTCTTTTTTTCTTTTTGCAACAGTGATCCCACAAGTCGCAAGTCCTACTACCGCTGCTTATGCGACACCTCCGTCGGTGGCGGAGGCATCGCGAGACGCTTTAGGCGAGACGGAGGTGTTGCGCGACGCTTCGTGGCGCCGCTAGAAGTGTCCCGCGACGCTTCCAGCGACACAGAGGTGTCAATCGCGGGCATATGACAAAGGCGAAATTTATCCGCTTGCTGTGCTGGTTTCGCTTCCTTGCCGTAAATTCCGACGATTTCAGGTAGCACGGCTCGGCAATTCAAACTCTGATTGTAAGACATTGTTTTTACAAGATAAGGTTCGTGTCTATGAGATTTGGGTCGGATGAGGTGTTTTAAGTCCATTATAATTGTGAACATTGAAATTTCCTTAGGATTATCCAAGTGATTCAACTAATGTTTAATCAAATTGATTGGAAACATAGTCATGTAAAGAGATAGTCAAGAAGTTACGGTTGACTTAACTAAAGACATTAAAAGAAATGACCAAAGACTTATCTAGTTAAGTGAGTTGACTAGTTGATTGGTAGAGATCAAGTCGATTGGATGCACTTTGAGTTGACTTGATAAGAAAAAATCATTCCAGATAGAGTTCTAAAATCAATGTTTCAATTGACTTGATAAGGAGCGTTGAGTCAACTAAAGTTCCACACACTATCACTATAAATAGAGAAGCGAAGCCAGTTGGAACAACAACATATTCTCAACCTACATTCACAGCCTACTTTAATTGTTTATCTCATTGTGTTCTATGTTCTAAAGTGCTTCAAACGACCTCAACAAAAAAAAGTTTCTATAGAAAGGTTCATTGAATTTACTTTCTGGCATCATCCCTACATTTCGTACATCCATGGACATAGATATTAGAAAGGACAGGTAGAAACAAAGCAATTATTCCCAACATTAATGGAAATGGACGATCAAACAGTTATATGGAAGGAATCCGTGGAAGAACAAGATGAGGGAGACTAAGAGATATTACAATTGGCAAAAACCAACATGCCCTCTATGACTGTAAGAAAGGCTTGCACAACTTGAGAAAGAATTTATAGTGCATTCGATCAAAAGCAGCGGACTTCGCTAGATCGGTGAATTTCATTACGAATTCTATGACTTCCGCTAGAGGGAGGAGGATCAACGACAATAAATGATAGATATGCTTTGTAATTAGAATTTACAATAGCAACCCCCAACCAATGATTAGTATTGAGGAGTACTAGAGTATCATCATGCTAAGAACTATTTCCTTTGCATGTTTGATTTAGTTGACTTATTGATTTATTTGGTTATGTATTGCTTTATTGTATTATCTATTGCACTTTCATTTGTTATTCTTATGCTTGATACAAGCATTTATATAGTTGTTGCAAAGATTATCAGTGGTCTTTTAATTTAATTAAGATTTTATATCTTATAAGTTATCCTTTCTTTTGTAGATACATGTGATTAGTTACTTAGTTGTTGGAAATCATAAGTATTATGTATGTGATATTGGAATTAAGTTAGATAATAGCACCAAAATTTCAAACTATTTTCAAATTTGCATCAATTTTCAAAAATATAAAGATTTTATATTCAAAAATATTTTTCTCTATTAGATCTTACAATAATACATATCTCTAGAAAAAAAATCATAAATTTTCAATGTATATAGAGTTTTCAACAAATTTTTGCTTTTGAGCATTACAAGTTACAGTAGTCTACTGAAGTAGGAACCCAACTGATATTGTGTTCACTCAACTGAACAACCAATCCATGTCTACGTCAGGACATAGTGTATATGTTGTTTCATCAATATATTGTTAACTCTATTAGTTGGTGCAGCAAAGAGAAACTTCTTATGCATTTGTTTATATATGATCAAAATGAAAGTTATTATAATGAAGAATCTCTCTTAACAAGAAGCATCATCTAAGAAGGAAGAGCGACATTGTCTTATTTAAGGGGAAGCTTGCATTAAGGGGAGAATATGTTTCTCTGATTTTTCATTTACTTACATGTTTTGGTCTATATGATGATTTCATATATTTCTAATCAAATTTGCATGAAATTTTTTATTTCAAACTACTATTGTGGATTAGATTATAAGAAAATAACTATGCAAATTAAAATTATTAAAGTAGCTAAGGGATTATTTGAATTAACGCTGCAGATATTACAAGAGATACAATACTTCCACCTCAATAGTAGGATTCTTATTAGGATGATTATCTAGAGGTGTAAAGGTCTCAATTCATACCTTAAGTTTAACTTGCAGTTAAGAGTGAACAAATTAGGGTGCATTTAAGCAAGTATTTTTTTTATTTATTTATTTTTCTATCACCCATTGATATTTCTTACTTACCTCGTCCTTTTAGGTTCACCTAAAAAAGAGAAATTGATTGCATTAGAAGAAGTTGAATGACTAAGTATTTGTCATGCACTACAAAATTGAAAGGCAAAGAAATTAGGAAACAAGCATACAAGAATATTACTATTTAAAGAATTGTCATTGGTTGATGAATGGATAACAGTATAGTGTAACAAAATAACTAGATAAAAAAAGATTGGCTTAGAGTACTTGATGATGATGTCCGAGAGACACCTAATGGTCACAAGGATAAAGAAAATAAGTCATTACAGATTTCAATGACTTAGGATTAAAGTGTTAAGACAATGAATTAAGATAAAACAAGAGGAAACAAAAATAGTGATGATAAAGATGATAAATTCCTTGATAAACCTATATATAATTCAAGAGTTCTTATTATTTTAATACTTGATGAAACTTTATAGATTGGACTTATTTAGATGCTAAGTTCAGTGTCACAGAATGATTTTGAAACTAAGGGGGCGCTCGGTAAGGGGGTTTAGGGATTAGGAATGGGAATGAACCATATTCGATTCCCATTTATGCTTCTTGGAAAGGGTCAATAGGAATCAAAATAAAGTAATGATTCCTGCAATTTAATCGCAAAACTCATTACCCTCCTCAATCGAACCCATCATTTTTTGACAGAAAAATCCTTCTCAACCCATTATCCTCGACTGCTTCTTGCTTCTGCCCTAAAATCGTTCCCTCTTCAACTGCTTCTTCCCTAAAATCATTCGCCTCCTTCGAATGCTTCTGCCCAAAATCGTTACCTCACTTTCTTCAAGAATCATTCGCCTCTTTGACTCAATCGGTGCCACATTTTTTCAACTGCTCACTTCTGCCAAAAATCCTTCGTCTCTATCATACGGTTGTCTCTCAAGGATGATCGTTGAAGATCTGCAACATAGTAGAAATCCTCACAATCGGTGGCATATTTGACAAGTTGTTTGTGAATTCTTATACTTGTTCATGTGAGTTCTCTTTTTTAGAATGGTTTATATCTAAAGATGAAGTTTGTTGATTAGTTTTCCTCTGTTAAGACAGTGTGCGTTCGATCCCCAGCTTTTTTATTTTTTTTGGCATTCTAAGGGCTGCTGGTCTTTTTTCTTCTTTTGTGTGTGTGTGTGTGTTCTGAGTTATGGTGGCTGGTGGTGTGTTGGATATTTGCTATTTGTGTTTTGTGTTTTTTTCCCTCTACTGCCTGCTGCGTGATTTTGATGGCACAACCTCCTTTTAACAATAGAAGACGTAGATTAATGTGCACTTTATGGAATACGTATGGAATGCTCGTGGTTTGTTTGGTTCTCGTACTTTATCAAATTGCAATGCTTGCCTCTCATCTAAGTAAGATTCGTCAATTAAAAAGGAAGGCAAACGGATTGCGTGTGTGAAATGGATGTTTAGCCATGCAAAAGAGAGTGATGAAATATGTGTTAGTGATCTTCGAATAGATAGGAGAACATTTATGATATTATGTGATATAGTACGAGACTTTGGGAGTTTAAAAGCCACAAAAAATGCAACCATTGAGGAAATTAGGGCCTCATTTATCTACATGTTGGCACACCATAAAAAAAAAGTAGAACAATAAGCCTTCTTTTTGGACGAAGTCCTAAACAGTTAGCTGTCAATTCAATCTCTGTCTTCGAGCAATTTTACAACAACACCACATATTGCTAAAGAAACCTGAGCTAGTACGCGATGACCACAAAGAAAATAGGTGGAAATCATTTAAGGTAACATTTTTTTAATCACCTCTAGTTCATCTTTTAAAATATTTTTCATTCAACTCTATGAATATTACAAGGTTGTTTGAGTGCTTTAGACGGTACTTTTATCCCAATCACACCTCCTAAAGAAGAAAAATAACATTATCCCACAAAAATGGGGGGATTGCTACAAACGTGTTGGAGTGTGCTCCCCAAATATGCAATTTATATATGTGTTACTTGGTTGGGAAGGTTCTACTCATGATGGTCGGGTTCTTCATGATGTCAACAGTAGACCATCTAGCAAGTCACCCAAGGTAAGTTTAATGTTGTTTTTTAAATTTTACAGAATACTTGCATTTACTTTATTTTCCTTGATATAAGTTGTTATTATTTGGTAGATGTTGGATATTGCACTGTGCCGCAACTGGACGCACGCGATGACGATCAGAACTTCATGTGCGGGTGTTGTGTCGGTCGCGTGCTGTGTCGACCGTGTGCCGATGTTGGTCCCCTGTCGAAACAATAAAATCCGTGAGTTTCGGGTGAAACGGCTCGGTATTTTAAACCATGATGGAGTAGATGGTTTTATGCAAAATGTTAGCTCACACCTTGAATCTATGTCAACTTGGGTTCAGGGTAAATCTTCTAAAATGCTACAAGTTCTTGAGATGTTGGATGAGCACGGGTTTGTTGGGAAGAACAAGTACAAGGTTGCTCAAGCAATTTGTGAAGATGCTGTGAAAATTGAGTTATTGTTCAGTTTGGATCCATCTGAAGTAGAAGATTTTGTGCTCAGTTGCTTGTAATTATAGATTTTGAATATGCTGGTTTTGAAAATTCTGGAAACATTTCATCAACTTATCTTGTTTAGTAATCGGGTTTTGAATGACTGCCTAGCTACCCTTCAATTAATTGATTGTTTTATGTACTTTTAGGATGGTGGTGTATCTTTTGTTTAGGATAAGGCATTCAACAGAATTATAGTCTGTTGAAGATTTGGTATGTTAACTAATGTTGCATTCAAACAATGGTTAATTACTGACAATGGTTTATTTTGGAGATATGTGCTGTGTTCACTTGTACTGTGATATATGGATAATATGCCCTCGAAATATAGCTACCATGCTTGAGATATATGGCTTAATAGAAGTTTTTTTTAAAACAATTACGACTTGCTTACCTTTTTTTAAAAATAAAAAATAAAAAAACAAACAATAAGATATGTTTATTTTTTTATTTTTGATTAAAAACTACAATATATATGTAATTGTCCGCGAGTTTTTTTTGTAGGTGCATTATTTGTACTGTGTTGATCATATTCCGGCGATTGTTACAGCTTTTCTTGTATTGTTTAATGGTAAGGGTAAAATTGGAAATTTGATTGATTCTCATTGCATACTTTCATTTGTACCAAGCAACATCAATCACATTAACACCCATTCCAATATTTATACCAAGCACCAACAATTCAATTACTGATTCCCATTGTGATTAACCTCTCAATCAAACCCATTACCATTCCGATTGAGTAATCTATACCAAGCACCCCTTAATTGTTTTTAATAGTCATGTGTGCTATAATATTTTTTAAGAAAACAAGTGTTCTTAAGATGTGTTGTTTCGATATTAGTTATGTAAATAACTTTAATAGGATAAAAAATATTAAAATTGCTAGACAAAAAATTTAATGAAAATTAATACATAAAAAATATAGTTGACATTTAAAAAAAAATGGTCTTACAATCCAATGTTCTAATTATATTACCCATTACCATTCCAAGATAGGATCTTGATCCTAAGTACCTTGTATACATGGTCGAATTAAATAAAAAAATAAATGCATTCACATTCTTGTCTTGAATACAATTAATAAAATATCTAAATTAATGGAAAATTTAAGATAACTCTTAAAATAAAATCTCCTTTAAGTAGTTCCCTTTTGTATTGAGAATAAAGAATTTCCTTGTGTTTTCTACCATGGTTGAGTAATGGCATATAATGCACAAAAAGAACACAGGTAAGGAGAATCGTTGTTCATATAGTCAGAAAAATATAAAGAAGAGAAAATAAATAACACTATGAAATGTTAACTTCGAGCAAAAATTAGCTATGCCACAAGGAAATACTTTACTAAGATTGAGGATTGTCACCTTTCTCGAAATTCATGTATATTTTGCAGTGCCAATGGAGAAAGGTTCCTCACTAAATTATCAAACAAGTCTGGCGGAAGTTCAATTATGTCCTTTGTTAATTCATGTCCTGAGACATAGAAGCGTCCAATAAGCAATTTTATCACGTTCAACCAAAAAGATAATAAGGTTAAAGAACTAATACTTTCAGCACTGACCATGTATTATAGCAGTTGTAATCTTCCCCACACACAAATTGAACAAGCATGGAACCGTAGACATGAAACTATCACTGACAATACATCCAGCTGGACTAGAGAACCAATCTGAAAGAATAACAGAAGGAAGCATTACCGTGAATGAAGAGACCGAAAAATTTCGCGGAGAAAAGCAAGAACAAGAACGAAATCGTCAAATTAATTAAAAGACGATACAAGTGGTACCCGATAAGCAAAACTAATCGGAGAGAATGGAGGGGAAGTATCTTTCAACTCAGTATCACAGATCTGTAGACGGGTGCTGCTGGGAGTAAGAGGAACGGAAGAGAGGGAAGGAAAATGAGGAAATCGGCGATGGCCCGTCGGCCACGGATGGAAGAGGGGAACGAGGCAAAGAAGAATGAGAGGGTTTTTCCATCATCTTCATAATACAACTAAATCCAACAATCATTCAATCATTTCATCCCCATGATCAATAGCTAACCACCAGATCTAATCATTAACCAAATTCAGTAATCCAATTAGATTTAACTCTCACCATTTACATTAACTATCATACATTTATCCCTTGACCAATTAGACATTAGTAGATCCCAAATCCAAAAATAATCTCCCTGTTAATCTGATATCCCTTACCCAAATCAACCAATCACCATCAACCCCTAATTAATCAAAACAATGTAGATAGAATGAATTCAATTCTATAAAAACAACTTCAATCCTAAACACATCTCCTCATCATCAACTAGATAACAATCTAACACAAAAATGACTTCAAATCTGTATCAATCTGATACCAAACAGATCTCACCTTATTTCCGATCAGCAGTTCGTTCAATGAAGAAATTGAATGCTACCATGAAGAAAGAACTCTCCACCTCAGATCTGATGAGAAGATGGTATCCCAGTGGATTTTTCCTCCTCCCTAAACTGAAGAGAGGATAGATCTCCGGCTAGTAGTTCAGGTGTACATGGAGTTGTGCCTGTCTCCCTCGCTGCATGGTAGTAAATAAAGAAGCGGCTCTGAAAGATGCCAGCTCAAGGTAGTTCGTCGGTAGTCTGCCGAAGAAGGAATGGGTGTCGGCGTCGATCGGGGGAGAAAGACAAACGACGACAGTGAGATTGGGGAAGAGAAATAGGGATAAACGACACCTCATACCTTCTTGTGGTCGGAGATGGACTGGCGGCAATGGCCCTATGCTTACAGATCGAAGCAGGCAATGAGAGAGAGCAGCGGCATTAGCTCTCGCGTCAACTGTGGCCTGTAACGATGACGAGCTGCCTCACACAGAGAAGGGGAGACGTCTACTCCCACGACGACAGTGGCCTGTGGTGTCGCCGTACCGGCGTCACGCTGAGAAGGGGCCGCAATGGTGGCAAACGACGGTGGCAGTCCGCGTAGAGCGTCTGCAGGTCGCGCAAGGCGTCAGCGTCTCACTATCTGAGCGACTTGGTGCTTAGACGGTGGGTGGCGTAGCGTTGACCAGTGGTGCCGAGCAGATACGCAAGAGGGAGGTTGAGGGACGGTGGCAAGATGCAGGGCACAGGAGGATGAGAAGAATCGTGAGAAGAGTAAGGGAATCGGGTGGAAATAATGCTTAGGGTTTTTAATTATAATCAATTCCCGACTTAAATGAAATATAAATAGACTTCTAAAAATCTTAATAAATATATCCTTTTAAATATATAAATCTGTTTAACTCCTAAAAATTTTCTAAAATTCTAAAAAATCTAATAAAATTATTTTTCCAATAATACTCATCCAAAAGATAAGAAAAATATATGCAAAACTCGATTTTTTTCCTAAAGGAAATTAGATGATAAGGGAAATGTCATAAGAAATAAAGCTCACTTAGTAATTAGAGGATTTAGTCAAGTAGAAAACATAGACTATGATGAAACATATATACCAATGATCAAACTTGAATCCATTAGAATATTGTTAGCCTACGCATCACATAAAAGATTCAAATTTTATCAAATTGATGTTAAATCCGTATTTCTAAATGATTTTATAAATGAAGAAATCTACATAGGTCAACCACCATGATGTGAACACCCTAACCATCTATTTAAATTAAAAAAAATATTATATGATTTAAAACAAGCTCATAAAGCCTGGTATAAAAGGTTATCAACTTACCTAATAGAATTTTAAACAAGGTCAAATTGATGCTACATTATTTGTCAAACCAAATGAAAATGATATATTTATAGCACAAATCTACGTAGATGATATAGTATTTAGATCAATCAATATTGAATTTTTAAAAGAATTTATAAATCTAATGGAAAATGAATTTAGAATGAGTTTAGTAGAAGAACAGTCATTCTTTTTAGGTTTACAAATAAAACAAATAAAGGAAGAAAACTATGTGCACCAAAACAAATATACCAAAGAATTAATTAAAAATTTTGGAATGAAAAATAATAAAGAAATAAAAACACCTTTGGCCACAAATATTATGTTAAATAATGACCCAAAAGGAAAGTCTGTAGAACTAAAATACTATAGAAGTATAATAGGAAATTTTCTTTACCTAACTGCTAGTAGACCTGACATATTATTTGTAGTAGGTATGTATGCAAGATATCAATATTACGCTAAAGAATCCCATTTAATATTTATTAAAAGAATAATTAGATATCTTAAAAGAACATTAAATGTAGTAATGTTGTATCATAGGACTAATAGTTTTGAACTTAGAGGTTTTTCTAATTCAAACTATGCTAACTATAAATTCATTAAAAAAAAAAACAAAAGTGGTTGCTACCAATTTTTGGAACAATCTTTAGTCAGTTGGTTTAGTAGAAAGTAGCATTATATTGCATTATCAACAACTAAGGCAAAATATATAGAAATGAGAGAATGTGTAGTACAACTTTTATAAATGATGCATACATTAAAAGATTTTGAATTGAACTATAAAAATGTCAAAACATTTATTGATAATATAAGTTCAATAAACTTAACAAAAAATCTTGTGCATCATTCAAGAACAAAACACATCAAAGTTAAACATCACTTTGTTGGAGACCATATAAACAAAAGAAATATTATACTCGACTATGTTGAATTAAAATCAAGCATGTCTAACATATTCGCTAAGCCCCTACTTGAGGCTGAAATCAGCACTTTAAGGAGACGATTAGGAATGTGTTTAGTAAAATAAGATTTCTTATATATATTGTACATGATAGTTTATTTACTTACATATAAAAGGAACTAGCCTAGGCTCTAACTTAGAATTCATTAACCTTTAGATTTAGGCGGCCTTTGCATCTCACAAATACCTAGATTAGCATGTTTTGTGTATTGAGCCACATAGATGTAGGGTCGACGTCGATGATAGAGAGGAGGGTGAATAGTGTTAAGAATTTTAAAAAAAAATGAAAAGATAATAATTAAAGCAATTGAATTAATCAAAGTAGGCATAGAGGACATAAAATAAACTTAGACTGATTCAATTAAGTAAGACAAAGGCAATAGAAGTATGCAGTAGATTTAGCTAATAGTTTAAGCATACAAATTGATCAATTAAACTAGAAGTATAGACGTGCGACAGTTAAATGTAATTCTTATTTCTAATTTCTTCTAAGTAGAGAAACATTAAAAAAAAATCTAAAAAATATAAGTACAATAGAACAAATAAGGTAATACTAAGACAAATAAAAAAATTTATTCTAAGTATTGCCGATCAGAAATAAATCGTAAGTTATAGTTTGTCTATCATAGAAGGTGAAGGAGCACTTTGAGCAAGAGCATAAAAGGCTAAGAGATGAGTGAATGAGTGAATTTCAAGTTCTGCATCGAAACTCCTTATATAGAACTCCCCTAGTCGCCTATGTAGGTGCTGACATGGTTACATGTAAGATAACGTCAACGAAGCTCTATTGTCCCCTGTAGACCCTCTTGTTGCTTGGGCAGAGGTCAAAATTCATCTTGCCCATCTTATTTGGATTTCTATAACACCATCTCTTGTTTGTTTGGAAGTTGCTCAGATCTCCCATATACCTAGCTGCCTAGATCGTATACGGTCGCCTAGACCCTCTGAAATCCCTTTGTCGAGAGTTAATATCAATCAATCACCCCCAGATTCCATCCAATTGCTTGGAATTGTCTAACATGCTTCCTTGCAATGGTTACATGTAATGCATATGACATAAAATGTAAATCTACTAGCATTTGACTAGATTTGACCCATCCAGTTAGGCTTTGCCAAGCAATCAGTTTCCAGCTAATTCTACACATCTGGACATTTTGCTAAGAAATCAACTTCCAGTTGATTCCACACACTTAGACTTGATTCACCTAGCACTCAACTTGAAATTTATCCCCCAAGCCTTAATTACTTGAACTTATTTCACTTAGGACCTAGCTAGGAATTTGTTTCTTGGTCTCAACCAAGACTTAGCTTATGCATGATTCATGGCCAAGACTTTAGATTCCTAGATCCACTAGGACTTAGTCACTACCTGGTTCACAACTAGGACTTAAACACCTGTCAAGTAACTTGCACCTATAAACTTGACATAACTTGTTAGATCACAACTAATCTAACTTTAACCTTAGTCATATATCAAAATCCTGGGTTAAATGTGTTAGTGCAATCAACCTCTAAGGTTTCAATGTTTGATAATATACCAATGTCAGGTCAAATCTAAATAGGACTTGATGTTTAGAAGAGAGAAGTATAGTCAGGATTAGATGACTAACAAGGGTAAGTCCTAACTAAAGATTAGGCAGGTAAGAAGTCTACTAAGTGACTAGTCCTAACTGGAGGTTAGGTAAGGGTAAGTGATAACTAGATGTTAGACAGGTAAGAAGAATACTGTGTGACTAGTCCTAACTAGAGGTTAGGCTAGCGTAACTCCTAACTAAAGATTAGGCAGGTAAAAAGTCTATTGAGTGACTAGTCCTATCTAGAGGTTAAGCAAGGTAAGTTCTAATTAGAGAATAGGTTGGTGAGAAGTCTACTAAGCAACTAGTCATAACTAGAGGTTAGGCAAGGGTAAGTCCTAATTGGAGGTTAGGCAGGTGAGAAGTCTACTGAGTGACTAATCCTAACTGGAGTTTAGGCAAGGCAAAGTCCTGGTGAGTGAAACTATGTCCTAGTGATTGAAGCTAGGTGGTAGAAGTCTTGGTGAGTGAAACCAGACCCTAGTGAGTGAAGCTAGATTGTGAAAATCCTAGTGAGTGAAGCTAGAGAGTGGAAAATCCTCGAGGGAGGTAACCCTAGGCAATGAGAAGTCTTGGAGGAGTAAACTCCAAGCATATGTTATAAAATGGTTTCCGAAGTTAACTGGAGCAGTGACTCTTGAAAACTACTAACATTGCTTTACTTTTCTATTTCATAACTATTGTGTTAACTTGGTATTGTAGGAAAGTTTTAGTTGATTAAGTTAATTGGACACTAAGTAGGATTAGAGAAAATCTAAATAGGTCTGGAGGATCAAATGTTTGACAAGTAAGGTCAAGTATACAACTAGAGGAGAGTAATCTAATGAGGATGAACCCAGTGGGGTTGTAGACATTGATCTAACTTAAATCTATTTTAGAAGTTTAAGTTGAAACCATCACTATATCCTGGTCTTGGAAAAATAAGATGATCCTGTCCGAGCACTGAGTCGACGGACGCTGGAGACGTGGCACGCTCCGCTGTCTCCGACTGGTAGTGCAGCTCTCCGACGATCCTGCAAAGAAGCCGAGCCGGGAGGGGTTTCCCGACGATGACCCTCCGACGCTCAAGTCAGGCAACGAACGAGGTAGAGTAACGTGGCTACAGTAAATAGTTGTACATACCTTCGTCGACGTCTGGGGTCTTTATATAGGACCCCGGGGAAGCGTGTGCACGTTTCTCGACGCGTGCACGCTTCCCCAAACATACCTTAACAAGCCTGTGTCAGAAAAGTACCTCTGGCGCTATTCCGCAATCGTCCGAGCATATCCCAGATGTAACGGTGGAAGCTTCCACCGTACGATTCTGTGTACGGCTCGGCCGCCAACTCTACTGCTTGTCGGCGGCAGGTGTCTCGAGGATGATGTTATCCTGTCTCCTTTGTCCTCTTGCGCTCCTTGTCTGTTCCAAGGCCGAGCGGATAGGCCGCTCGGCAAGCATATTACTCCTGCATCGGTCATATGCTCGGCTGAGACTGCTCCTGCCTGTGTTGCCTTGTGCACTGGCCGAACGGTGCGCCCGCTCGACCATTGAAACCTTTTTACATTGAGCATCGGAAACCCGACCCCTAGTCAGGTTGTCTTCCATTCGGTTCGGAGAATTCTCGGTCGGTCGGCCTGCAAGGCCCTGTCGGTAGGCCTGCTCCGTCCGGTCGGCCGGTCTCCGGGCTGACTATCTTGACCTTTGACCTCCACGTGTCGTTGACCCCCTGCTGACGAGGATCCCCCGTCCTTATCACCGGATCACATGTCTCCCCTTCAAGTCTAGTCGAAGGAGGCGCCAAGTCTGACTAACTGGACTACGAATTTGGTCGAGCGACATTCACTTCGCCGCTCCCGAAAGTGTATTTCCGATCGGCTCTAGGAGGCCCCCTAGGCCGATCAGCGAGTTGATGGCTATGCCTTGTAGTTTTGATCTCCCTCCGTTGCTTGTTGCGCTACTGTTCCGGGGGTGGTCGGCGTCATCGGGTCTCCTCGGAATTCATGCCAATCCTCATTAAGCTGTCCACGCGCGAGTAATGGCGCTCATTAAATGCTGCCCAATCTCTGATCGCCACCTGGCAAGTCCGCCGTCATCGTACGGCGAGGGCGTAATCTTCGATGGGACATACGTCGGCTCAAATCCGACGGTCCGATGTCCTCGCTTCTTTCGATGACCTGGATCGGACGATTGTGATGGACCGAGACCAGGGTTTATGAAGCGCCGACGCAAGTTTCTCCTTCATCGTGTCTTTGGTGCTTCCTCCCGAGTCTAGCTCCTGGGCGTCTGCCTGTCTCGGTGCTCCGACGAACTTCCGCCCCCTCCTTCAAGCTCCGCTCCCTGTAAGCCTTCTCCTATCCTTGCTTTCTTCTGTTTTTTCTTTTTTAGTGACCTCCATACCCATTCAATATAGTTTTGATCCTCTGTACACCCTTTTATTTCCCTTTCATCGTTTCTTCTTTTCTTGCTACTGTTCTGTCGATGGCTAGCACTTCGCAGCCTTCTGGTTCTTCTCCTAGCATGTGGTATATGACCATGCTTAGCCGGTTCGACGAAACTGACGCTGGACGTTTCCTCAACGAATTTGAACTACCTTCTGACCATAGACTAGTTTTAGCTACCTCTTCCGATCGGCCCCATAATCCGCCGATCGGCACTGTTTGCTTCTTCCGCGACCAATTCGTGGCCGGTCTGCGCTTCCCTCTACACCCTTTCATCTAGGAGGTTTGTAATTATTTCCACATCCCGCTTGGCCAACTTGTTCCTGTTGGAACCCCGAGGTGTTTTGATGTGATCAAACAAGTTAAGTTAGGTCCTGCGTTGTTTAACCCTTGTGTCTAAGTGTGCAGGAACTTAGGAACACAGGAAGTCGAGCGGAAGACGCGGCTAGCGAGAAGGACGACACGGGAGAGAGCCGACGGGCTGGGTGCGTCCGAGGGATGAGGTGAACGCGAAAGAGTACACCGGTGGACGAGAAGAACGTATGCGATGTTCGAGGGACGAGAAACCGGGAAGGAAGGCTGCTCGAGGAGAAGGTCGGAACTTAGGTTCGGGTGAGCCCTATTCCGGATGGGCGAGATCACCCAAGCTAGCGAAGCCGGAGCAGAAGACCCGGACCGAGACGAGCTGAACCAGAGCAGAAGAACCGAACCACAAAAAGTCAACAGGGTTGACTTTTGGGGTCCGGGCGCCTCGATCTGAACGTTGGGGGATAAAGTTTTATCCCCCTAGGGCGTCCGGAACCCTTCAGAGTGCCCCGACCAAGGCTATAAATATAGCACTGATTTGCACATATTAAACAACTCACTTGTAATCAGTTTCTTAGTGATTTACTTTTCTGTCTGTGCTCTCAATGCTGTAAGAGGCTACTCCGCCCAGAGGAGAATCAGATAGTGCGCTTACATTCCTTGGATTAGCAATCCCCTGATTGCAAACCAAGTAAAACTCTGGTGTCTATTTTTCTTTACTTAGTCTCTTTTATTTATTTATTACAAGTGTTAATTATATAGTTGAAATCCGAGAAAGGTTCGAGTTTTATTTTGTAGGGCAATTCACCCCTCTCCTCTTGCCGGCCTCCAAAGGGACCAACAAGTGGTATCAGAGCGAGGCGCTTCAGGAGGACTAACTGCCGATCGAAGCAACAAGATGGCCGGACCAAGCATCGTCCCACCAAAATTTGAGGGGAACTTCGCAGACTGGAAGCGTCGTATGGAGGTATTCCTAAAAACATATTTTGAAATTCGATTTATTATGAAATATGGTTTTGTAGCTCCAACAGATAAAGATGGAAAAGAAAAAGAAGAGAGCGATTGGACAAAGAAGGAGCAGAATGAGTCGGTAGCAAACAGTCGTGCGGAACATCACCTGCTGAGCGTGTTACCGCCTCAAGAGGTCAACCGCATCGGAAACTATTTATCTGCTAAAGAACTTTGGGAGAAGTTCTTGGAACTCCACGAAGGCACGTCCGAAGCAAAGCTCGCTAGAAGGGACATCCTCCGCAACAAACTGATGAACATCCATCTGGAGAAAGGTGAGAAAGTAGCCAGTCTACATGCAAAGGTAAAAGAACTAGTTACTGGTCTCGAAAACCTTGGTGAAAAGGTGACAAACCGGGACACTATACGCTACGCACTCAACGCGTTTCCAAGAACTCCGGAGTGGACATCAATCGTCGATGCTTACTACATCTCAAAAGACTTGGAGGTAAGTACTTTAGAAGAGTTGTTTTCTACACTTGAATTACACGAAACTAGATATGCAGAGATATCAAAGGACACAACTATGGCGCTGAACGCAACCAATAAGGATGAACCCGAGTCAGAATCCGAAGACGATCAAGAAGTGTACATGGTAAGAAACTTTAAAAAGTTTTTTAGATCTAATAAATTTAAAATGTAGAATCAAAAGAATCAAAAAGGTAGAAGAAAGGTACGGTGCTACCAGTGTCAGAAGGAGGGACACCTAAGAGAAGACTGCCCAGAACTCAAAAAGGCCAAAAGGAAGTCTCCCAAGAAACACAACCTAAAAGCAACTTGGGACGACACTTCTTCATCCGAATCAGAAGCTCAAGAATATGCCGGGATAGCACTAATGGCAAGCTACGATAGACAAAGTATATCAGAACCTAGCATCGATGAAGGGGGAGCGACCTCAGATGAAAGCAGTGAAGCAGGGGGAGATTCAGGTTTCAAGTCCGACATGGTAAGTGAGGTATGCCTTTTACCCCCTGATCAACTTTATTCTGGCATTAAGGCAATGACTAAATCCATGTATAAATTAGAAAATGAAAATATCAAATTAAAAAATGAAATTTTGGAAACAAAAAGAATGTTAGCAAAATCATGTCTTATAGAGGATTTTGATAAATTGAAAATTGAAAATGAAAAACTAAAAGAAGAAATAGAAAGATTGAAAAAATATAAAAGTTCAAATATTTCTACTTTTAGAAATTATAGAGGTTTAAATTGGTACTATAGATTTCATCAAAGTCAAATTAGAAATATATCAAAAATCTATGTACCTAGGAAATACTTGGTTAACCCTGTAGATAGGAACCTCTACTGGGTTCCAAAAACTTGTTTAATTTAAAATTAGACTTAGCATTTTTAGCAAGGAAATTAAACGACTAATTTCATTATGAGACTTTGTCTAAGGAAGTGGTTGTTGCTCCAATAACCAAGAAGGCCTAGTGCCTCGCCACGACCTGGAAGTCAAGTATCGAAATGAAAAGTTTAATTGACTAACTGAAAAAGCATTAATTTAATTTACCTAATGCTTTAAAAGAGTTATTCAATTTGTGTTAGAAAATATTTTAAAATAATAATAATAATAATAATAATAATTTTTTTTTTTAACTTAGAAATTTTTCTATGAATATTGTCTTAGACATTTTCCTTTGAAAATTGCCTTAGAAATCTTTTATGAAATTAGATAAAAGATATTCTGAATATTGACTTAGAATTTTTTTTACTAAATATTCTCTTTTGAAACATTGCCTTAGAAATTAATATTAATTGCCTTAGAAAGTTTTATGAATATTCACTTAAATTTTTTTTACCTTAGACTTGTTTAAAGACCCCTATTTTTAATGTGATCAAAAGGGGAGAAGAATGTTAAGTCTAGGGGAAGGTATATAAACTTTTTTATGAAATATCTTTGGACTTAATTACAAATAAATTGTTTTTTATTGCATCTGTTTTTCCCTAGCTTAACTTGGGTTGCTCACATCAAAAAGGGAGATTGTGAACCCGAGGTGTTTTGATGTGATCAAACAAGTTAAGTTAGGTCTCGTTAACCCTTGTGTCTAAGTGTGCAGAACTTAGGAACACAGGAAGTCGAGCGGAAGACGCGGCTAGCGAGAAGGATGACACTGGGAGAGAGCCGACAGGCTCAGTGTGTCCAAGGGACGAGGTTCCGCAGAAGAGTACACCGGTGGGCGAGAAGAACGTATGTGGCGTTCGAGGGACGAGAAATCGGGGAGGAAGGTTGCTCGAGGAGAAGGCTGGAACATGGGTTTGGGTGAGCCCTATTTCGGATGGCCGAGATCACCCAAGCTAGTGGAGCCTGAGCGAAAGACCCGGATCGAGACGAGCAGAACCGGAGTAGAGGAAAAGGTCCAGAGTTGACTTTTGGGGTCCGGGGCGCCCGGAACCCTCCGGGGCGCCCGGAATGAGGTTTTTGACTAGATCGAGTCAAACTCGATCTGAACGTTGGGGGATAAAGTTTTATCCCCCCAGGGCGCCCGGAACCCTTCCAGGCGCCCCGACCAAGGCTATAAATATAACCTTGGTTCAGAAGCAAATCAATTAATCAGAACAACGAACTTGTAATCAACTTCTGTGTGCTTTACCTTTCCTCTTGTACGTTCAACGCTGTAAGAGGCTACTCCGCCCAGAGGAGAATCAGATAGTGCGCTTACATTCCTTGGATTAGCAATCCCCTGATTGCAAACCAAGTAAAACTCTGGTGTCTGTTTTTCTTTACTTAGTCTCTTTTATTTATTTATTACAAGTGTTCATTATATAGTTGAAATCCGAGAAAGGTTCGTGTTTTAATTTGTAGGGCAATTCACCCCTCCCCTCTTGCCGGCCTCCAAAGGGGCCAACAGTTCCTAACTCTTTTAGGTTGCTGTGCGGCGTAGTAATCCTTTTCAAGCTGCACGACATTCCCTTAGCCCCCAGAATTTTCCACTACTTTTACTATCACAAACAATCCAAGTGGGGTACTTTCCTCTTCCAGTCGCGGATCGGCCTCGTCTTCTTCGATAAAATGCCGACCTCGAACAAGCACTGGAAGGAAAACTATTTTTACCTTCGTTTTCCCGAGCTGCCCTCCTTTCGCACCAAGTGGCAAACCACCGTGCCGGATCCGCCTAACCTCGGCAAATACAAGAACCAGCCGGAGTATCTTCATGCGGCTAATCTACTGGCCGGCCAGAGGTTCAACATCGATAAACTACTTCACGAGGGGGTGTTGTATGTATTTGGCTTGAGCCCGATCCGCACAAAGCTTCCGAGCATCTTGGGTAAGCACTCTCCTTGTCCTTTTTATTTTTGGTCTAACTGATTTATTCTTCTGTTATGCAGCTGATATCATGTGGCGATCCAAGGTTGCTGATCGGCTGAAGTTGAAGGCCACTGAGATTGAGGCGGTGGTAGCCAAGGAGATGGCCGATCGAGGCATCGCGCCGGTTGGCTCGCATGAGGGCGAAAGTGAAGGGACTCCAACTGAGGCCCGAGAGTCTGCCGCTCAGGGCACCACAACTGGAGCGACCGGGGATGCTATCTCTTCGGCCGGTCAGCAGCCTACATCAGAGGGCGCAGAGCGATCGACCGGAGATTCCCCACTAATAACTCGCAAACGTCGTCGGACCGCCATTGCGCCCGTTGAGCCAGTGATTGGGCCAGTCGACGCCCCCCTAGAGGCAATCGACCCGCTACCTGCCGCACATGAGACCATTTCTTCTGATCGGACCCCCTCCCAGCTCGACCAGCCAGCAACCTCAACTGGAGCACCACCCGTTAGTTCTGTGCCCCGGGTCCGCCTTCGGCTCAAGCGCTCGGACATTACTTCTGCACCGATCGGCGAGTCTTCCAACTGAGCCGTTTCTACCCAATCAGATCCGAGCGGTCGCCGAATGATCAAGTTCGTCCTCCGTCTCCCCACCGAGGAGTTCCTTTTGGCGGTGGATCAGCCTGCTGCTCCCGAGCACCAAGTTACCATCCGGGGGCCGCTCGCCCAGACGTGGGAAGATGCGAGGGCTCAAGTGGCCCTGATGACTCCCGGTCAGCTGGCGGACAGCCACATGCAGCAAGCCACCGGGGTATGTTTCTTAACACGCTATTATGACGACTTCACCAGGTTACTGACGTTATCCATCCGAACGCAACACTGGGTGGAGAAATCGTGGTCAGTAATCGTCTGCCCGAACTGGAGGAGGAGTTGAAGAAACTCCAAATTTCTGGAGGGGCGCCGGCTGAAGGCCCCTCGTATGCTACGCTGAAGTCCAAGCTGACCCAAACAGAAAAACTGCTAGCGGCCGAACGACACAAGTCTTCCGGCCTGGAAACCAAGGTAGCTGGACTCGAAGTCCAAGTCAAATCCCATGACCACCAGATCACTGTGGCCACCAATAGAAAAAATAGGGCCGTTGCTGATCTGGACGCGATGAAGGTGGAGGTCCGAGCGCTGGAGCAGCACGTCACAGAATTGACCGACCTGCTATCTGCCGAGAAAGCGAGCCGATCTGCCATTGAAGCTAAACTGAAGGCGGATAAGGAAGAGCTCCAAGGGGCTCTTGACGCTTCCCGAGCGGCGCTAAAGGAATACCAAGATAGAGAACCTGATCGCTTCAAAGTGATGAGACAGAACTACCTTTGATCAGATGCCTTTGGTGAAAAGTTTAGCGATCGGTTGGTTCTGTCCTTCGAAGAGGCTATCCGGGCGACCACTGTTTACTTGAAGGTCAAGGGCCATCTTTTCGAGGATATCTCCATCCCCCCCCCCCCCCCCGAGACATGGCCGGCCTGCTAGACGCCGTTCCGGAGCCCATCTTCGAGCCATTGGAGTGAGGAGCGTTTATGATTTTCTTGTAATGTTTTTTATACCTCTTCCGATCGGCTCTAAGGGCCGGACTTTTAATGGATACCTACTGTCTTGTTATTAGCTTTGTCAATACTTGTGTCCTCCGCTCAGACCACGAAATACAATCATTCAAGTCTCCTCCCTCTTTCTTTTCGTTAATCATTTCTCGTCTTGCCCGACCTTCTCAAGGAATTTTTAACGAAGTTTTCTGTATAACTAGGCCGCTCGGCTGCGCTTCCATACTTTTTTAAATGGAATCCCCGCTAGATGCTCATGAAGTATCTTTGATAACTTGGCCGATCGGCCTATCGACTCACGAGTCGACCCTTTTATTATCTTTATCCGGCCGGAGGTTTACAGTCGCCAGTTCGACCCTAGGGTTTAACGTCGGAGCTCGACGGTCTTCAAGCCGGGGGGTTTATAGTCGCCGGTCCGACTCTAGAGTTTAACGTCACCGCTCGACGGTCTTCAAGCCGGGGGTTTATAGTCGCCGGTCCGACTCTAGGGTTTAACGTCGTCGCTCGATGGTCTTCAACCCGGGGGGTTTATAGTCGCCGGTCCGACTCTAGGGTTTAACGTCAGAGCTCGACGGTCTTCAAGCCGGGGGGTTTATAGTCGCCGGTCCGACTCTAGGGTTTAACGTCGCCGCTTGACGGTCTTCAAGCCGGGGGGGGTTTATAGTCACCGGTCCGACTCTAGGGTTTAACGTCGGAGCTCGACGGTCTTCAAGCCGGGGGGTTTATAGTCACCGGTCCGACTCTAGGGTTTAACGTCGCCGCTCGACGGTCTTCAATGGTGAGCTTATAGCTCGAATAATATACTCTCGGCCGAACGACACGGGGTCTTCTCCATCGAGCATTGGGCTCGGATAATATACTCCCGGCCGAACGACACGGGGTCTTCTCCATCGAGCATTGGGCTCGGATAATATACTCCCGGCCGAACGGCACGGGGTCTTCTCCATCGAGCATTGGGCTCGGATAATATACTCCCGGCCGAACGACATGGGGTCTTCTTCATCGAGCATTGGACTCGCATAATACACTCCCGACCAACGACACGGGGTTTATGCCACGACATTATGCTACTATCCGCTCGGTGCGCCAGAATCATGCCTTTGTTCTTATAGCTTTCATTCCTATAACCAGATAATACATCCGAACAGAATATTCAAAATATATTACATCAGCGCACCTTTCATCCAGCCCGATAGGGCTGGAGGTGATTCGCGCTCCACGACCTCTCTAGCCTCCGTCCATCCTCATCTTCTAAGTAGTAAGCTCCCGACCGGAGCTTCTCGATGACTTTGAACGATCCCGCCCAGGGAGCCTCCAACTTGCCTACATCCCCGACCGGTTTCACTTTCTTCCATACCAAGTCGTCCACTTGGAATGCTTGAGGAATCACGCGGCGGTTGTAATTCTGCTTCATCCTCTGCCTGTCGGACATCAGCCAGATGGACGCTTTGGCTCGCTCCTCGTCGATCAAGTCCAATTCCAGCTGCCTCCGCTCATCATTATCTTCATCGTAGTTCTGGATCCGGGCGGACTCTACGCCGACTTCGACTGGGACGACCACTTCACCTCCATACACTAGATGGAAAGGTGTTACTCCCGTTCCCTCTTTAGGGGTCGTGCGGATGACCCATAAGACTCCTGGCAGCTCGTCCACCTAGCTTCCTCTCATATGGTCGAGTCGAGCCCGAAGAATTCGTAGTATCTCCTGGTTGGCTACTTCGGCTTGACCATTGCTTTGGGGATACGCAACAGACGTGAAGTGTTGCTCGATGCCATATCCCTTGCACCATTCCTCGAGCTGATTTCCGACGAACTGTCGCCCATTGTCCGACACGAGCCGACGCGGAATGCCGAACCGACAGATGATGTTTTGCCAGATGAATTTTTTGACCATGTGCTCGGTTATCTTGGCCAATGGCTCAGCCTCCACCCACTTGGAGAAGTAATCTACCGCCACCAATAAAAACTTCCTTTGTCCGGTCGCCATAGGGAAGGGTCCTACGATGCCCATGCCCCACTGATCGAATGGGCAAGACACGTCGGACGCTTTCATTTCCTTCATCGGCTTATGCAAGAAATTATGGTACTTCTGACAGGAGAGACACATTGCGACGGTCCGAGCGGCGTCCTCATGTAACGTTGGCCAGAAGTATCCGGCCAGCAGGATCTTCCTAGCCAAAGATCGGCCGCCCGGATGACCTCCGCATGACCCTTGATGTACCTCCTTGAGAATGTACTCGGCATCTTTCGAGCTGACGCACTTCAGCAGAGGTCGGGAGAACGCTTTTTTGTAAAGTTGCTCCCCGATGAGCGTGAACCGGCCGACTCTCCTTCTCAATAGCTTAGCTTCGTCCCGATCGGAGGGCGTGGCACCCGAGCGCAGAAATTCCGCGATGGTTGCTCTCCAATCGTTCGGGAATGTGAGGTCGTCCATCCGGTCCACGTGTGCTACCATACATACTTGCTCGATGGGTGGCTGGATGACGACCGGCAATATTGAGCTTGCGAGTTTAGCCAACTCATCTGCCGCATGGTTTTCCGCTCGGGGTATCTTCTGGACTACTACCTCGGTGAAGGCGGCCTTGAGTTTCTCAAAGGCCTCCGCGTACAATTTGAGTCTGGCATTGTTTATTTCAAAAGCGCCCATGAGTTGCTGAGCGGCAAGCTGTGAATCCGAGGGATCACGACCCGACTGGCTCCAATGTGCAGCGCGGCTTGCAATCCGGCTATAAGGGCTTCGCATTCTGCCTCATTATTTGTTGCCCGATAGTCCAGCCGGATGGATAGATGCATCCGCTCTCCTTGAGGCGAAAGTAGCACTATCCCCATTCTGCTCCCGAGCCGAGTGGACGATCCGTCCACATATATTTTCCATGTAGCTTCAGGCTCGGGCTTTTGTACCTCGGTTACGAAATCTGCCAAGGATTGTGCTTTGATTGTCGAACGGGGTTGGTATTGGATATCAAATTCGCTTAACTCCGTCGTCCACTTGATAAGCCGTCCGGATGCTTCGGGGTTCAGGAGTACCCTCGCTAGCGGGCTGTTCGTCATCACAATAATTGTGTGCGCTAGAAAGTAAGGGCGCAACCTCCGAGCTGCAAGAACCAAGGCGAAAGCCAACTTCTCGAGAACAGTGTAGCGAGACTCAACATCCTTTAAGATATGGCTTAAAAAGTACACTGGCTGCTCCTTGCCGCTCGGCCTCACTAATGCTGAGCCCAGAGCATGCTCAGTTGATGATAAATAAATGCGAAGCGGCTCACCTACGGCTGGTTTTGCCAGCACGGGTAAAGAATTCAGGTAAGTCTTTAATTCCTCGAACGTCCGATCGCACTCCTCATCCCATTGAAACTTGGTGGCTTTACGGAGTATCTTGAAAAACGGCAAGCTCCGGTCGGCGGTCTTAGAGATGAACCTTGATAGCGCCGTTATCCGACCGGTGAGACGCTGCACTTCTCAGAGATTTCTGGGAGGCGGCATGTCCTGCAGTGCCTTTATCTTACTGGGGTTCGCCTCTATGCCCCGCTCGGTCACAATGTAACCCAAGAAGCGCCCGCCTCTTGCTCTGAACAGGCACTTCTGAGGGTTAAGTTTGACGCCATACCTCCTCAATGTTTGGAAGGTCTCCTCCATGTCCGCGTAGAGATCGGCCGCCCGGAAGGACTTAATAAGTATGTCGTCCACGTACACTTCCAAATTGCATCCGATCTGCTCTCTAAAGACCTTGTTCATCAGACGCTGGTATGTAGCTCCCGCGTTCTTTAATCCGAACGACATTACATTGTAGCAGTAAGTGTCATCCGCCATGACGAAGCTGACCTTCTCTTGGTCTTCTCGGGCGAGCGGCACTTGATGGTAGCCTTGGTATGCATCCAACATGCATATCAGCTCGCACCCGGCCGTGGAGTCCACCAGCTGATCGATCCGGGGAAGAGGGTAGAAGTCCTTGGGGCACGCCTTGTTCAAGTCCCGGAAGTCGATGCAGACTCTCCACTTGTTGCCCGGCTTGGAGACCAGGACCACGTTTGCAAGCCGACTCGGGAATTGTACTTCCCTTATGTGGCCGGCCTCCAGAAGTTTTTCTATCTCCGCACAGATTATTACATTCTGCTCCGCGCTGAAGTCCCTCTTCCTTTGCTTCACTGGACGAGCGTCCGACCGGACATGAAGTTCATGTTGCGCTACCCTTGGTGATACCCCCGACAGCTCATGGGTCGACCAGGCGAAGACGTCGCAATTCCGCTGGAGGCATTTGATCACCTTTTCCTTCTGCCTCTCCTCCAGATCGGATGCTATGAAGGTGGTGGCCTCCAGTCGGGATGGGTCAATCTGCACCTCCTCTTTTTCTTCATAAACTAAAGAATGTGGCTTTTCAGTAATAGCATGTACCTCGACACGCGGCATGATAATGGCCTTCTTGCATGTCACGTGGCACATCAAATTAATAAAGAGTGGAACTCATTAAACATAAAGACAAACGCTGTAGTATGGAGTCCCAAGTCGTATTTTTCCAAGGATCAACTAATGAGTGTGTATTTAATCAATAACCATGTAAAATAGAATTAACGCAAGGAAACCTCTACAACAGTCCTAAGAAGATTGAAACGGATTTAATAATTGAACTTCTAACAAATGAGAAGAAACTAAAGACTAACTCAAACCGATCCAAAACTCTCTTCACAACCTCCCTCTAAGTATTCTTAACCTCACAGCATCAAATAAGAAAATGAAAAGGCAACAACACTTAGTCTTAATTTGATCAACAGCATTCACTTTAACTGCTACTGAATTCCAGGATCAGAAATCATATTAAGAGGTTAAACATTTAATCTTAGCAAATCAATCCTCAACTCTAGTTCTAATTCAAATTGCTTCACCTAGAATTACTTCCTTGACCTAACTTCACCGAAACTACTCCTCATCAGTTCAATAAACTGATTGCAACTGATCTTGCCAAATGAAATTCAGAATTCAAATTAATAATTGATTTTGCTGTCAAAGATTAAGAAATGAACTTGTGATAATTAATTAGTTTGCAATGAGAACATAGCTAGCTAATGGAGCTCCTGAATTATTAATGAAACTAGGCAAACTAAAAATTCTAATGCAGAATTGGAAGCAAACATGTTAGTCTCAGTTATTCTATGAAATAATATTCAAATCTGAATGTGGTTCGGTGAGAAGAACTGTAAGTAAATTGAGATTTCGGACAAACTCAGATCTAAGTGAAAGAAACCATTCTTAAATTCAAATCTAAGATCTAATCCTGGAGATTGATACTTCAACCGAAACTCTAACAGAGAACTAAAAACAGAGTTTAATTCTAAACTAACTTAGAACTGCAACATTTAGAAATGGGTTGTGTTCAATGAAACAAACAGAAACAATAAAATTCTACAACTGAATCTAAGATCTAGGAAAAGAAAACACTGTAAAACATTCACAACTCCAGATCAAAGACCAAAATTCCTTCTCGTCGCTGATTTGCGAAGAAGCCGCAGAGAACGCCCTTGTGGCTCGAGATCCTTTCGCGTGAAGAACAGAGTATGGAAGTGGTGCTCGGAGCTAGAATCGACTGATCAATCCGATTTAAAGAACTCCGAATGAAAATGAAAGAATAACGATTGAAGGAACTACTGGAGAACTCTAGTAAAGCTCCTTGAACGCCAGAAAACCTCAGATCTTGGGAACGCCCTTGGATCCGAGGGTGATGCGGAACGCAAATGATTGCAATCTAGAGAACGCCCTTGGATTGTGATGTTGCTCAACACTTGCTAATTGCCGTAGAGTCCTGAGTTCGCTGTTGTAGTTGGAATCAAGGTCTAGATCTGAAGAAGAAAATGGGAGCTGCGGCGTCGCGCGGAGAAGGAGATGGAATAGTGATTGCGTCGCGAAATTGAGCCCAGGAGCTACTGTAGCTTCTCAACGTTTTTAAACCTCTCCTCATTTGATCCAACGGTCCAGAAAAATCCGGGCTTGATCAACGATTGGATGAGCTTAGATCTAGATAAAAATCTTTGGATCTTCATCAATGGTCCAGATCTGCCCCTCCTTAGGTTGGATGAACCAGATGCTTGATGGATGGCTCAGATCTAACTAATCTTCAATGGACAATCCAAATCAATCCAGAGCTTGATCGCTCCTTTAAGCCCAAGATTTGAGCCCAAGTTTGGTTCAGATTCATCCCAATCCAAGATCCTTTGATGCCTACAAGATAATAAACAAATATTAGCATCAAATTAACCCATAATAAAATAATTTGCAATTAAGTCCAAATTCGATATAATGAATAAAAGGTGATGTAAATATGGGTTCTATATTTGAAAACTACATCAAACCACTATTATATGAATGAGATTAGTATAGTAAAATCATGGTTATCACGACACTTTCCGAGCGGACTTGGATTCGGCTCGGACCATCTCCACGTAGCATCTCCGAGCGGCCAGCTGGTCTCCCCGCACCTCCCCTACTTGATCCTCCACTGGGAATTTGATCTTCTGGCAGAAGGTAGAGACGACCGCCCGGAAATCGTTGAGAGCCGGTCGCCCCAGGATGACGTTGTATGCAGAAGGAGCATCCACCACGATGAAGGTGGTAGTCCTCATCCTTCTGAGCGGCTCCTCGTCCAACGAGATAACCAGCCGGACTTGGCCGACCGGCAAGACTTCGTTCCCCGTGAATCCATAGAGGGGGGCGTCATTGGCAGTAGTTCGGCTCGGTCAATTTGTAGTTGGTCGAAGGCCTTCTTGAATATTATGTTGACCGAGCTACCTGTGTCAATGAAAATGCGGTGAATAGTATAATTGGCTATTACCGCTCGGATGATCAGGGCGTCAGCGTGAGGGACTTCAACTCCTTGAAGGTCCCTGGGCCCGAAGCTGATCTCGGGGTCTACTCGCCCTTTCCTGGCTGCAGCCGACCGCATGGATCCTCAGCTGCCTTGCATGCGCCTTTCTGGCTCTATTTGAATCTCCGCCGGTCGGACCCCCGGCGATGATGTTGATCTCTCCCCGAGATGCGTTGCCCCTGTTCTCCTCCTCCCGAGCGGAAGGTCTTGGTCGTTCATTTGACGCTCGGTGGTGGGCTCCATGTTGCTGACGGTGATGCCGCTCGGGGGATCGCCTTTCTGTCCTTTGCATGGGGCTCCGTTGTCGATGTTGTCGATCTGGTGAAGGCGATCGGCGGCGGTAACTCCTCGGTGCGGGATGAGCGATGGGGGGGAGGCTCCGACAGTCGCGGGTATTGTGAGTGGGCTACTGATGGAGTGAACAAAACATTGGGGTCCATACCTTCCCCTTGTGCTTGGGCCGATCAGCCGCGACTTGTTGGGCGGCGTGCGGCCGAGTATGTTGATGAGGACGGGCGACTTCGGCCCACTGTCCTCTGGGTGGCTGGTGACTGATGGGTTGCTTCCACTCGGCGGGAGCTGGTTGGTCGCTCTGGGCTTCTTTCCTTCTCGCCGCCTGGGCCTTCTCCACATTGATGTATTCGTTGGCTTTATGCAACATGAGGTCGTAGTCCCGAGACGGCTTCTGGATGAACGATCGGAAGAAGTCACCGTCCACGAGCCCTTGCGTGAACGCGTTCACCATTGTTTCCGAGGTGACCGTTGGAATGTCCATGGCCACCTGGTTGAAGCATTGAATGTACGCTCGGAGCGGCTCCCTCGCGCCTTGCTTGAAGTCAAACAAGCCAACGCTTGTCTTCTAGTGGCGCCTACTGCTAGCAAAATGATGGAGGAACGCCGTTCGAAATTCCTTGAAACTGGTGATTGAGCCGTCCGGCAGTCTTCCAAACCACCGATGCGCCGATCCTGAAAGCGTTGTGAGGAACACTCGGCATTTCACACCATCTGTGTACTGATACAGAGTGGCGGTACTGTCGAATTTACCCAGGTGGTCGTCTGGGTCGATTGTTCCGTTGTACTCCCCGATCGCAGGGGGCACATAATGCCTCGGTAGTGGATCGCGAAGAATGACATATGAGAACTGCTGGTTGGTCCGCTCGGGCGATGTTTCTGTTGGTTGCTACTCGGAAAACCTAATTGTTCCACTGTACAAAAAATTTGTACAAAGGTCTGAACCTTTTCCTAGCTACCATGTGTTCTTTTAAATTAAATTTTGGATCGCCTGCGGAACTTAACACGTTTGATCCAAAACTTAATCTATTTGTTCTTTTAGGTTTAGACTTGGATCTCCTACGGAACTTAACACGTTCGATCCAAATCACCTTAGTTATTAATTCCATTAAATATTAATTTCCATAATTGGTTTCCAGTACTAACGTGGTGAGGCACATGACCTTCTTGGATATGGGAGCAACCACCACCGACTAGACAAAACCTTTTAAGGAAAGTTAATATTTAATTTCCTAAAATAACTTTAGGTTAACCGAAAAGAACAATCAAATCACAAAGAAAAGAAGAAAACAAAAGAACACTACATCGAAAATAAATTCGAAATACTAGAATCGTAAGCCTCTTGTATTTGGTATTATTTCCAAAAATAACTAGTATGATGCGAAAAGGAAAAATTACTAGTTATACCTTTTAGAAAAGCCTCTTGATCTTCTACCGTATTCCTCTTCTAACCTCGGACGTTGTGTGGGCAACGATCTTCCGAGATGAGAAACCACCAAAGCACCTTCTTCTCCTCCTAGCTAGGTTCGGCCAAAACAAAAGCTTTACCAAGGATGGAAAAAAACACCAACCAAGCTCCAAGGGATGCAATATCTCTCTCCTTCTTCTTCTTCTTCTCCAAGTAGTATCCGGCCACCACAAGAGCTCCAAGCAATGGAAGAGTCTCGGCCACCACAAAGAGGAAGAGAGGGAGAGAAGATGGCCGGCCACAACACCAAGGAAAAAGAGGGAGAGAATAATAGAAGTTGTAACCCTTGAAGGCACCCCAACCCCTTCTTTTATATTCCTTGGCTTTGGCAAATAAGGAAATTTATTTATAATAAAATTTCCTTAACTTTCCTTGACAACAATTAATTAAGAAAAATTAAATAAAATTTCTTAATCAATTAATCATGGCCGGCCACCTCAAATAGATAAATTAAGAGAGTTTCAATCAACAAAATAAAACTTCCTAATTTGTTTTCGGAAATTTTAAAATAAAATTTCTCTTCAAAAAACCCTTCATGGTTGATAAAAGAAATTTCTATAATTTTATTTTTCAATATGTGAATAATTTTACAAAGAGAAAAAATAAAATATCTTTCCAATCTACAAATAAGGAAAGAGATCTAATATCTTTCTTTAATCTTTTGTAGATCCTTTTAAGAGAGATATTTTAATTTTAATTCTCTCCAATAAATTATATCTTCCACATAAGAAAAATTAAAATTAAAATTATTTTTTAATTTCATTAGGGCCGGCCCCCTTTAGCTTGGGTTCAAGCTAGGGCTGGCCACCCATAAACCATGCTTAGGCCGACCCTAGCTTGATCCCCAAGCTAGCTTAGCCGACCCCCTTTAGGTGGGTATAGGTGGGTATAAAACTCTATAATTAAGAGGCTACGATAGGGACCGAGAGGAGGAATTAGTTTTGGTCTCCCGATAAAATTAAGCATCTCGTGTTCGCCCCGAACACACAACTTAATTTTATCAATAATAATTCATTCCACTAGAGAACTATTATTGAACTACCGCACCAATCCCAAATTACATTTTTGGGCTCCTTCTTATTATGAGTGTGTTAGTTTTCCTGTGTTTAAGATATCAAATGTCCACTAATTAAGTGAGTTACTGACAACTCATTTAATTAATATCTTCATCCAAGAATAGTACTACTCAACCTTATCGTCATGTCGGACTAAGTCCACCTGCAGGGTTTAACATGACAATCTTTATGAGCTCATCTTGGGGACATTATCAACCTAGATTACTAGGACACAGTTTCCTTCTATAATCAACAACACACACTATAAGTGATATCATTTCCCAACTTATCGGGCTTATTGATTCATCGAACTAAATCTCACCCATTGATAAATTAAAGAAATAAATATCAAATATATGTGCTTGTTATTATATTAGAATTAAGAGCACACACTTCCATAATAACTGAGGTATTTGTTTCTTTATAAAGTCAGTATAAAAGAAACGACCTCTAATGGTCCTACTCAATACACTCTAAGTGTACTAGTGTAATTATATAGTCAAGATAAACTAATTCCTAATTACACTACGACCTCCCAATGGTTTGTTCCTTTCCATTTTGGTCGTGAGCTACTGTTTATAATTTATAAGGTACTGATAACATCATCTTCTGTATGTGGCACCACATACTATGTTATCTACAATATAAATTAATTGAACAACTACAACTAAATGTAGACAATTTGACCAAATGTGATTATTTATTTAAAATAAATATTTACAAAAACTTAGGCTTTCAGTGTACACTCTAACAATCTCCCACTTATACTAATGACTAAGTTATCATATCTTCTGCCATACATCTGATTCTCATTCCCTCCACATGCCGATCGAAAGCTTTTGCTGGAAGGGCCTTAGTGAAAGGATCTGTCAGGTTATATGCTGATGCAATCTTGGCGATGACAACTTCTCCTCGCTTCACGATATCTCGTATCAAGTGGTACTTGCGCTCTATATGTTTACTTGCCTTATGGGCTCGTGGTTCCTTCGAGTTTGCAACTACACCACTATTATCACAATAAATTGTGATAATTTTGGGCAAACCAGGAATCACATCTAAGTCCATTAGAAAGTTCCTGAGCCATACTGCTTCTTTAGCTGCCTCAGAGGCTGCTACATACTCAGCTTTCATGGTTGAGTCCCAAACACATTTCTGCTTAACACTCCTCCATGCAATGGCTCCACCTCCCAAAGTAAACACATAGCCTGATGTAGACTTACTGTTGTCCCTATCTGATTGAAAATCTGAATCCGTGTAACCAACAAGGAGCAAATCGTCTGCTTGGTAAACTAGCATATAATCTCTAGTCCTTCTTAGGTACTTTAATATATGCTTTACCGCAGTCCAATGTCCTTGTCCAGGGTTACTCTGATATTTGCTAACCATGCCTACGGCAAAACAAATATCAGGTCTCGTACATAGCATTGCATACATTAGGCTTCCTACAGTAGAAGCATAAGGAATTGCTTTCATGTCCTCTATCTCCTTTGATGTCTTCGGAGACATCTCTTTAGATAGAGCTACTCCATGCCTAAAAGGTAAGAATCCTTTCTTGGAATCCTGCATGCTAAAACGAGTAAGGATTGTATCTATATATGAAGCTTGGGATAGACACAACATTCTTTTCTTGCGATCCCTTAAAACTTTGATCCCAAGAATGTGTGCACAATCTCCTAAGTCCTTCATATCAAACTGTTTGGACAACCATACCCTTACGTCTAATAATACCTTGACATTGTTGCCAATTAACAAAATATCATCTACATATAGTACAAGAAATACCACCACGTTTCTGTTACACTTCTTGTATACACAAGACTCATCCGGACACTGAATAAATCCATATGACTGGATTACTTCATTAAACCGGATGTTCTAAGACCTAGAAGCTTGCTTCAGTCCATAAATTGACCGATTGAGCTTGCACACTAGATGCTCTTTGCCTTTTTCAATAAACCCTTCTGGTTGCTTCATATGGATGTTCTATTCAAGACTTCCATTAAGGAAAGCTGTCTTGACATCCATTTGCCAAATCTCATAATCCATATGAGCAGCAATGGATAAGAGTATCCGGATAGACTTAAGCATGACTACCGATGAAAATGTCTCCTCATAGTCGATTCCCTCTTTCTGAGTGTACCCTTTCGCAACAAGCCTAGCTTTGAAGGTTTCTACCTTCCCGTCTGTCCCTCTTTTCCTTTTGTAGATCCACTTGCATCCAACGGCTTTTACACCATCAGGTGGTTCTACAAGCTCCCAGACCTTATTAGAGTACATAGAATCTATTTCAGAATTCATTGCCTTTTGCCAAGATGCTGCATCTATATCTTGGAGTGCTTCGTCATATGTTCGAGGATCAGGTTCATGTTTACCCGGGATCAAGTCCGAAGACTCTCCCAAAAACATGAATCTTCGTTGCCTTACAACCCTCCCACTACGACGAGGCATTCCGTGGTTGTGTATCATGTGTGACACGTGTTGCGGTCTCTTGTGGTACTTCATCTTGTACTGTTGGTACTCAAGTAGACGTGTCCTCTCTAAGTTCTTTTAAAACAACTTTGCTAGACTTGTAATCCATTATATAGTCTTCTTCTAAAAACGGCATTGGTGCTAACAATGACCTTATGGTCTTTAGGACTATAAAATAAACCACCTTTCGTTCCTCCGGGATACCCCACAAACACGCCGAACTTCAGATGCGAGATTCTAACTTATCGATCTAGTTTCAAGACATGTCGGACTACCCCAAGAATATGTCTTAGACTCGCTTTTCCCATTCCACAATTCGTGGGAGTAGAAGAAACTAATTTAGAAGGTACTAAGTTCGAATGTACTCATTGTTTCCGAGCGTATCCCCAAACGAATTTGTAATCAATAACTCATCATTGATCTAACCATTTCCATAAGAGTCCTATTCCTTCGTTCTGCCACACCATTCTGTTGGGGTGTACCAGGTGCAGACAGTTGGGATTGAATCTCGGCCTCTGATAAGTAATTCCTAAACTCTCCTAAGAGGTATTCGCCACCACGATCAGACCGTAGTGTCTTGATACTTTTACCTAGTCGTTTCTCCACATCAGCCTTGTATTCTTTGAACTTATCAAAGCACTCGGACTTGCGGCGCATTAGGTAAATGTATCCATATCTTGAATAATCATCAATAAAAGAGACAAAATATTCAAAACCTCCTCTTGCCTAGACAGACATAGGACCACACAAATCAGAATGAACCAATTCTTACACTTCTTTGGCTCTATACCCTTTGGCCTTAAAAGGCCTCTTGGTCATTTTACCTTCCAAGCAAGATTCACAAGTTGGAAAATTTTCCAACTCTAATGAACCCAGAAGTCCATCAGCTATAAGCCTCTGAATCCTACTTAAGTTAATATGACCAAGCCTTAGATGCCAAAGATATGCTTGGTTCATTTCTGAAGGTTCTTTTCTCTTATTAGAGTTAGAAGATGAGTTATAAATTTCCTTGTTTTGCTTTGTGGGAGAAATTGGATTTAAAGTATACAAATTGCCAACTAATGCACCAGAACAGATAATCACTTTATTTCTCTTAATAACTACATCGTTACTAAAGGAAACTGAATATCCATCTAAAAATAGTTTAGAAATTGAAATTAAATTCTTTCTAAAACTGGGTACATAAAGACAATTTCTTAAAACCAAATTTCTATTTCTATTAAAAGATAAGTAGACATCTCCCACTGCAACTGCCGCCACCTTAGTAGCATTGCCCATGTAGACTGTAATCTCTCCTTCAGTTAGTCGTCGGGTTTCCTGGAACCCCTGCAAGGAATTGCAGACATGATCAGTGGCTCCCGTATCTACGCACCAGGTACTGGTAGATAACACCGCTAAACATGTTTCAACAACTAGAGCATGAGATATACCTTTGTTTTGACTCCTACAAGGACAGTCCGCCTTCCAATGCCCTGATTGCTTGCAGATGAAGCACTTGCCCTTCGGCTTCTTCATTCCAGCTTTAGGTCCTATACTCTGAGATTTATTCACTTTCTTTGCTGAACCAACTTGTTTCTTCTTCTTCTTTCATTTCGGTTTAGAAGTGGAACTATTTTCAGCATAGTGAATATGAGAATTGTGACGAAACAATCCTTCTGCTGCCTGAAGTTCTGTCAGTAGTTCCGCCAATGAATATACCCTTTTGTTCATATTGTAATTCAGGTAAAATTGCTTAAAACTTTTAGGTAGTGTTTGGAGGATCATATCGATCTGGGTTTCCCCATCAATTTCTCCTCCAAGGATCTGTATTTCGTTCAGATAAGCCATCATCTTTAGGATATGATCCCTCACAGGAGTACCCTCTTGCATGATGGCTGTCATTATCTTTCTCATGACTTCTTGTCTAGAAGCCCGATCCTGATGACCAAAGAGTTCCTTGAGATTGTTCATAATATCATAAGCTGTTGGTAAATCTTGATGCTGATGTTGCAATACATTTGACATTGAAGCCAAGATGTAACACCGCGCCATCTCATCCGCCTTTACCCATTTCTTATGATATTCAATCTCCTCTTGGGTAGATTCACTAGTGGGTGCATCAGGACAAGGTTCAGTCAGTACAAACTTATAGCTTTCGGCAGTAAGAACAATGTCCAGGTTCCTTTTCCAATCTATTTAGTTAGGACGAGTAAGTCTATTCTGTTGTAGTATGATGGACAGTGGGTTGAAAGTCATCCTAAGAATCACAAATAACTTTTGGTCAGAACTCTAAATTTAGAATAATATTGATTCCTCAAACAATACTATTTTAAATTAACCAACACCTCAAAACACCGCGAATATTGTATGCCACGATAGTGTGGATGTATACAAATTCAACATTTGTAAAAGGAGGGTTTTAACCCATTAATTTTATTATCTTGTCAACCTTACTTTTTGACAAATAAAATTAATAGTTGGTATCCTTTGGTCACATAAATAATAGTAGTGACTCCGATGGGGAGGATACTATTAGACGTGCCTAGGTGTGCACCATTACTTGACACTAAGTCCATTAATAAGATTGTGCCCCTTCCGATGGGGAAGATCACATGCTCTTAATTAACTTCCTATAGTCATCCAAAATGGAAGTTTGTTCTAGTGATCCACAAACAAGCTCATCCGATATGGAGGAAGGCACTCAGAGCCAACGCGCAAGCTTGTTTGCATCACTTACAAACCAGTAATGGAGACCATGGGATTTACTTAAAAATTCATCTCCCACTTAGTTATTTATAAATGAGGAATTTTAACTATGCTAGCCTACTAGACATGTATACTAACATGCACACACAACACAATATAAAAGCAATAAATAGAAAATCTAATTTTCAACTATTATGGCTTTTATCTATAGTTGTCCTCCGTGTGTTGTCATCCCAAGCTGCTGCCATATTTGGCCACCGCCACCGTGTCTAGCTGTCGCATCCATCTTGCTCCTTGTTCCGCTGCGCCTCTGGTCCTCAGAAGGTTCCACGCTTTGCAAGATTCGATCCGCGATATAAATAGAATTTTACATTTTTGATCCTATATTCCATAAAAGGAATGTACATGTATCTAGATCAAAAATAAAATCCTAATAAAACTAAATACAGCTCCTGCTGTATTTTATAATACAATCATGCACACACATATAAATGCCCTTGACATGTCCAAGGGTCCAATCACACACATAATAACTAAAAGCCATAATAGTTGAATCCTGCATCCATAAAGTTAACACATCCTACTATTAACCTGCCTAAATTATGTATGACATGTGCATAATTAACCTAATACAAAGTACACAGAGGCAAAACCCTATCTCTGATACCAATTGTTAGTTCCTACTCGGAAAACCTAATGGTTCCACTGTACAAAAATTCTTGTACAAAGGTCTGAACCTTTTCCTAGCTACCATGTGTTCTTTTAAATTAAATTTTGGATCGCCTGCGGAACTTAACACGTTTGATCCAAAACTTAATCTATTTGTTCTTTTAGGTTTAGACTTGGATCTCCTGCGGAACTTAACACGTTCGATCCAAATCACCTTAGTTATTAATTCCATTAAATATTAATTTCCATAATTGGTTCCCAGTACTAACGTGGCGAGGCACATGACCTTCTTGGATATGGGAGCAACCACCACCGACTAGACAAAACCTTTTAAGGAAAGTTAATATTTAATTTCCTAAAATAACTTTAGGTTAACCGAAAAGAACAATCAAATCACAAGGAAAAGAAGAAAACATAAGAACACTACATCGAAAATAAATTCGAAATACTAGAATCGTAAGCCTCTTGTATTTGGTATTATTTCCAAAAATAACTAGTATGATCCGGAAAGGAAAAATTACTAGTTATACCTTTTAGAAAAACCTCTTGATCTTCTACCGTATTCCTCTTCTAACCTCGGACGTTGTGTGGGCAACGATCTTCCGAGATGAGAAACCACCAAAGCACCTTCTTCTCCTCCTAGCTAGGTTCGGCCAAAACAAAAGCTTTACCAAGGATGAAGAAAAAACACCAACCAAGCTCCAAGGGATGTAAGCTTTCTCTCCTTCTTCTTCTTCTTCTCCAAGTAGTATTCGACCACCACAAGAGCTCCAAGCGATGGAAGAGTTTCGGCCACCACAAATAGGAAGAGAGGGAGAGAAGATGGTCGACCACAACACCAAGGAAAAAGAGGGAGAGAATAATAGAAGTTGTAACCCTTGAAGGCACCCCAACCCCTTCTTTTATATTCCTTGACTTTGACAAATAAGGAAATTTATTTATAATAAAATTTCCTTAACTTTCCTTGACAACAATTAATTAAGAAAAATTAAATAAAATTTCTTAATCAATTAATCATGGCCGGCCACCTCAAATAGATAAATTAGGAGAGTTTCAATCAACAAAATAAAAATTCCTAATTTGTTTCCGGAAATTTTAAAATAAAATTTCTCTTAAAAAAATCCTTCATGGTTGATAAAAGAAATTTCTATAATTTTATTTTTCAACATGTGAATAATTTTACAAAGAGAAAAAATAAAATATCTTTCCAATCTACAAATAAGGAAAGAGATCTAATCTCTTTCTTTAATCTTTTGTAGATCCTTTTAAGAGAGATATTTTAATTTTAATTCTCTCCAATAAATTATATCTTCCACATAAGAAAAATTAAAATTAAAATTATTTTTTAATTTCATTAGGGCCGGCCCCCTTTAGCTTGGGTTTAAGCTAGGGCTGACCACCCATAAACCATGCTTAGGCCGACCCTAGCTTGATCCCCAAGCTAGCTTAGCCGACCCCCTTTAGGTGGGTATAGGTGGGTATAGAACTCTATAATTAAGAGGCTACGATAGGGACCGAGAGGAGGAATTGGTTTTGGTCTCCCGATAAAATTAAGCATCTCGTGTTCGCCCCGAACACACAACTTAATTTTATCAATAATAATTCATTCCACTAGAGAACTATTATTGAACTACCGCACCAATCCCAAATTACATTTTTGGGCTCCTTCTTATTATGAGTGTGTTAGTTTCCCTGTGTTTAAGATATCAAATGTCCACTAATTAAGTGAGTTACTGACAACTCATTTAATTAATATCTTCATCCAAGAATAGTACTACTCAACCTTATCGTCATGTCGGACTAAGTCCACCTGCAGGGTTTAACATGAAAATCTTTATGAGCTCATCTTGGGGACATTATCAACCTAGATTACTAGGACACAGTTTCCTTCTATAATCAACAACACACACTATAAGTGATATCATTTCCCAACTTATCGGACTTATTGATTCATCGAACTAAATCTCACCCATTGATAAATTAAAGAAATAAATATCAAATATATGTGCTTGTTATTATATTAGAATTAAGAGCACACACTTCCATAATAACTGAGGTATTTGTTTCTTTATAAAGTCAGTATAAAAGAAACGACCTCTAATGGTCCTACTCAATACACTCTAAGTGTACTAGTGTAATTATATAGTCAAGATAAACTAATTCCTAATTACACTACGACCTCCCAATGGTTTGTTCCTTTCCATTTTGGTCGTGAGCTACTGTTTATAATTTATAAGGTACTGATAACATCATCTTCTGTATGTGGCACCACATACTATGTTATCTACAATATAAATTAATTGAACAACTACAACTAAATGTAGACAATTTGACCAAATGTGATTCTTTATTTAAAATAAATGTTTACAAAAGCTTAGGCTTTCAGTATACACTCTAACAGTTTCCGATCAGGGCGCCTTTCCTTTTCTGACGTCCAGGATGGGTGCCTCGTCTGATGAGGACCCCTTGTCTTGATTGGCTTGCGCCACCTCCAAGGGCGTCTGCAACAGAGCTCGATGAAAAGGTATTGGGGCGGGCGGCGCACCCATCTGTGTGCCGACCGGCCCCTTGTTTTGCCCCCATATTGAGAGCTGCTCCTGCCGGTCTTCGGGTGGCGCTCGGCCCCCCGAAGCTGATGTTGCTTGCTGCACTGCCCGTTCGGCCTGAGCTTTCTGCTGTTGCTCCACTATTTTCGCTGCTCGCGCTTGGACGAGTGCCTCGAGCTCTTTAGGAGAGAGCGTTACCAAAAGTTGACATCCAGCTTCTTCCATCTTCTTGGCTCGGATTCAGGTGCGTTCCCACAGATGGCGCCAATTTGATCCTGTCTGAGCGCTGAGTCGACGGACGTTGGGGACGTGGCACGCTCCGCTATCTTCGACTGGTGGTGTAGCTCTCCGACGATCCTGCAAAGAAGCCGAGCCGAGAGGGGTTTCCCCGCGACGGCCCTCCGACGCTCAAGTCAGGCAACGAACGAGGCAGAGTAACGTAGCTACAGTAAATAGTTGCGCATACCTTCGTCGACGTCTGGGTCTTTATATAGGAGCCCGGGAAAGCACGGACACGTTTCCCGACATGTGCACGCTTCTCCAAACATACCTTAACAAGCCTATGTCAGAAAAGTACCTCTGGCGCCATTCCACAATCGTCCGAGCATATCCTAGATGTGATGGTGGAAGCTTCCACCGTACGATTCTGTGTACGGCTCGGCCGCCAACTCTACTGCTTGTCAGCGGCAGGTGTCTCGAGGATGATGTTATCCTGTCTCCTTTGTCCTCTTGCTCTCCTTGTCTGTTCCAGGGCCGAGCAGATAGGCCGCTCGGCAAGCATATTACTCCTGCATCGGTCATATGCTCGGCTGAGACTACTCCTGCCTGTGTTGCCTTGTGCACCGGCCGAACGGTGCGCCCGCTCGACCATTGAAACCTTTTTACCTTGAGCATCGGAAACCCGACCCCTAGTCAGGTTGTCTTCCATTCGATTTGGAGAATTCTCGGCCGGTCGGCCTGCAGGGCCCTGTCGGTAGGCCTGCTCCGTCCGGTCAGACGGTCTCCGGGCTGACTATCTTGACCTTTGACCTCCACGTACCGTTGACCTCCCACTAACGAGGATCCCCCGTCCTTATCACCGGATCACAAGATATAATTCATATATCTTATTTTCAATGTACTAACTCTATTTGGTAGGTTATCTTTTGTTGTTTGGACTAACATGTCTTGTAGAAACAAAGTGGAAGATTTAGCCTTAGATAAATAGTGCTTAAGGTGACTCGGAGCTGACTAGAGGCACCTCGAAGATGAATGAAGGCACCCTGACCCCCCGGAGGTACCCTCGCATAGATAAGTTTCAAAGATAAGGTTTCTGTAAAATACCAGAAAATAGAGAATAATGATAAGAGAATTTTCCTGAATTTTTGAAAATTTTTCGAAAATTTTTCGGAACTCGTATGGACGAGTTAACGGGGATAAAATTTGGGTTCCCGAAAAGGCCTGTTTAGGCTACCCTATTTAAGTGAGGAATTGTATATTTATTTATTTTGTTTCTTATTTCTTTTCTTTCTTTTATTTCTCCGTTTTCCTCCTCGCCGAACCCCGCGTGCCTTCACCCGAGCCTCGCCTTGCCCTTTTCTTCTTTCCCCCGTCGAACTGAGCCCTAACTGCTCCTCACCGGTTTCCTTTGTTCTTCCCGAGCCGCCGCGATCAAATTCTCCCCTTCACCGTCGGCGCGAAACCTTCTTCTCTCTCTCGCGCGCGTGGGATGCCACTTCTCCTCTGCCCTAGCGGTCGCGGTGAGGACTGAGCCGACCAATTGATCCACTGCCTTCGATCTCCCCTTTGCCGTTGCTACTCCGCCGTCGCCGTCCGTCCACGCGAGCAGTCGACCGTCGTGCCCTAGTCTTCCTTATCACTGCTGGTTTCTTCCTCCTTCCTCGGCCATCTCTGCACGGACACATCCCGACTCTAGCCTCTGCCCCGACTCCAGCGACGCCGTCCTTGTGCCCTAGTTCATCACTGCCGGCCCCTCTTCTAGCCTCCAGCCACTGTGCCCTAGTTTTGCTCTTTATTGTGGTTCTGTTTTGTTGTTCCAGTAGCCACAGCAGTTGTGGATTGAGGTAAGCTTCGTTTGTTGATTAGGATTATTGCTTGATTGGGTGTCAATCTATTTCATCTGGTCCGAACAGTGAAGTATCCAGCAAGGAGGTTGGGTTCGGTGGAGGGTCTTGGTTTCGGCAGCTATTCCATTTGTAGGCATTTTGTTGTCAGTATCAACACTCCCTGCTATAGATCAACAATCACAGCCGTTGATTAAGGTAAGCTATGTTTGGAGTTTTGGTTGTATTTCTATGAGTATTTGGAGGATATGCATTTGTATTGGATTATGTTGGAGATGTTGTAATCTGCAGTTGCTTGGTTAGTTGTGGATTTAGGTAAGTTATGATGGATTCATGTTTAACTTAACCTAAGGTGATTATGGAAGGTTTAATCTATTGTAGTTGGATGAATTAAGTACTGCTGATTTATGTTGGATTAGATTTAATCCTTGGATTCATTAGATATGATCATATTGCTAATCGTAAGTTGATTAGCGAAAGGAAATGATTGTGCTGATTGAGGATTATTGATTAAGGAGATTAATTCAAGTTAATCATTAATTAGGATTAATTAATGATGGATCGATTAGGGTTTTTCCTAATTAAGTTGGGTTGGATTTAGCTAGTTGTTGTTTATAAAATTAGCTAAATTGTATATCACGTTATCTGCAGGACTTTGATGCGAGACGAGTATCTCGGAGTCGGATTTTGATCATTTTATCGGAGGCGGGTACTTTGACTTATGTCTTTTGATATGCATGATAAAGTGTTTAACATATAGCAAGAATTGTGTTTCCATTTGATTCGGTTGGTCACTACATGATCTGTTACATGTTGTTTGTTTATTTATTATGCACTGCATGTTATTATTTATCTGACCATACATGCTTTCGGTAGTGACCCAACCATGTGATACATCATGTTCAGGACCTAGGGTTTATATGATACCCTATCTGTTTGTGTACCTTCCATCTGATACATTGACTTGTGGTACACCTTTTATTTATGTATGGATCTTGCTATGCTATTCATGAGATTGCCATGCTTAGTATCATGCATCATGTTTGCATGCTGTGCGATTATCGGCTCCACTATGGTTGAGCCCATCGCCAGTTACATGTACTGCACACACCACCCATGGATTAGTTGTATATCTGGCTGGTGTGTGGCGGTTCTGCTGTTTGGCTCCGTTGGTCAGGTGACTCAGCGTGGTAGCCGGCAGTCAGTTCCGCTCTGTTTGGCTCCGTTGGCATTTAGGGTAGCAGCGTGGTAGCCGGCAGATGGTGGACTCTGTTTGGCTCCGTTGGTCAGGAGACTCAGCGTGGTAGCCGGCAGAGATTTTTCCTCCCCGTCGTTGTGTATCGGGAGATGAGAGCATTGAGCTCCCTCATTTATGATTTGAGGCCAGAGGACAGGAGTACTCCGACAGCATTCCGTCCACTCAGTCACTGTCAGGAGCAGTGATGTCAGAGTGCACGGTCACCATATGCATTTATTTCATTTTATTGTTGTGATTGCTGCACTTATATGCTGCATTTGTATGGATGCATTTGATTGACATGCATACAGGATTATGATTTTCTTCGGTCTGACGACCTGTTACCTTTGTACCTTGATCCCGGTTAGTACAGTTATCTCCTGATTTCGTTTCAGTTGCATTTATTCCTTCTCGTATTCAGGAGACTGTACGCATGATTAGTGTTGTCTGTTATTTGTTTTATTATGCATATCAGTTGTACCTGCTGAGTGTTGGACTCACCCCGCCTCCATTGTTGATATTTTCAGGTTGAAGCTGTCCGGAGCAGTTCCAGTCGCTGGCCCCCCATCTGCAAGTAGAGCCAGTTCTCTACTAGTTCGTTATTTGTTTTTATTTGGTTTTTTTTTTTCTATATCAGACTTTGTTTTAGTATTGTCTTTGGATTTTTCCTATGGATATTGTATGGAGTGATACCTTTTGATGGATTTTTGATATCATATTGGATTTCATTCTACTACGTGCCTGCCTGGACGGCAGAAGAGGTGAGTTCGTTGGATTTGAGCTTTACGAGTGTAGTGGAATAGGGTGGATTTCGAGTCAGAGTCCTATTGTTATTGATTACTATTATTAACTGCGTGGTTGTGACAGCCAGAGGCTAAATATCTTTATAAACTGCGTGGTGTTTGTTTTATTTTGTGTTATCATTCCAGCTTGTGGCTGATGTATATGTGATATGTAGAAAGTTTCATATTGTTCGACAGGGAGATGAAATTTCTTGGACAGAGACTCCTGGGCGTGACAATTAGTGGTATCAGGCGGTGATACTTGCTTTGTGTTCTGGATTTTTGAGAGCTATATTTTACGATCTTTGTTTTCGTATTTCGGATAGTTGATATAACCTGATACCAATTGATATGGTATCAGAGCGCCAAAGTTTGGCGATATTTGTTGGATTTCCGTGTGTTGGATTTTCGAGATTTATCTGATACCAATTCATTGGTATCAGAGCAGGGTGTGATACTTGCTTTTGGTATTTTGGATATTTTTATACTTGCCCTAGTTGCGAGACTTATTGGTGTGGGCAGTTATTTTCGGTTGCACGGATTTGTCCGTTTCGATTATGTTATGGACTTCCGTTTTCGATTTATATGGATTTCCGGTGTTTGTTTTTTTTTCTCGTACGGAATTCCGAGGTCATTTTGGGGACTGGACAGCGATGGAACATCTCCAGACGGCATATAGGTATGATGTTTAATTTTATAGTTTATGATAGGTATTAGCATTCTTTATGTAGTACCTGTTTAGTTGTGGTAGCACATATTACATGTGATGAGTTAGCCATTGAGCATGGTTGACCTTAATAGAGATCAAGGATTATAGTCTCTGGTGATTTTTCTTTTCATACCATCAGTAGTTTTAGCTTCTGTTACTACTCATAGGGGATGGAGGCACATACCAGCCTCTGCTATTGTTAGCTGGGTAGTGGATGATACCTATAGACTCCTGTTGACTTAGCCAGTAGAGTTTTTATACTCATACCTTTTGGATATTTGGGTACCCGATACGATGGGAATTGGTCATTGGGAGTTACCATGTTTGATCATTATTGAGAATGGTTTGAGGTTGAGGGATTTTGTGAGATCAGATATTGTGATATGTTGATTTCTTATGGTTTATGAGAGTAAATGTTATGTGGTTGTCTGATGATCAAATATTAAATATTTGTTTTGATGATCTATTAGTGGATAACTAATTTGATGATTTATATTTGGGTTGTCATTGATGGTGACATAGTGAGTGTCATTTATGATATTCACAGGTTTGATGATTATAGTTGGTGATCAGATATAGATCGGGTGCTAGAGAGTTTACGGTTGAGTGTACCTATGAGATTTTAATAAATCTGGTTAGTTGTGGTTAGTTAACAGGATGATAAAATTGATATTTCCTTCCTCTGATATTGGACTATGTGGATAAATAACGATTTGATGTTTTGAATGCTAATTAGCTCTCATGGGGAGTAGAGATTTATTCATCTGATAGTATGTGGGCTGATATTTTTTAGGATAAAAAAAAAATGAGAGTGTCTTGATGTTATTAAATTCTGACTTTTGTCTTTTGGGTCATACACATTTATACATATGATATTATGTGGGTTGACATTTTCTAGTTTGAGTTGATGTAATTAGTGTTGAATTGACCCATGAACTGATTTAGTTATTTGACAACGTTGTATACCATTTTATCTTAGTTAATTTTCGTCAGTAAATATTGATTTACTCTTGTTAAATCGGTCAGTAGAAGACTGATTTATGTTTGTCGAGTTGGGTAGTTGTGGTTTGATATACCTTAGTTGCTTGTGGAGGATTAAGGTATTCTTGATTAGTTAGTAGATGAATGATTTAGTTTTGTTGGTTGATCAGTAGAGGATGGCCATACTCTATTTTTAGAGGTTCGAACCTTTAGGTTATTTGTGCTTAGTTATGTATCTAGAGCACATTTGAGTACATGTTTTGTACTGACGTGAAAATGAATGATTTAGCCATATATCATTATCGGCTTGGATAGGTTATAAAGGATCGATGTATCCTATTCCATGAAGATTTTGACCGTGGATTGTATATACCTGGTGGGTTAACTTAGAGGGTGTTTGGGATATGTGACCCCGCTGATGTAAGGAAGTGTAGAGCTAATTGCTTAACACTTATGGGATACAATTGTTACTAGTGTATACTGGAAGAGTACATTTGGATTTATGATGATAAAATTTTCCCCATTGGATATAGTCTTGGTAGTGTATGACATTGACTTGCAATGTTATACCATGGTGTGTATATCTTTCTTGTCCGATACTAGTTCCTTTGAACCTATAGCAGGGTTGTTACTGGAGGATTAGGCTGCTTTATTTTGGGTTGCTTTTGATTGATGTATTCATGCTTGATACATATGCATGAATTTTGTTTAAATATACCGGTAACCCATGAGTGTTGGTAGCATAAGGTTGGTTCCTTTGGTTGAGCTGGTATGCTGATTTTGCATGTCTATGTTGCATGTATATTATGATTTGTTATGTGTTGTAGGAGTCCTGTGGTAGACTGTCCATTTACAAGTAGTATATGTAACCATGTTCTGATATGGTTTGAAGGTTCCTAGTGGATTATAGATATGTAGTTCGGTGTATGTATCTGGATGTGTTATTGAAGATATCTTGTCAATTAAATCCGAGTTGTAGTATAAGTACATCGGTGGTGTTTTGATGGAGGCATTTTGTCGATTTAATCTGAGTTGTGATATGTACGTATGTGTTTGGTGTGATATCTGAGGTATCTTTTTGATTATGTTTGATTTGTGAGTGCACCTGGGTTTAGTATGCTTATTTGGAAGTGTATGTTGGATATACTTTTGGCATAGGTGAAGATATGTCATGTGAGTGTGGTTTGAGGTGTATTGTTGATTTTACCTATGTTGATTTTGCACACGGGTTCGGTATGCATTGTTGGAGATATCATACTGAATATACCTGAGTTGTGAGTTTGTTTGGTTTATAATAATTGGAGGATTTTGTTGATCATACATATGTTGTGTGAGCATGTGTGCTAGGTGTATACATTGGTAGCAGTATGATGATTCTACTTATACTGAATGCAGAATGTGGAGTGACTGCATTATGTCATTTGTTGAATTAACCCATCAACTAATTTTCCTATCAGTGGATGACCCACTAGGATGCTGATAGAGTTAATGATGGATTGGAGTAGTTACTAGGTTGCTATATCCTAGGCTAACCACAGCGAATTGTGGTAGAGAGGTTTTGTACAGTCTCTAGCTGGATAGTTAGGTGCCTTGGGGTACTTAGGTATTGTTTTGTGGTGGAGCGTTGCTCCCACATATCACGGGTTGCTGGTAGCGGAGCATTGCTCCTATATTTATTGCAAATACATGTTTCAGATTATTTGTGGTGGAGTATTGCTCCCACATATTGAAGATTTCTTGTGGTAGAGCGTTGCTCCCACATATGTGGTGTTTCCTGTGATGGAGCGTTGCTCTCACTATGGAGGATTTATTCTTTGGTGATTTATGTTATTGATGATCAGATTTTTCGATTTATTATTGGAGATCTTATGGATAGGAATGTCTGTGATACGAACATTATGTGTCTTGATTTTTGCCATATAGGTTTACAGTGCCTTAGATGTTTTCAGGGACTCGATGATCCTGATATGTCGAGGATGTTTGGATAGGTTTCCATTATCTTTGTGGACGATGATGTGATCTATTACGGATCCGAGGTGAGTCACGTACACTACCTTTGCATAGATTTAGAGATGATTCGACGAGAACATCTATATGTGATTATCAGTAGTGCTGGTTTGGATTGTCTTTTGTTATGATGTTTGGGACACACGGTCACCAGTAGGAGTGTACCGTGATTCCACAGGAGATAGAGGTTGTTACCGTTGGGAGCAGCCAAAATCAGTGTAGGAGATCCGCAGTCTTTTGTGACTCGCAGGATCTTACAGACCTTTCGTCGAGGGTTTCTTGCACATAGCTATGCTACTTTCACGCGTGACCATGAAAGACGTGAAGTTTACTTGGACTGGGGATTGCAAGACCAGCTTCTAGGAGCTGAAGCGGAGACTATTGTCGGCTTTGATTTTTGGTTTTTACCTTCGAAAGAGGACGAATTTGTTCTCTACACCGACGCGTCTCTACAGGGTATGGGTGCTGTTCTGAGGTAGCACGGTAGAGCGTTCGTATATGCTTATCGATAGTTGATGGAGCATGAGAAGAAATACCCAGTTCATGATCTGAAGTTGGCCGCTATTATGTTTGCCCTAAGGATTTGGCGGCATTACCTGTATAATATTACATTGAGATTCTCACTGACCATCGGAGTCTCAAATATCTGTTCACTCAGAAGGAACTTAATCTTCGACCGAGGAGATAGATGGAGTTCCTGAAGGATTATGATTGTACCATTGCTATCACCTGGGAAAAGCTAATGTGGTTACCGATACACTTAGTTAGAGGTCCAGAGGGACTTTAGCTTGCCACCGAGTTGTGGTCACAGATTTGATTCAGGATTTCTCTGAGTTAGACATTGAGGAGCAGGGACAGACAGAGCAGGGTATTCTTGTTACCATAGTTGCTCAGTCGTCGATCAGGACGAGAATCCGAGAGACCCAGTTGTTGAGATCGAGGATGTCAGAGGCATAAGACTGCCAGAAGTGTTATGCTGACTGGAGTCGGAGACCCTTAGAGTTCTCCCTTTGCGACAAGGTATTTATGCGAGTTTCACCCACGAAAGGGGTGAAGAGATTGGCCTCAGAGGAAAGCTAGCTCCGCGATACATTGACTCTTTCCAGATCCTGGAGAGGATTGGAGCAGTAGCTTATCGGTTGGACACCGTCTCTAGTAGGTGTTCACGATGTATTCTACGTATCTATGTCGAGGAGATACGTACCCGACCCGACACACGTGCTGACAGATATCTCAGTTTCCGTACAGCCTGACGTGACATTACATTTGAGGAGATTCCGGTACGGATTCTTGACCGGAAAGAGCGTCAGTTGCGGAACAAGACTTTCCGGCTGGTTAAAGTCGGATGACAGCATCATTCGGATGAGGAGGCTACTTGGGAGCTCGAGGATACTATCAGAGCTCGATATCCCCATCTTTTCACTTGAAGTATGTGATTTAGTTTACCGTTCAGCATTCATACTTTTTATATCTGTTGTTAGTACTTGCTGATGGTAGAAACGAAATTTGGGGACCAAATTTTTATTAGTGGGGGAGAATGTAAAATACCAGAAAATAGAGAATAATGATAAGAGAATTTTCCTGAATTTTTGAAAAATTTTCGGGAATTTTTCGGAACTCGTATGGACGAGTTAACGGGGATAAAATTTGGGTTCCCGAAAAGGCCTGTTTAGGCTACCCTATTTAAGTGAGGAATTGTATATTTATTTATTTTGTTTCTTATTTCTTTTCTTTCTTTTATTTCTCCGTTTTCCTCCTCGCCGAACCCCGCGTGCCTTCACCCGAGCCTCGCCTCGCCCTTTTCTTCTTTCCCCCGTCGAACTGAGCCCTAACTGCTCCTCGCCGGTTTCCTTTGTTCTTCCCGAGCCGCCGCGATCAAATTCTCCCCTTCACCGTCGGCGCGAAACCTTCTTCTCTCTCTCGCGCGCGTGGGATGCCACTTCTCCTCTGCCCTAGCGGTCGCGGTGAGGACTGAGCCGACCAATTGATCCACTGCCTTCGATCTCCCCTTTGCCGTTGCTACTCCGCCGTCGCCGTCCGTCCACGCGAGCAGTCGACCGCCGTGCCCTAGTCTTCCTTATCACTGCTGGTTTCTTCCTCCTTCCTCGGCCATCTCTGCACGGACACATCCCGACTCTAGCCTCTGCCCCGACTCCAGCGACGCCGTCCTTGTGCCCTAGTTCATCACTGCCGACCCCTCTTCTAGCCTCCAGCCACTGTGCCCTAGTTTTGCTCTTTATTGTGGTTCTGTTTTGTTGTTCCAGTAGCCACAGCAGTTGTGGATTGAGGTAAGCTTCGTTTGTTGATTAGGATTATTGCTTGATTGGGTGTCAATCTATTTCATCTGGTCCGAACAGTGAAGTATCCAGCAAGGAGGTTGGGTTCGGTGGAGGGTCTTGGTTTCGGCAGCTATTCCATTTGTAGGCATTTTGTTGTCAGTATCAACACTCCCTGCTATGGATCAACAATCACAGCCGTTGATTAAGGTAAGCTATGTTTGGAGTTTCGGTTGTATTTCTATGAGTATTTGGAGGATATGCATTTGTATTGGATTATGTTGGAGATGTTGTAATCTGCAGTTGCTTGGTTAGTTGTGGATTTAGGTAAGTTATGATGGATTCATGTTTAACTTAACCTAAGGTGATTATGGAAGGTTTAATCTATTGTAGTTGGATGAATTAAGTACTGCTGATTTATGTTGGATTAGATTTAATCCTTGGATTCATTAGATATGATCATATTGCTAATCGTAAGTTGATTAGCGAAAGGAAATGATTGTGCTGATTGAGGATTATTGATTAAGGAGATTAATTCAAGTTAATCATTAATTAGGATTAATTAATGATGGATCGATTAGGGTTTTCCTAATTAAGTTGGGTTGGATTTAGCTAGTTGTTGTTTATAAAATTAGCTAAATTGTATATCACGTTATCTGCAGGACTTTGATGCGAGACGAGTATCTCGGAGTCGGATTTTGATCATTTTATCGGAGGCGGGTACTTTGACTTATGTCTTTTGATATGCATGATAAAGTGTTTAACATATAGCAAGAATTGTGTTTCCATTTGATTCGGTTGGTCACTACATGATCCGTTACATGTTGTTTGTTTATTTATTATGCACTGCATGTTATTATTTATCGACCATACATGCTTTCGGTAGTGACCCAACCATGTGATACATCATGTTCGGGACCTAGGGTTTATATGATACCCTATCTGTTTGTGTTCCATCCGATACATTGACTTGTGGTACACCTTTTATTTATGTATGGATCTTGCTATGCTATTCATGAGATTGCCATGCTTAGTATCATGCATCATGTTTGCATCTTTGTGCGATTATCGGCTCCACTATGGTTGAGCCCATCATTGCACACACCACCCATGGATTAGTTGTATATCTGGTGTGTGGCGGTTCTTTAGCTCCGTTGGTCGGTGACTCGTGGTAGCCGTGATCGTTCCTTCTGTTTAGCTCGTTGGCATTTAGGGTAGCGCTGGTAGCCAGATGGTGGACTCTGTTTGGCTCCGTTGGTCGACTCAGGGTAGTGTGACGCATCCTCCCCGTCGTTGTGTATCGGGAGATGAGAGCATTGAGCTCCCTCATTTATGATTTGGGGCGGAGGAGGAGTACTCCGACATTCCGTCCACTCGATCCTTTGTCGGGAGCGATGATGTCAGTGCAGTCACCATATCATTTATTTCATTTTATTGTTGTGATTGCTGCACTTATATCTGCATTTGTATGGATGCATTTGATTGACATGCATACGGGATTATGATTTCTTTGATCCGACGACTGCTACCTTTGTACCTTGATCCCGGTTAGTACAGGATTTCGTTTCATTGCATTTATTCCTTCTCGTATTCGGGAGACTGTACGATTAGTGTTGTCTATTATTTGTTTTATTATGCATATCAGTTGTACTGCTGAGTGTTGGACTCACCCGCCTCCATTGTTGATATTTTCGGGTTAAAGCTCAGTCGCTGACCCCCCATATGCACGTAGAGCCAGTTCTCTACTAGTTCGTTATTTGTTTTATTTTGGCCTTTTTCTATATCAGACTTTGTTTTAGTATTGTCTTTGGATTTTTCCTATGGATATTGTATGGAGTGATACCTTTTGATGGATTTTTGATATGATATTGGATTTCATTCTACTACGTGCCTGCCTGGACGGCAGAAGAGGTAAGTTCGTTGGATTTGAGCTTTATGAGTGTAGTGGAGTAGGGTGGATTTCGAGTCAGAGTCCTATTGTTATTGATTACTACTATTAACTGCGTGGTTGTGACAGCCAGAGGCTGAATATCTTTATAAACTGCGTGGTGTTTGTTTTTATTTTTGTTATCATTCCAGCCGCCTGTGGCTGATGTATATGTGATATGTAGAAAGTTTCATATTGTCCGCCGTACAGGGGAGATGCTGCCGAAATTTCTTCGGACAGAGACTCCTCTGGGGCGTGACAGTTTCACTGTGGGAATGCACCTCGGAGCATATTAGAGGCACCTCAGAGTGCATTGAAGACACCTCAGAGTGCATTGGAGGTGCCTAGGAGTTAATGAAGGCACCCTCGCACAAATAAAGACCGAAGTCTTTGTATTGGATAAGTGTCGTTGGAGGCACTCTAAACCTTTGGAGGCGCCTCAATAGTGTTTAATAGGACCATTTGGCCAACATTCAAAGAACAACTTTACTACGCTCATTCTCGATAGTTTGGCTACTCCAACTTGTACTGCTGCTATCCTACAATGTTGTTTCACCTGACTGCTGCAGACAAACTAATTCCAACTCCTAAGCTAATGATTTCTTCATCCCTATGTTGGTGATGTTTATTTTAAGTTATTTACTTTATTGCTCAAAGGAAGTGTAGGGTGCTATACTTTCCTCATACTTTGTATTCGATATTCAAATTTAGTGGATTGCCCATCGAAAATGTCCAAAGGACCTGAGTCTTGATGTAGGAGTCGTCGAATGCTCTCGTCAAGTAAAATCGCTTGTATTCTGTTTTTTTTTCTTTGTATCTTCTTTCCGCTGCACACTCAGATTTAAAAAGTTGAAAAGATACATTTTTAAAATCACCTGATTCATCTCCCCCTCTCATGTGCATCAGTTCTACAAGTGGTATCAGAGCCTTGTTTGCTCTAAATTAGTGTAACCACCATTCAAGCAAGGAGTTTATTTTTATTATTTTTCACTTCATTTTTTCTTTTTCTATTTTGAACCTTTTCGACATAATCTAAATTGGTGCAATCACCTCTTTGGATAAGCTTTTTGTTTCGATTTCTTCAAATTGTTCGAAATTAGTGCAACATCACTCGAGCTTTCTCTCTGTTCTTTTTTTCTCTCCTCTCATACTACTTACCCCAAGACATAGTCTTGGAAACCTTCTTGTGGCTTTCTGTTTCAAAATTAAATGACCCAAAGTGAAGGTTACACCACTGCTCACCCTTCACCCTTTAGCGTCGATAACTTCCCTTGCTACCAAAGAAAATTTGAGGTATATCTAAAGACAAACATTGAACAATGGTTGAGCACTCAATGAGGGTACACAACTCTCGTAGATAACGTATTCGATGTGCTCCTTAACCCAAAAGAAATGGAACCCAAAAGAGAAAAAGAAAGCACAAATAGATTCCAAAGCAATAAACACCTTCCAATATAGACTGACGAAGGAAAAATTCCACCGGATTGGACCGTTCAAGAATTCAAAGGATCTTTGGGATAAGCCAATTGAGCTATACGAAGGCACAAAGGATTTCAAGGCAACTAAGTGTCATTTGCTATTAAATATTTTACTTAATATAAAAATACATGATGAAGAAACGACCACCCAACTACACGCGAGGATCAAGGACATCCTCAATAGACTTCATCTGATCGACCACTAATTAGAAAATAAGGATGTCATAAGGTATGCTTTAAACTATTTTTCTCAAAATACACTGTGGGCATCTATAGCAGATACCTATAAAGTTTCAAGGAATTTGTCTAAGTTAAAATTAGATGAGTTATTTTGTGAATTAGAACTCCATAAATAGATTAACTCAAAAAAGCTCAAGAAGGGCATAACATCTCTTGCTGGTTTGACAAAGGAGGTGAAAACAAGAAATTGAACTAAGCCCAAGTCAGAAGATGAATCAGACGAAGTGGAGCAACAAGTGAATCTGGTAAGGCAAATGTTCACTAGAAAGAAGAAAAACTTTACCAAGAACAATCTACAAAAAATGATCAAGTCAACATCCAACAACGTAAAGTCAAATATCACCTACTTCGGATGCAAAAAAAAAGGGTCATTTTAAGTATGAGTGTCTAGGTTAAAAAGAAGACAAGTACAAGAAGATGAAGAAGAAGAAGGCACTACAAGCCACCTAGGATGAATCTTCCTCAAAAGAGTCAGAGGCAGAAAATCGAAAGCAAGCTAGCTATCTTTCATTGATGGCAGTTAGACCTAAGTCAAAAAGTAACTCAAATAAAGAAGATAAGTCTGAGTATGAATTAAGTCATGAGTTTGTTCCCTTTTTTGAAGGTTCCAACAAGGTATAAGTTATTTTAAATGCAAAAATGTATGCATTAATAGAAAATTTTAAGGAAAATCAAGACCTTAAGGTGCAACTTAACTTAAACTCCTCAATTGAAAAAGTTTAAAATGGAAACTCAAATCAAGTTGCAAAACTTGAGAAGGATAACTTTGAAATGTGAAGTTGAGAAGTTTAAAAAACTTTCACTACAAGATCCAAAAATTTAGATTTAAGATTTAGATCTTAAAGAGTTGTATATAACAAGTTTAAACTTGGATACAAATCCAACTCAACTAATAAAATATTTATTCACTTATAAGTAAAAAAAACCAAAGCATGAGTTCCGAAAGATTACCTAACAAAGCAAGTAGGACAAAATAAATATTAAGTACCTAAAATGAAATTCATTATTTAAACACAAAACTAAAATTCTATGATTCAGGAGGAGACACTAAATTAGTTGTCACATCAAGAACATAACCTATCCAATTGGGTAATTAAGGATAAATAGGAATAACATATTTTAACTCTTGTCTAACATAGTATCAAGGTGGGGCGAGATGATAGTATATTAAGGAAACTTAGTAAAGGAAGTTAAGTATGGTAATGCGTACCCTACTTGGTCTACTTAACTAAGTAGAACTAATCGAAACTACTTCATCACATCCTACACTAGTTAGACCAATGTTTTTCAATAGGAAAGTCAAATGTACAATTTCTTTAAAGTGTTTTGTCTAGAAATAGTAGTTGTTTCGATACCCAAGAAGACATCTGTGTCTTGCCACATCCTGGAAGCTAATTTTTGAAATATATATTTAACTAACTCACAGTTAAACCTGAATCTAAAATAAGATCAAACTATCTTCAAATCAAAAACTTAACTAAACATCTCACAAAAGTAAAGGAATATCTTGGTTGAGAAATTAGAACGGGTAAGATAATTAAGGAAAATTAAAATTTAAAAAATATAAATTATTTTTAAAAAACAAATTTAAAATATTTAAAATTAATAAGAAAACCTTAATTTAAAATTTAAATTAATTAAACTAAACTAAAAAAAATTAAAATTAAACGTTAAGATTAAATCAATTAAAACTTTAACTTAATTAATTTTTTAAAAAATAAATAAATAAATAAAATTTAAAATTATTTTTTAAACCTTTTAACAATTCTTAAAAAAAATATTTTAAAATTTTTGAAAAAAATATTTTAAAATTCCTTTTTAAAACCTTTTAAAACTTATTTTTAAAACATTTTAAAGATTCTTTTTAAAAAGACCTTTTAAAAATACTTTTCAAGATTCTTTTAAAAATTATTTTTAAAACTTTTAATTTTTTTTTTCAAATTCTTTAAAAAAATCATTTAAAAACATTCTAATAATTCTTTTAAAAACCTTTTAAAAATTAATGTTAACTTAATTAACTTAATCCATTAACACTCTTAAGCATAATCCGAGGTTAATCTAGAATTTTAATTCAAAAATCAAGAACAATTTATTAATACATAGTTAATTAATGATTTATTTAACTAATTTTATTTTAATTAGACTTAATTAAAAATTCATGGTTAATTTTGGATTATTTAAGTTAGAATTTTTAATCCAAGATTAATTTAAAAAATCAAATTATTTCTACCTTAACAAATCATGTTAAGCATCTCTTTAAATACATAAGGTTACCATGTTTGAAACCATGTTTGAAAATCTAAAATAATTGAGATGCTAGGAAAACTAAATTTTCAAGATTAATTCATGATTAATTTTAAATTACTTGTATAGTTTTCAAAAGTATACACTTTTGAACATGATTGTTGACCAACACTTAGGGTGCGTTTGGTTCAACTTATCATGTATAACCTTGGTCATGTGATTACCAGGTAATCATATAACCAAGGTTATGGGGAATAAAACATAACCAAATGTTGTTTGATTCAATCTAGATAATGCAACAAAAACATATTTGTTTGAAGGTTTGAATGAATAACCTAGTTTAGTATTTTACTAGATTACCCTTAGTTACAAAACCAACTATACATAATAATAATAATAATAATAATAATAATAATAATAATAATAATATTATTATTATTATTATTATTATTATTTAAACTCTATTATATTTTACTATATTTTCATGTTTTTTTAATTATATATATATTTTTATTTTTTATTTTGTTTTATTTATGTTTTTTTTTAATTTTTTAAGTTTTTTTTAATTTTTTTTACTTTTTTACTTTTTATTTTTTAGGTTTTTAAAAATTTTTAGGGGTTTTTACATTTTTTTTATTTTTTAATGTTTTTAACATTTTTTTAATTATTTTTTATTTTTTAAAAGTTTTTGCATTTTTTTATTTTTTTATGTTTTTTTTTGTATTTTTTAAATTTTTTAATGTTTTTCTATTTTTTAAATTTTTTAATGTTTTTCTATTTTTTAAATTTTTTAATGTTTTTCTATTTTTTTATTTTTTATGTTTTTTTTAATTTTTAATGTTTTTTCTATTTTTTATTTTTTACAAGTTTTTTTACCATTTTTTATTTTTTATTATTATTTTTTAAAATTTTTAGTTTTATTTTATTTTTTATATTTTTCATTTTTTCTTTACATTTTACTTTTTTTCATATTTTTTTTTTATCCAAGGGTATTTTGGGTAAAAAAATTTGATAACCCCGGAATCAAGAAAAACCTCAGTTTTCCTAAGTTTTTTGATTCCTAGTTGCATGCCCCTTTTGCTGACGTGTCGGGCATGGAACATTACTCGGGAATCATCGATTACCTAAATCAAACAGGGTTTTTGTTGATAACCTTGGATGGATAACCAAGATTATCAAGAATAACCTCCAACTAAACACACCCTTAGTGTCTAAATCTTTTAGGTCAACCATAAACTTTTAGACCCCCAGACACATAGGCATGTAATCCTTATCATTAATAAGGAATTCCTAAGGAAATGTCAAGTTAAGGGTGAGATTCATTTGAAAGACACCATTTGAAAAGATATTCAAATAAAATACTTAAGAAAATATCTTAAAAATTTTATCTTTAGATTTTTAACAAAATAGTTTCATCATAACTTTCAAAATTCTTTTGACAATTTCAAAGTCCTTTTGAAAATTTTCTACTAATACATGCATTAGTAAACATTTTAAATTATAGAATTACGTTTGAAAAATGTATTTTTGTAAAACACTTTGAAAATGTGTTTAATCATTCTCTTTGAAAATTACTATGGAAATACATGTTTTTGATAAAAAAAATATTTTAACAAATTCTTAAACATTTTTTTTGAAAAATACTCTTGAAAACTTCTGAAAATATTTTGAATTTTTTTAATATTTTAAAAAATACTTTAGTTATTCTTTTGATTTAGATCAATTCGTAAGACACATTAGAAGTTCTCCCTTATGGTTAATATGGATTGCTAAGAGTAAGTCAAGTTGAGAAGGAGTCATGATTGACATGATTGAGAGATCAAACATCATATTCAAAATTCTTTCAATATTAGTTTTGCAAATTTTTAAAACTATGTTTGAAAATCTAAAAACTCTTTGGAAAATCTGGTAAAACTGTTTGAAAATGTTTGAAAAATAATCTTGCCAAAAATTTTAAATAATTTTTTGAAAATCCTTTAATAAATATTGGTAGAAAATATTTCAAAACACATTCTTCCTAAATGTTTTGAAAAAAAACTTTGAAAATTCCTTGTTAATTCTTTAAAAGTTTGAAAAATCTTTTAGAAATTCTTTATGAAAAGTATTCAAGTACTCAACATTTTTTTAAGTACTTAAAAGATTTTTTTAGGACAATGGTTTATCTCAAATATTCTAAATGTTTTCAATAATTAAGATGTGTCTTGATTATGTCTTTCCTAAGTTATTATTGGTGCAAAACCTAATGGATGTTAGGCGGTTTATGTTTTTTTTATATGTGTCAAAGGGAAAGAGTAACAGTAAGTTAGAAATATTTCAAGTCTACCAAATTTTTGTATAAAACCTTTAAGACTAGTCTAACTTAACAAAATTGACAAACATAAAAAATGGAGAGATTGTTGGTACAATCGACTTCTGAGATTTCGATATTTGACAATATATCAATATTGGGTCAAATCCAAACAGGACTTCATGTTTGGAAAAGAGAAGTCTAGTCAAAACTAGATGACTAGAAGGGGTAAGTCCTAACCGAAGTTTAGGCAAGTAAGAAGTATACTAAGTGACTAGTCCTAACTAGAGGTTAGACAAGAGTAAGTCCTAACTTGAAGTTAGTAGATGAGAAGTCTATTAAGTGACTAGTCCTAGCTGAAAGTTAGGAAAGGGTAAGTCATAACTGGAGGTTAGGAAAGTGAAAAGTCTACTGAGTGACTAGTCATAATTGGAGGTTAGGTAAGGGGAAGTCCTAGTGAGTGAAGTCGGACCCTGGGGAGTGAAACTAGGTGGTGAAAGTCTTGGTGAGTGAAGTCAGATCCTAGTAAGTGAAACTAGATGGTGAAAATCCTAATAAGTAAAGCTAGATAGTGGAAAATCATAAAGAGAGGTAACCCTAGGTAATGAGAAGTCTTAGAGGAGTGAACTCCAAGCATGTGTTATCGAATGATTTCCGGGGTCAACCGAGCTAGCGAATCTTGAAAACTACTAACACTACTTTACTTCACTATTTCATATCTATTGTGTCAACTTGATATTGCAGGAAGGTCTTTGTAACGACCCAATTTTCCCTATTTCAAGTTCTAAAGGTCCATAAAAATATTTGGAAATGCTTTTAAAATATTCTAGAGATTTTTAGAAATTTTTAGAGTATTTTTGCGTAATTTTTGGAGGTCGTTTAGTAGGTTTACAAAAAGAAAGAAGTTTTGACAAAAACCATTGAAAGTGAGACTTGAACCCAAGACCTCCGAGTGAACCTGACCCAACTGGACACAGCCAACCAACTGGGCTACGCGTGATTTGTTAATAAGTATGAAGCGAGGTATATATAAAGTATAGTTATAATGGAAACCCTACTTTTAAAAGAGAACCTAGGTTTTCTTTTCCTCTGCTCGCCCGAAACTCATCCCTCTCCTTCTCCCTCGCGACGGCGTCTCCCTTTCTCACCGAAAACCAATCCTTCTTTCCCCTTCTTCGCGACTACGACGATCTCTTTTCCCGGTCCTTCTTCCTCCGCCCGACGGCGGCCTGCCTCGCAGACGGCTACGCATGCGGAGGTCGACGCCCCTGGCAACCTTATGCCCTTCTCCCAGCGACCTCCTCTGGCCGATGTCGTGCCTTCCTCCGCCGCCCTTCCCCCTGCGACTCCCTGTGATCGACGCTGTCGAAGCCCCATCACCACTTCCAGCCGTTCACATCTAGGCAGTAGGGTCGGGGTGGGGGTTGCCAGAGGTTGAGACATTGCCGACTGGCCAAATCCATTGAGATTCGTTGCTTCTGCCATCCTTCGTCAGCCACTGCCGAAGAAGAAGAAGCCAAGGGTAACCTTTCTGCTTTACCTAAATTGGGTCTAAAGTATCCTATTTCTGAGCAGAATTTGGAATCTGAGGTTGGTTACGGATTTGGGGAATTAACAAGTTTCTATTAACAGTGAGGTTGGTGAGTTAACCCTCATCCAAGAAGGCACATCTCCCGAAGCCCTAGAAGCCTCTTTTTCTTCTCCGGTTGTAAGTTCAAGAACAGCGAGGTGAGTTGCTTCTCACCTGCAGTAGGAGTAGTTCCCTTCGATTGGTTTTTGAAAGATTTTGGTTATGTCTCTACCGTGAGATCTCCTTTACAGTTCGGTTAAACATGCTTAAAGTTTTATTTTTGATTCCATGAAGATATAGTTTTGAATAAGTTATATGAGTTTTGTTTGTAACATTACAACAGGAAACCTAGGTATCCTGTTAAAACTTGTAGAGGCTTAAGAGTAGTTTCGAGAATTTGATTCTTCTTCTTTACTGTAGTAGCTTGCTATAGAGATTTTGGTTGCTCTATGAAAACCGAATTCCATTAAGTTTAATTAAGGAGGTTCAATTGCAAATATGTGTTGAATAATTTCTTATTAACGGCATGCATGTGTAGAACCTTCCTTATTCAAAGAAGATGAACAACCTAGCATTTAGTAAGCATGAACAACCTTATAATTAGCCTTGTGGATTTAGTTTCCTGGCATATTAATAGGCACTAAACAAACCTTAAATTGATTTAGTTTCCTGGTTTTAGATTCTACAGCCTTATAGTTAACATTGATCTAATCTATGAAGGGGTTATGCTCTCCTGTTAAATTGTTATAGGAAATTGGGTTAGTTTTTCAGATTTGGACGGGTTTGAGATGGTGTTTAACATGGCTCTTCATTGTGATGTTTCTTCGTGCACTGGACGAGGAATCTTGGATAGATAGGTTGCACTAAAGTCTTGTTCACGATCCTTCCTTTTAGTGTCGACCATGGCAGTGTATGGAATGTGGGTAGAGTTTTGGTTTCGTTAATTGGTTTTGCTTCACTAAACAGGCTAAGGTAACAGGAGGTGACCAATTACTTTGTTACTGCTACTCATACTTTGCTATAGGCATTAGTTGTTGCTGCTTGTGTCTTCCGAATTTCTGAGGAAGCTTTTAGAAACTTAGTTTTGTATGCAGATTTTCTGTTAAGCTTCGATCTATTTTTCTTTGCTTTCAGATTATACAGTACCGCATTGAGATAGTTGGAGATTTGAGAATAGCATGTGTTTAAGTATATCATTTTATGTTAGCTTTGCAGAATAGGTTGTATGCCATTAACTGGACATGAACAACATATGCTTTAGTATATCATGTGGTAACTTTTGATTGTAGCAGAAATTATCCTTTCCTTATGTTCCACTTTGTTGGAATTAATTAGAATGAGCAGATTTCTTTTACATTGCTAATAGAAGAGCAGTTTTCTTTTTCTAGCTTTTCCTTAGCTATTTGTAAGCATGAGCAGACTTCTTTTCTATTGCTATTAGACGTACAGTTTCCTTTGCTATCAGTTTAACATGAGCAGTATTGATTCCTATTTTTTAGTCCTTTGCTATTGGACTAATATGAGAAGTTATAAGCGAAGAAAGACCAAGGCTTTAATTTGATTTCAATTCCAGAAGATTGAATATCAAAAGCGCACACAAGGTGTTTGCTTAAATGCCAAGTGAGGGCAAGTATAAAGAAGTTATAGTTAAAAAAGAAAGTATTTTACTTTTAAAGGGCATGTACCGGACACAAGGTCCAAGGGATGGGCTCCAAGATGCCCCTAGGCACAAGGCCTAGAAGTTCCTTAGTAGTTTCGGGATTAGCTACCTCCACTCTTATTAAGGATGCGCGCAAAAAGTTGGTACAATGCCGGGCCCAAAGAAGTTTATTATTATTTTGAAGTATTAAAGTATAAGTTTTGAAACAAATGAAACAAGCTTCAAATATGTTTAGAATTAGAAAGTTTAGTTCTTGATGTTTGAAGCATTCAGTAGTAGTTTTATTTGTTTCTTGCTATTAGATTATTCAGCATGTTTAGTTTTATTTGCTTTCAGCATGCTGTTATAGTTTTATTCTTATGAGCATGTTTAGTTTTACATGTTTAGTAGCTTTACATGTTTAGTAGTTTTACATGTTTAGTTTTACATGTTTAGTAGCTTTACATGTTTAGTAGTTTTACATGTTTAGTAGCTTTACATGTTTAGTAGCTTTCCATATTTAGTATGCTTCCCTTATTGGTTTATGAGCATGTTTAGCTATACATGTTTAGTATTTCAGTTAGCATGATTCCTTTGCTATTTATGAGCATGAGTAATTTTATATGTTAGTATTCAGTTTTAGCATGTTTTTATTTATATACATGCATATCGAGTTTTTGTGAGTAGATAGCGCTCACTAAGCTTTATGCTTATAGACTTCCTCCTACTGCAGATAAAGGAAAGGAAAAGATTTAGCAAGGAAGGCGACAAGGTGGTGGTGATGAAGGTGTGTGATGGATGGACTATGGAGAGATCCAGAATGAGCTGGCAAATTGCCAAGACTTTTCTGTTTAGTTATTTTAGTTCTCTTTTGATGCTATGATGAAGTTGAGATTGTAATTGAGTCTATTCCGCACTTGTAGTTTGGTATGTCTTATCGTTGGAGTTCTATTTGTTTACTATTGCTAGAATAGTTTCCTTTTAGTTATTGTGATATTATTACTGCGTGGTTGTGAAGTATTTATACCAGCCGCATGTGGCTGATGGTTTATTATTTGTTTGTATTGCTGATTTGGTCACCGGTACAGGGGAGATTCTGCCGAAATTTTTTGGTAGGGTTTGCCTAGAGATTTTTAATAAACCGGTTAAGTAGAGTTAGTAGATAAGTAACGGTCACTCTTAGAGAGTAGTAGTAGTAGTAAGAATGGTGGTTGTTACAGTTGGTATCAGAGCAGTGTTCCATTCTCCAGCATCACACACACATCAGCATCATCCTTGCCGTCTCCAAGTAAGAAAGTATTTGAAATTCTTTCTTTATTCTGCTTTCCTTATTATTAACTGCAGTATAGAGTATTTGTTTATAAGTGCTTAAGTAAGATAGAAGATTTAGTTTTCCTTTTCTTTATTCATATATATGTATGATTAGAAGGGTTAGAGAGAGGATACCAAGTCTTTTTCCCTGCATAATTAGATGTCAAGAAGAGGACGTCCCCGTATCGTTTATACTGAGGACCGAGTTCAGGAGAACAAAGAGCCCAGAACCCCTGGGCCTATTCTCTCTGAAGTTGTTACCCAACTTCAGAGACAAGTAGCGAGCAGCAGCAAGTGATTGCCAATCTAATGGCCAATCAGAAGCCAGCTCCTCCCATTTTCCCAACCATTAATGTGGAGACCCCAGTGGTGACTGAAGTCCCATCAGCTGCCCTGGAAGTCGCCACAGCATCTAAAAGACAAGAAGCATATCTCATCCAGTGGCTGAAGCTGAAACCAGAACGACTGAGCCCTGGGATGCCCAGGCTTGGTTCAAGACATTTGAGAGCACAATGGAGCTTCTTGACTGACCAGAAGTCGAGAAGGTTGATACCATTAAGTGTGCCTCTTTCTGCCTATCTGGAGATGCTTGTATGTAGTGGGAGCGAGTTAAGAGTAAGTGAGCAGTCAACCAGATGAGCTGGGTTGACTTTGAGACAAGGTGACCTATCAGTAGAAGAAGCGGTTAAAAGATTTAACAGGCTATCTCACCTTTGCTTAGAGTTAGTAAGTACAGTGAAAGAATGAGTCAGACTGATGCTCCTAACGCTGAGACCAGAAATAACACCTAATGTGAGTAGTGAAACTCACAGATCATAGATTGGTGAAGAGCTGGTCAGCAGGGCATTAGTGAGCACTATCTGAACAGCAACAAGACACAATAAAAGCAACACAAGCCAGTCAAAATAGAAGACAAGACAGTGGGGAAACAGAGACCCCAGTCAAGTAATCATTACTGGAAGGACAAAGATAACAAGAAAGACCCAAGCAGGAAGATGTTTGGGTAGTCTGTGAGTATCCAGAAGTATTTCCAGAAGGGCTACCTGGACTACCTCCCAACAAAGAAGTGGAGCCAATTTCAAAAGCTCTGTACCAAATTTCTCTAGTAGAGCTAAAAGAGTTATAAGAACAATTTCAGGAGTTACTTGACAAGGGTTTCATCCGCCCTAGTCATTCACCCCGAGAAACTCCAGAGTTGTTCGTTAAGAAGAAAGACGGATCCATGCTAATGTGCATAGATTTTAGAGCGCTGAGCAAAGTAGCAGTTAGGGACATGTACCCTCATTCCAGAATAGATGATCTATATGATCAGCTAAAAAGGGCAATAGTGTTCTCTAAAATAGACCTGTGCTCTGAGTACCATCAGTTGAAAATGAAGGAATGTGATATACCCAGAACAGCTTTCAGGACCAGATACAGACACTATGAATTCGTAGTCATGCTTTTTGGTGTGACTAATGCACCTGCAGTCTTCATGGACTTAATGAACAGAGTGTTCAGAGAATATCTTGACAAGTTTGTCATTGTGTTCATCGACGACATTCTAGTCTATTCCAGAACTTCATAGGAGCATGACACGCACTTGAGAATAGTCCTGCAGACCCTTCAGCAAAAGCAGCTCTATGCTAAATTCTCAAAGTGCGAGTTCTGGTTGGAGCAGGTGGCGTTTCTAGGTCACATCGTTTCTAAAGAAGGCATTCAAGTGGATCCAGCCAAAGTAGAAGCGGTCAGCAATTGGAAGAGACCCAAGAATGCCAGGGAGATCAGAAGCTTCCTTGGTTTAGCTGGGTACTACAGGAAATTCGTGGAAGACTTTTCCAGAATAGCCTCTCCACTTACAGCCCTCACCAGGAAGAACAAGAAGTTTGAATGGTCAGATAAATGTGAGCAGAGTTTTCAAGAACTCAAGAAGAGACTGACCAGTGCTCCCATTCTGACTGTTCCAGAGAGTGACAAGAGTTTTGACATCTACAGTGATGCTTCCAAGATGGGCCTGGGAGCTGTACTCATGCAAGAAGAAAAAGTTATAAATTATGCTTCCAGACAACTCAAAGATTACGAGAAGAACTACCCTACTCATGATCTTGAGCTGGCAGCTGTGGTCTTTGCACTGAAACTCTGGCGACATTACCTGTATGGAGTCCAGTGCAGAATCTTTACAGACCATCAGAGTCTTAAATACTTCTTCACTCAGAAGGACTTAAACATGAGACAGCGTAGGTGGCTAGAGTTGGTCAAAGATTATGACTGTGAAATCCTCTACCATCCAGGTAAAGCTAATAAAGTGGCAGATGCACTAAGCAGAAAAGCCAGTGCATCCTTGATGTCCTTGTCATCATTAGCCCTGCCACTACAGAAGGAGTTGTCAGATTTCAGACTTGAAATTATTTATGGGCAATTCTCTACATTGACCTTAGATTCAACCCTACTCGAGGATATACAGAGAAAGCAAAGTGAAGATCCTGATATCCAAAAGATCAAGCAAGGGATACAGGAAGAAGGAAATTCGGAGTTTCGAGTATCAGACAGTGGAATTCTTTATCAGGGGAGTCGCCTTTGTGTTCCCAATGATGAAGAGCTGAGAAAGAAAATTTTGGAAGAAGCTCATAGTACACCTTATTCCATGCATCCTGGTTCTACCAAGATGTACCAAGACGTGAAACAGAAGTTCTGGTGGTCTGAACTCAATAGAGATGTAGCTAAATATGTTAGTACATGCCTGACATGCCAGAGGGTCAAAGCAGAACACCAGAGACCAGGAGGAGTTCTAAAACCTCTTCCAATACCAGAGTGGAAGTGGGAAGACATATCCATGGACTTTATAGTAGGTCTCCCAAGAACCACAAATGGATATGATTCGATATGAGTGATAGTGGACAGATTGACCAAGTCTGCTCATTTTCTAGCCATCAGGGTGTCTCACTCTATAGAGCAGTTGGCACAGCTGTATGTTAAAGAGGTGATCAGACTTCACGGAGTTCCTAAATCTATTGTTTCTGATAGAGATGGGCGCTTCACCTCTCACTTTTGGGAGTGTGTTCAGAATGCACTAGGCACCAAACTCAAGTTCAGCACAGCTTTCCATCCACAGACTGATGGACAGACAGAGCGAGTAAATCAGATTCTAGAAGATATGCTCAGAGCTAGTGCACTAGATTTCAAGGGAAGTTGGTGCAAGTACCTGTGCTTAGCTGAATTTGCCTACAACAATAGCTATCAGGCCACCATCAAAATGGCACCATATGAAGCGTTGTATGGCAGGAAGTGCAAATCACCCATTTGCTGGCAAGAAGCAGGTGAAAGAAGAGAAATGGAAGTGGAGCTGGGCATTCAGACAGAACTGATAGATGAGACTACTCAGGCTATCCAGAAGATCAGACAGAGAATTGAGACTGCCCAGAGTAGACAGAAGAGTTATGCTGACACACGCCGTAGGCCACTTGAATTCCAAGTAGGGGATTCAGTCTTTCTCAAGGTCGCTCCTATGAAGGGAGTGATGAGATTTGGCAAGAAGGGCAAATTAAGTCCTCGTTATATAGGACCTTACCTGATCACAGAAAGGATTGGGAAAGTAGCTTACAAGCTGGATTTACCACAAGACATGTCAGCAATACACAATGTATTTCATGTCTCCATGCTAAAGAAGTGTCTCCATGACCCGTGTCACGCCCCGGAGGAGTATCTGTCCGAAGAAATTTCGGCAGCATCTCCCCTGTACGGCGGACAATCTGAAACTTTTCTACAAGCACTATATACCTCAGCCACATGCGGCTGGAATAATAACAATAAAAGAAAACAAACACCACGCAGTTAATAATAAATAAATAAAAAAAAAAAATAAAACAGCCCACTCGGCTGTACCAAAACCAAAACACAAAACTGCTAGCCGGCTAGGCTTACACAACCAATAACAAATACAAAACACCACATAACAACATCAACTCTCCAAAAATAAAAACCAGAGTACCGAGCTAAACAAACTGATACATAAAAACAAGCAAAACATACGTGAAACCGATAAGTCCTCTGATGTGACGTGGGGACCAGCAGACAGGATGCTCCAAGCGACACCATAAATAACCTGGTACCTGAAAAATATAGAGTCCACGGGGGTGAGTTCAACAACTCAGCGAATACCAATAGACATGCCTAGTAAGATATATCTAACAGCAATAAACATGGAATACAGCTTCCTAATCATATATCTAGGAAAGATGCAAAACTGAAAGGTAACTAAGGAAGTTGTACTCACCAGGAACTCCTATCCAAACAAAAGGGTCGTCAAACCGAAAGTGCCCTAAATCCTGTATGCATGTCAAACATATGCATCCAACCAAATGCAGCAAATAAATGCAGCAAACACAATCACAAGAAATAAATGCATCAATGCATATGATGTCAATGATGCGTCCTGGTCACCCCTGACGCCAGTCAGTCATCTCACACACAAATGGCGAGACCGAGTGGGTAGGGCTGTGACAACCGTGCACTCTGTCGTCACTGCTCCTGATGAGTGACCGAGTGGACGGGATGCTGTCGGAGTACTCCTGTCCTGTGACCCCAAATCATAAATGGGGGAGCTCAATGCTCTCAACTCCCGGTACACGATGACGGGGAGGAATCCCTGCCGGCTAACACGTTGTGTCACACTACCCATGAGCGGACCAACGTAGCCAAACAAAGTCCCTGCTGCAACACACACTGCCTGAATCGACCACTAACCCATGAGTGGTGGTGTGTGCAGATCCATGTAACTGGCGATGTGCTCAACGACAATGGAGTCGACTATCGCACAGCATGCAATCATGATGCATGACACTAAGCATGGCAAAAACTGATCAACATAACCATATCCATACATACAAAATGGGTACTGTAAAAGCGATGGTCACATACCAAGATCTAGAGTACATAGGTCAGATAGAATATCAATAACCCTATGTCCTGAACATAATAAGTATGGAATATCCTGATCAGCATAGAAAAATCCATATATACATAATATGGGTACCACAGTATCAGTAAGTCAAATCCACGGATCTAGGGTATACAAGTCCTCTAAGGTATAACAACCTAGACCCAAATCATATCCCTCTTCCATAGCATATGTACCAACAATATACACAGATCAAAGAATCAGGGTCTAAACACCCGAATCATATATGATATATAAATAGAGGTACACAAATCTGATATGACACAAAAACCTAAGTATCAGATAATCTAGATACACAGACCAGAAACAACAATCCAAATCCTAGTCCTAACCTCAGTAAGCATGGTATGTCACTCTAGAAACTAAGATACTCATGGTAACAAGATAACCATGACAACAAATCACGAGATATAAGCACGGATACATCACAGGCGACAAACCTAACATGCTATGGATATCAAACAGTGACATACCAAAGGCAAGCATGTTCATTGCATGTAGTTATAAAATACTATGCATATCCAATGACAATATCATAAAAGATAAGTCAAGAGGTACCCACCTCCAAAAGCAGGTTCAATCCAATCAAATCCAACATCGAGATGCTCGTCTTGTGTCAAAGTCCTGTTTCACCAATACATATACATTTTATTTAGCTAATTCCTATAAATAGCTAAATAAAAATCTCTTACACCAAATTAGGGGCAAACCCTAATTAACTTAATAACATAAACCTAATCCACAATCCACCATTAAATCAAGAATCTAAACTTAATTCCATTTACACGTGATTACACATCTACATAATCAATCATCTAATTCAAACACATAAGCAATTATGTATGTACCAATTCCTACTTAAATCAACATGTATCATAATCATGTTCCTTACCTTAATTCACAACCACTAGTTTGTACTGAAACCAAAGAGTTGCTGGCTGGAACTTGCTGCCATTAAGGGACGTTGGCTGCTGAAAATTCTTCACTGTCCGGATCATATAAAGAATCAAGATCGATAACCAATCAAGCATAAATCCTAATCAACAACCGAAGCTTACCTCCAAGATCCGACTACGGCATAGCTCTGTGTCATCTTCGGCACTGTCGAGCAGAAACACAATAAAGGATTTGGCACTATTTTCTCCGATCCGAAACCAAACCCATGATGAATCTATCCTCCATCCACCATTAACACCTCACCTGAACGAAATCAATCCAATGCAACCAAACAAACAATGGATTTAATTCAATATTTATATACATCTTACCCCAAACAGCAGTCACCGAAAGGGCTGTTGAGGTCGGCAAACAAGGCTCACCAGTGGTGGTTGTGCTGCCAAATTGCAGCAGAGGGGCGGCGGTCATGAATTAAGGCACAGGGATAGCACCACTGGAGTCGGGGCAGAGGCTAGAAGAGGGGTCAGCGGCTGTGTTGGACAGGGAGAAGCTTCGGCAGAGGGATCCGGCAAGGGCACACCTTCGGCGACAGCAAACGAAGAGGCAAGGCAATGCAAGGAGTCGCCGCGAGGTGGTGAAGGAGAAGGAAAAACCTAGGGCTCCAGTGCCGGTGATGTCTCGTCGGACCAAAGGAAAGGAGGGGAAGTCGCCGGTCGGCCGGGGCTGGCTAGGGCACGGGAACTTCACGCCGAGAGGGTGGAGACCGAAAGAAGGGAAAGCCCTTGGCCGAGAGATTTTGTACGCGAAGAGGGAGAGGGAGTTCGGCGCCGGTTAGGGCTCGGGAGAAATCGCCGCAAGGTTTTGGGCAAGGATCGGCACGCAGGAGGAAAAGAATATGGGAAAAAAGAAAAAGAAAGAAAAGAAAATAAAGAAAAAGGAAATGTAAATATAAACATTTCCTCACTTAAACGGGGTAACCTAAACAGGCTTTTCTGGCCCCCGTTTTTATCCCCCGTTAACTCGTCTGTACGAGCTCCGAAAAATTCCAGAAAAATTTCCAAAAATTCTGAAAAATTCCCTTATTAATATTCGCCTATTTCCGGTATTTTACAACCCGAGCCAAGTGATTCAGCCTCAGTTAGTGCAGATCCAAGAGGATCTTAGTTATGAGAACAGACCTACACAGATAGTGGACAGAGCAGTCAAGAGACTAAGAAATAAAGAAGTGCCACTAGTGAAGGTTATCTGGCAGAACCAGAAGCACGAGGAAGTCACTTGGGAGCGGGAGGACAGTATGAGACAGAAGTATCCAGAGCTATTCCAAGTTCGAGGACGAACTTTTTATAAGGTATGGGGAATTGTAACGACCCAATTTTCCCTATTTCAAGTTCTAAAAATCCATAAAAATATTTGGAAATACTTTTAAAATATTCTAGAGATTTTTAGGAATTTTTAGAGTATTTTTACGTAATTTTTGGAGGTCGTTTAGTAGGGTTACAAAAAGAAAGAAGTTTTAAATAAGTTTGTAGAAGCTGGGGTTCAAACCCACAACTTCGGACCCAAGCAAAACTGGCCCGACCAATCGAGCTAAGCTCGTTTTGTTAACTAAATATGGGAACAAATTGATTTAAGGTATAGTTCGATTTAAACCCTAGTATAAGAAAAGGAATTTAGGTTTCTTTTCGGAAAATCAACATTTTCTCAAAAAATTCCTTCTCTTCTCGGCTGTGTGACGGCGACAAACCCACGGGCGAAAACCGCGACGTCTCCTAGGGTTCCCTCCGGCGCCGGCGAAGCTGTCTTCCGGCCAACCTCATCCGTGGTGGTCATCCCGACAGAGAGGAGCACGCGTGAGCACAAGAGGAAGCCGAGAACTTCATCTTTCCGAAGCCCTAGAGTTCGTCCCGATTGGTTGTAAGTCCAAGCAAATCATGGTGAGTTGCTTCTCACCTGCAGTAGGAGTCGTTTCGCGACTTGGTTTTGGTTTTTGAATTGGGTTTATGCTCGGTGGATTTTTGATTCTCCTCAAGGTTTCTTTGCGAGTTCTCGGAATGTTCTCTGTTTGCATAAATGCCTAGCCGAGATGTTAGATGAACGTATAAGTTGTGTTTTAGATTCTACAGCCTTATAGTTAACATTGATCTAATCTATGAAGGGGTTATGCTCTCCTGTTAAATTGTTATAGGAAATTGGGTTAGTTTTTCAGATTTGGACGGGTTTGAGATGGTGTTTAACATGGCTCTTCATTGTGATGTTTCTTCGTGCACTGGACGAGGAATCTTGGATAGATAGGTTGCACTAAAGTCTTGTTCACGATCCTTCCTTTTAGTGTCGACCATGGCAGTGTATGGAATGTGGGTAGAGTTTTGGTTTCGTTAATTGGTTTTGCTTCACTAAACAGGCTAAGGTAACAGGAGGTGACCAATTACTTTGTTACTGCTACTCATACTTTGCTATAGGCATTAGTTGTTGCTGCTTGTGTCTTCCGAATTTCTGAGGAAGCTTTTAGAAACTTAGTTTTGTATGCAGATTTTCTGTTAAGCTTCGATCTATTTTTCTTTGCTTTTAGATTATACAGTACCGCATTGAGATAGTTGGAGATTTGAGAATAGCATGTGTTTAAGTATATCATTTTATGTTAGCTTTGCAGAATAGGTTGTATGCCATTAACTGGACATGAACAACATATGCTTTAGTATATCATGTGGTAACTTTTGATTGTAGCAGAAATTATCCTTTCCTTATGTTCCACTTTGTTGGAATTAATTAGAATGAGCAGATTTCTTTTACATTGCTAATAGAAGAGTAGTTTTCTTTTTCTAGCTTTTCCTTAGCTATTTGTAAGCATGAGCAGACTTCTTTTCTATTGCTATTAGACGTACAGTTTCCTTTGCTATCAGTTTAACATGAGCAGTATTGATTCCTATTTTTAGTCCTTTGCTATTGGACTAATATGAGAAGTTATAAGCGAAGAAAGACCAAGGCTTTAATTTGATTTCAATTCCAGAAGATTGAATATCAAAAGCGCACACAAGGTGTTTGCTTAAATGCCAAGTGAGGGCAAGTATAAAGAAGTTATAGTTAAAAAGAAAGTATTTTACTTTTAAAGGGCATGTACCGGACACAAGGTCCAAGGGATGGGCTCCAAGATGCCCCTAGGCACAAGGCCTAGAAGTTCCTTAGTAGTTTCGGGATTAGCTACCTCCACTCTTATTAAGGATGCGCGCAAAAAGTTGGTACAATGCCGGGCCCAAAGAAGTTTATTATTATTTTGAAGTATTAAAGTATAAGTTTTGAAACAAATGAAACAAGCTTCAAATATGTTTAGAATTAGAAAGTTTAGTTCTTGATGTTTGAAGCATTCAGTAGTAGTTTTATTTGTTTCTTGCTATTAGATTATTCAGCATGTTTAGTTTTATTTGCTTTCAGCATGCTGTTATAGTTTTATTCTTATGAGCATGTTTAGTTTTACATGTTTAGTAGCTTTACATGTTTAGTAGTTTTACATGTTTAGTTTTACATGTTTAGTAGCTTTACATGTTTAGTAGTTTTACATGTTTAGTAGCTTTACATGTTTAGTAGCTTTCCATGTTTAGTATGCTTCCCTTATTGGTTTATGAGCATGTTTAGCTATACATGTTTAGTATTTCAGTTAGCATGATTCCTTTGCTATTTATGAGCATGAGTAATTTTATATGTTAGTATTCAGTTTTAGCATGTTTTTATTTATATACATGCATATCGAGTTTTTGTGAGTAGATAGCGCTCACTAAGCTTTATGCTTATAGACTGCACTTCCTCCTACTGCAGATAAAGGAAAGGAAAAGATTTAGCAAGGAAGGCGACAAGGTGGTGGTGATGAAGGTGTGTGATGGCTGGACTATGGAGAGATCCAGAATGAGCTGGCAAATTGCCAAGACTTTTCTGTTTAGTTATTTTAGTTCTCTTTTGATGCTATGATGAAGTTGAGATTGTAATTGAGTCTATTCCGCACTTGTAGTTTGGTATGTCTTATCGTTGGAGTTCTATTTGTTTACTATTGCTAGAATAGTTTCTTTTAGTTATTGTGATATTATTACTGCGTGGTTGTGAAGTATTTATACCAGCCGCATGTGGCTGATGGTTTATTATTTGTTTGTATTGCTGATTTGGTCACCGGTACATGGGAGATTCTGCCGAAATTTTTTGGTAGGGTTTTCCTAGAGATTTTTAATAAACCGGTTAAGTAGAGTTAGTAGATAAGTAACGGTCACTCTTAGAGAGTAGTAGTAGTAGTAAGAAGGGTGGTTGTTACAGTCTTAGTTAATTAAGTTCATAAAATATTAAATAGGACTAGAGAAAGTTCAAACAGATATAAAGGACCATATGTTTGGCAAGTAAAGTCAGGTAAATAACTGAATGAGAGTAATTGAGTGAGGAGAAGTCCTAGTAGGGTTGTAAGTGTTGGTCTAACTTAGATCTATTTTGGAAGTCTAAGTTGAGACCATAACTAAATCCTAATCTTGAGAAGACGGGATCTAATTCATATATCTTATTTTTAAAGTGCTAACTCTATTTTGCAGGTTACCTTTTTTTGTTAGACTAATGTGTCTTGCAGGAACAAAGTGGAAGTGTTAGCCTTGAATAAACAGTTCTCAAGGCACTTCAGAGCTGACTAGAGGCACCTTAGAGCTGAACGAATGTGCCTTGGACATGGTAGATGCACCCTTGCATAGATATATAAGTCTCGAAGATAAGGTTTTGCTGCAGGGAGGCATCTTGGAGCGCATTGGAGGCTCCTCAAAGTGAATTAGAGGTGCGTCAGAATTGATAGAGGCACCCTCACACGGATAAAGACTGAAGTCTTCGAATCGGATAAACGTCATTGGAGGCGCCCTGAACCTTTGGAGGAGCTTCCAACAGTCTTTAAAAGGAGCATTCGAACAACATTCAAAGAACAACTTTATTACGCTCATTCTCGATAGTTTGACTGCTCCAACTTCATACTATTGTTATCCTATAATGCTGCTTCATCCAACTACTACGACGGGCCAACTTCAACACCTAAGCTAACGATTTCTTCATCCCTGTGTTGGTAATGTTTATTTTAAGTTATTTACTTTATTGCTCAAAGGAAGTGTAGGGTATTATACTTTCCTTGTACTTTGTGTTTGAGATTCAAATTTAGTGGATTACCCATCAGAAAGGTCCAAAGGACCTGGGTCTTGGAGTAGGAATCATTGAAGGCTCCAAACCAAGTAAAATTACTTGTATTCTGCTTTTTCGTTTGTATCTTCTTTCTACTGCGCACTCAGATTTAAAAAGTTGAAAAGATACATTTTTAAAATCACGTGTTTCACCCCCCCTCCCCCTCTCATGTGCATCCTGTAGGTACCCCTGATTAATTATGATGTAGTTAACTGAGTTAAGTTAGGCACTGTACTTTTTTATGTATTGTATTTAAGTGTACAGGGACTTGGGAACATAAGAAGTCTAGTGGAAAACATGGCGAGCAAGAATGATAGCACAGAAAACAAGTCGACAAGTTCGGTGCATACTAGGGATGAAAATCTATAGAAGAATACACCGGTGGATGATAATGATGTGCGTGGAGCATTCGAGGGATAAGAAGCTAGGATAGAAGTCAACTCAAGGAGAAGATCGAAGTTGGGTTCAGGTGAGTTCAACTTTGGATGAATGGAGCATCACCCAAATGAAGGAAGTTAGAAAAAGTCAAATCTAAAGTTGACTTTTGGAGTCTTCAAGACCCGACGTGCCTCCGATGTGTGGAGGAGGCTTAGATGAGCAAAATTGCTTCTGCCAGTCGTCAGACTGGAGGTGCCTCCAATGGAGCGAGGGTACCCTAGATGAACACTATCTGAGGCACCTCAATCTGCGTAAGGGTGCCTTGGATGAATAGTGTTAAGACACCTCCAATGTGGCAGAACCGTTGAGTGGTCGTTGCTGCATGGATAAAGGTTTATCCATTAAGGGCACCTCGGATGTCCTTAGAGGCGCCTCCAAGCCATGTCAGCCAATGGTAATATTATCCTAGGAGACTATAAAAAGTCCCATGGAACTAGGAATTAAACAATAATCATTGTACTCATTTCTTTAGTCATTGTGAGCTTCCAAAATCTATAAAAGCCTACTCTGCATTCAATGAAAGATAATTTTAGTGCGTTTTCACTTATCTTTAATTAATAATCGCCTAAATTGTAACTAAGTAATTTCTTTGTCCTCGTACTTATTTTATGCATTTCCTTTTAATTTTTTAATTATTATTATGCCCCTTGCTAAGTTCGAAAAATAAGATATTTTTCTTTCTTTTCAAGGCTATTACCCCCCTCTAGCCGGCTCACCAAAATCAAAAATTAGTATCAGAGCAAGGTGCGCTTTAGAATGATTAATCGCCAACTAAAGCAACAAGGAGATGGCCGAATCTAGCATTCACCTGCCAAAGTTCAAGGGAGAGTTTGCAACATGAAAAAGAAAATGGAGGTATTTTTTAAAATATATTTTGATTTATTATTAATAATCAAATATGATTTCACAATACCTAAAGATCAACATAGAGAATAAAAAGAAGAGTTTTTTTGGAATAAGAAGGAGTAGACCGAGTTCGTGACCAACGAAAAAGTAAAATTTCATCCGCTAACCGTGTTACATCTTAAGAAGTCAATCGTATTGGTATCTATAACTTGGCTAAAGAACTCTAGGAGAAATTCTTAGAGTTTCACATAGGAACATTGGAGACCAAACTAGGAAGACGAAACATCCTCCGAAATCGACTAACCAACCTTCGGATGGAAGAAGGGGAAAATGTAGCTCAACTGTATGCCAAGATTGATCAGAACTCAACAATCTCAGAGAATCGGTAATGAATCAGGATTCATTGATGTATTCCTTAAATGCATTTCCAAGAACATCGATATAGACAACTATAGTCAACTCCTACTATATCTCCAAGGACCTCGAGGTAAGTATGTTAGAGAATTTATTTTCAACTTTCAAACTTCACGAGTCTTGATGTGCAAGTGTTAAAGACATAGAAAAGTTGAACAAAAACATCACCCTAAAAGCTAAGAAGATCAAGCTGGAATCCAAATCATCCTCCACGAAAACAAAGAAGCTTACATGGTAAGGAAGTTTAGTAAGTTCTTTCAAACTAACAATTATGATAAGAAGCATGCAACAAAGCTACTCTGAAGCAAAAGGAATGTTCAATGCTATAACTGTCAGGAAGAAGGGCATATTAAGAATAACTACCTGAAGCTAAAAAGCAATAGAAAGGAGAAAGGAAAAGATAAAGGACTAAAACAAACGAAGCACAATAATCTAAAAGTGACTTAGGACGAGATGATTAGGAAATTATTATTATAAGTAAATAATTATTTGTTTCATAGTTATTAGGGAATAATTATTATTAGAAAATAGTTATTTGTTTCATAGTTTCCTAATAACTAGGAAACAAATAACTATTTACTTATAATAATTATTTCCTAATAGAGACGTTATTAAGAGTCCGAAATCGAGGCCTATGCCTGACTTGCACTTATGACAAGTCATCAAGAACATGAAGACGAAGAAAGCTCATCCAACATGAGCATCAAACTACGAGTCCGACTTGGTAAGTGATGTACATTTCTTACCTCTCGAACAATTATACAATGGTATTAAGATGCTATCTAGGAGTCTATGTAAAAATAGGACTAAATATTTAAAGTCAAAGAAAGGTTATGTATGCTTATTAGAACATAGTTTGACAAAATTGAAATAGAAAATACAAAACGGAAAGAAGAAATAGAATTATTGAAAAAGAATTATGCATGCTCTAATTTGAACTTTTCACCAATTTTAAATTTTAGAGATTATAAAGAACTTAACTTGTATATAAGAAACCATAAGGGTTAAATTATTAAAATTACTAAAAATAATATTCCTAAAAAAATTTAATAAATCCAATAGATAGGAACTTATTTTGGATTCTAAAATTGATTTTAAAATTTTATATATTTTTTTGTTTAATAAAAATTTGAATTGACTTATTAATTTTTTTTACATAGTTAGCCAAATTAATTATTTCATAAATCTTCTGGTCGAATTTTCTACTTATTTTTTTAAAAAACTGAAGATATTGTCTACTAACATAAATTTTTTAAAATATTTTTTAATCTTATTATTTTTATGAAATTTCTAACCAAAATAGGATTTTTTTAAATTAAAATTATTTTGAAAATTTTAAAATTTCTAAGATAAAACATTATTCTCTCTATTTCTAGAATTTTTTTGACATTTTTCAACCATTATTTGAATTAATAAAAAATTTTATCCAAAATAATATTTTTATAATTAAAAATTCTCAAATATTTATTTTTGAAAAACTTAATTTTTATTTGGATATACATTACATTTTGTATACTAAGAAAAATTATCAAGATTTTTTGAAGTCTAAAAAAAAGTTGTTAAACCTTGAATTTTAAAAATACACCTCTTTCTTAAAATATTTATTTTGATAATAAAAGAAAATAGTATCTTTGTAAAAATTTTTATATCTTTGACATGGAAAAAAAAGTTAATTTTTTAAAAACTTAAAAATAATTTTTAAATTATTTGGTAATGCTACACAACTTTGGAATGTTTGTGTACAACCCTAAGAAATATCTTTTAGATTTTTTTTTTCAAATTTGACCTATTTTTTCCTAATATTTTTTTATATGATCAAAGGGAGAGATTAAGTTAAGGGGAGGTAAACTCAGTTTAAAATTTTATGTTCTTTACTTGTATTTATTACAAATTTGTTACTTGTACTAATTGTAAATTTATTTGCTTAAATTATTTTATTATTTATTTACCCTAACTTAACTTGGGTTGATGCACATCAAAAGGGAGAAATTGTAAGTACCCTAAGTTAGTTTTATTGTAGTCAACCGAGTTAAGTTAGGCTCTGCGCTTTTTGATATCTTGTGTCTAAGTGTGCACGAACTTAGGAACACAAGAAGTCAAGCGGAAGATGCGGCGAGTGTGAAGGATGACATGGGAAATGAGTCAACGGACTTGATGCATCCGAGAGATGAAAAGCTGCAAAAGAGTACACCAATAGACAAGAAGGATGGCTCGGAGCATTTGAACTACAAGAAGTCGGAGAGAAAGTCTACTCAATGAGAAGATCGAAGTTGAGTTTGGGTGAGCTCAACTCCTGACGGATGGAGCATCACCCGGATGAAGGAAGTTAAAAAAAGTTAACTATGAAGTTGACTTTTGGAGTCTTCAAGACCTGAGGCGCCTTCAATGTATAAAGGAGCCTCGGATGAGCAAAATCGCTTTTGCCAGCCACTAGACTAGAGGCACCTCTGATGGAGCGAGGATGCCTCAGATGAACAATATCTAAGACGCCTCAAGTTGCACGAGAACACCTCGAATGAATAGTGTCGAGGCACCTCCAAACATATTGAAGGTGCCTCCAACACAACAAAACCGTGACCGTTGCTGCATGGATAAAGGTTTATCCATTGAAGGCGCCTCGGATGTCCTTGGAGGCACCTTCGAGTCATGTCAGCCAACAGTAAAATTATCCCAGGAGACTATAAAAAACCTCGGGGAGCTAGGAATTAAACAACAATCACTGTACTCATTTCTTTAGTCATTTGTAAGCTTCCAAAGCCTGTAAGAGGCTACTCCGTCTTCAACGAAAGAGAATTTTAGTGCGCTTTCACTTGCCTTGGATTAATAACCAACTAAATTATAACCAAGTAATTTTTTTATCCTCTTACTTATTTTATGCATGCCCTTTTGATTGTTTAATTAATATTGTGTTCTTGCTAAGTTTGAAAAGTAAGAGATTTTTTTTCTTTCTTTTCAAGGTTAATAACCCCCCTTTAACTGGCTCATCGGGACCAATACATCGATCCTACAACATGTTGTGTACCAAACACCAATAATTTCCTTTTTTTGATAATATAAAAATTATGTTAAAGTTAATAATCAATAATGAAAAACAAGTTGGATTATTTAATGTATGCAAGAAGATAGAATTAGTATAGTTATACATCAACAAAATAATTGAATAAATAATTTTTTCTTAATTATTGCTCCCCTTTGATCCGATATGAAATTAAATTTAGAGTTAAGGATAAATCACTTAATAATAAATCACTTTATATTTATCTGTTATGTCAAAAATGGGTTAAAAAAGCAAATAAGGAATAAATAATAGATGATGACATATTTGGTCAAATCATATTCAAAATACTTCCCAAGGAAGATTAGGTCAAAATAAAAAAGTAAGATGCAAACCAAGTATAGAACTTAAGTCAAAGTCAAACCAAAAACTAATTATAGTCAAAGGCAACAAATGATTAATGTTCAACTAACAATGAGATAAATAACCGGAAAAAAAATTCTATGATAAGTTGGTCTGGTCTGAAGGTGGAGTTTACTAACTAGTATATTGAGCACGTAATCCATGATTTTATCCATTCACTTTTCCATAAGTTGATATCCATGAATGATAGTTGTCTTAATACAGTCAATGATATTCTAAAGTCAAAGATGACAAAGGTATTAAAGATGCTGTGGTGTTAGAGGTATGGGTAGTTGTTCTATATCAATAGTTGATTCAACTAGGGTCTCAACAACCTATAGATTTGTCTCTCTGTCATCTTTCAAAATTAAAATATTTCCTTTAAGCACCAGTTTGGATATGGTAAATTTTCTATAATCTATTCTGTTAGGATTAATCAAGGGTTGAATATTTCCTCCGTTAATTTCAACCTAAAGATCTAAAGATGCAAGTCAGAATTTGGCATTAAGACATAAGGACTTGATTATTTACAATTGTTAATGCGTAAAAGATGATTGAGTTGAAAATGTGTAGGCTTAAGTTGATATCCAATTTATGCCAAAGTACATACAATAGAAGAGAGTTAAAGGGATTCATTATGGCTTGACTTCGAGCGTGAATTGGTAGAACACATGAAGTGATAACTTTATTTAAAACATAGACTGGGGCTCAAAGTTTACTAGATCAAAAATTAATGAGGGTAGGATTGCGATTACCACCAAAGAAATAGGTGTAAATCAGACTTGAGTGTAATGTGGGCGAAGAGACTAGGAAGAAGTAATTGCACATCTGGGAAGTAGTTGATTGTGGAAGAAGATGGACATAGTTCAAGTTAGGTTCTAATGAGATCGGGTGTGAATGTAATGTTAAGACTTTTGATTTGATGCATAGGTAAGTTCTTCTAATTTAGTCAAATTGTTATAGAATTCGTCACAGAGGTTTAGATTGATTGTTTGATCACAATAGATAAGTTTGGACAGATCATAGTAAGATATGATATTATCTATAGTATCTGGACAATGATCAAAGAAAAATTGTCAACTGAGATATTTAGGAGGCATAAGAATATAAGTGTTTTGTTCAAATTTTAACCTAAGGTTCTCAGTAGAAAATCTAGTACCAATGGAAGGATGCACTAAAATCACAGTTGATCGACGTCTAAAAATGAAGAAAACATTAGCTAAAGAATAGAATAAATGTCTTCAAGAAGAAGAAACAAATTACTCTGCATGATGATTTGAAAAAGAAGAAGAGTCTTGAGGACAAATTGAGGTTGGGTTGGAAGTAGAATAGAACATAAAAAGGTGGAATACAATTCTGGGGTGCAAAGGTGGTGGTTGTTTGGGTTGTTTATAAAGGGATCATGCGGTCAACTGTATACAGTCTTGGTCTATTATGTGGTAAAATTTTTCAAAATTAGGTTAAGTCTATTTAAGTTTTATTCAAATATATTATTTACAGTCGCTTGTAACTTGTCCGGGCGACCGGGTAGCTAACTTTTTTTAAAAGAATTATTTTGTTTTAAGATTAATCAATCCCTAAGTTTCAAAACAAACTTTTTAAAATATATGTTAATATATAGGAATTGAAAAGGTAAGATTTTGAAGAATATCAATTTTATATCAAAATAAATTTGTCAAAATCTTTTTCCAAATGGCCAACTTGATTGTGAATTTGACTGTCTATAGAATATGATTTTCAATTTGGGTCAAGTTAGATAAGAGTTTTCAGCTTAATATTATAAAAAACTTAGCTATTAACATGTGGAAAATTCTAACTTGATTAATTTAATAGTTTTTAGCACTAATTCATGTTGATGTACTGATATAAGCATATAAAATTTGAAGGTTGTAACCCTAAGTATCTCACACCATTTTATATTTCACAATTACAAGTAAGTTATCCCTTAGTATTTTGTGAGATTCAGGCTACCTATATCTATAGGTACATGATATCTATGGTAAAGCCTAGGATAAGTCCATTTATATGTGACAAGAAATAAAATAAATTTTTTATGAAGATAAAATATTATAATTTTGAAATCATATTTTGAAAATAATAAACATGAAAACATAGTATGAAATGATCCTAGTCTAACAGTTCAAAAGTTTAACTCCCCCTAAGTCAGAGCAATAATCAATTTCAATTTTGCAATTGAGTTTACATAAGAAATGTTAGCATTTAACATATGAATATGTTGTTTGGGTATCCAATAATAGTTATTTTCTACATAGTTAACTAGCATAATTTTGGAACCCAAGCAATCTTATTTCTAGCATTTCTTTTGACTAAGGTAAGAAACATAGTTTTGATTTGAGCTAAATCCAAGTCCAATCTTGTTGTAAATAGCATGTTTGGTCCCAATCATCATATTCAAATATTTTGACCTAGGCGTGAACTTGCTTAAGGTAGTTTTTAACTCATTAACTTGGTTTTCAAATTAGAATTCTCTTAATCAAGTTTTGACACCGAGTTGAGGTTCCAACTTGACTAACTCGAGTCAATGAGTCAGTCCTTTCCTTAAGGTCTTTGATCTCGTTAAGTAAAGTCTTAACTTTAGACTCGTATTTAGCTAGAGTTTTAGTCAAATAAGCAACATTAGCATATATAACTTTTTAGTAATTAGATTTATTACCTTGTCAGCTGACTCATCTTAGTCGTTGACTTGACTTGAGTCTGATGCTGAATTATATTCTGACTCTAACTTTGAACTTGAATCTTCTTGGATCGTCGTTAGTGCTAACAGATTGACGTGCTTTGAGTAAGATTCAGAAATACAGAAATATGCTACAATTGTAACGCCCCGCCTTCTACTGACTAGGCTGTGAGGCCGGGGGTTACATTATGCTAAACTATTCTTGGACTATCACTGAATATTACGGTGCGGAAAAGCTGAACTAATTAAAACTCTATGCTATTTACTATAAAATCTGAAATTTATATTCAGAATACACTTCTAAGGTTATACATATGCTAAGGAAGGGAACCTAAACTTTTTATTTGATCCAAAAGCTGAAAGCAGACACTTCTAGCTGAAATCAGACTTTCCAATCGATCGGCTGATCGATTGGAGTAGTTTGATCGATCCACTAGTCGATCCAACGTGCTACTGTGCACGGAAATCCCGTCTGGATCGATCGGTTGATCGATCCAGCCTGACCAATCGATCTAGAGATCAATTCAGAAGCTCTCTGTTCGCGGGATTTAATTTCCGATCGATCGGCTAATCGATCCATGACCGATCGATCGGCTGATCGATCCATGGCCGATCGATCAACTGATCGACTCATTAGCTCTCTGTACGCGGCAGATCGCGTTTCAATCAATCGGCTGATCGATCGAGGGCTCCTCAATCGATCAGCTGATCAACTCAATGACGTTCTGTACGCGGGGACTTCTTCTAATCGATCAACTGATCGATTGAGGACTCCTCAATCGATCGGCTGATCGATTGGGTTTCTGATTTCTGCAGAAATCAGACCCGACCTCATACAGGACCTTTAGAAATCAACAAAAGACACCACACTATTACTAGGCATGTTAGTACTCATGGTTAGCTATCTAATATCCAGAGAATGAGAAATCTAAGCATAACTTTTATAATTCAAGACACTTAAACATCTAAAGGTGCAGAAAAGTAACTAAAAACATAAATACTAAATCTTTTGGTGAGTTATTTCCCAAGAGTCTTTATTCCAAGTTCCTTCTCACACACATCCAGTCGCATTGCCCTCCAGCCTCCGCTAATTCATCTTTCCTTTACCTCTATCTGCAGTATAAGGAAAATGAAACTATAAGCTTGGGAGCTTAGTAAGAAACCATCTACCTCACAAAACATGCATTCAAAGAAATCGTGCTTTCAAAAGATGCTATTCGAAATACATGCTAATGATCATGCTGAAAACGCTGAAACATGGCATATCGACAAATAAGTCATGCTAAACAAATACTGAACAAAAGCTATTCATTATATCGGTAAGCTAACTAAATCAATACATAAGCTAAGCTATTTGTTATAACAATAAGAAATTAACAGTAGCTAAGCTGTATTCACATATCAGGTTTGTGAAGTTTGAAAACTATTTTCATAAGTAGATAAAAATAATAAACATGTTGTTGATGGGCCCGACAACTGTACTTGCTGTGCGCGCATCCCTAACTAGGCTCTGTTGGACCCCGTGATAGTTTTGATGTGATCAACCAAGTTAGTTAGGTCCTGCGTTTTGTCTGAACCCTGTGTCTGAGTGTGCAGGAACTTAGGAGCACAGGAAGTCGAGCGGAAGACGCAACTAGCGAGAAGGACGGCACGGGAACGGAGCCGACGGGCTCGGTGCGTCCGAAGGACAAGAGAGCTGCGGAAGAGTACTCCGGTGGAGCGAGAAGAACGTGCGCGGCGTTCGAGGGACGAGAAGCCGGACGGAAGCCTGCTCGAGGAGAAGGCCGGGAACTGGGTTCGGGTGAGCCCTATTCCGGATGACCGCAATCACCCAAGGAGCCGAACCGGAGCAAGTCAACTGGAGTTGACTTGTCAACGGTTCGGTCGACCGAACCTATTGATCGGTCGACCAAACCCTTCATTAACCAAAGCCAACCGCAGCAGACACGTCGAATGCCATGTCAGAAGTTGACCGTTGGTGAAGCTGATCGGTCAACCGAACCTACTGATCGGTCGACCGAACCCAAGTTTATCCAGAGACCAAGTCGAGCAGTTTGATCGGGCTAACTCAGCTGGAGACCGTTGGCCGATCGGTCGACCGAACAAAAGGATCGGTCGACCGAACCCAAGCTCGATTCACAGAGACTGCACCTGGACAGAAGACTGGGCAGGTACAACAGGTTCGGTCGACTGAACCTGGGGATCGGTCGACCGATCCCTCTCGAGTCAAAACCTGATCCCGAAGATCAGGTCATCCGATAAGCTCTAGAACCCCTATATAAAGAGGGTCTCGAGCAGCTTTACAGGACAACGATTATTGAACAAAACTCAACTCTTGTAATCTCTGTTTAAGCAACATCTGTGCTCTCAAAGTGTAAAAGGCTTCTCCGCCTTCAAAGAAGGAGTTTCTTACTGCGCTTTCCATCGCCCTGGATTAACAACCCTCTTGGTTGTAACTAGGTTAAATCTCTGAGTTTTTCTTTTCTGTCATTTTTATTAAGTGTTGCTTTATTTTAGAGTTGAAATTGCTTGAGGAGGGTATAGTTTAATTGGCAGGCAATTCACCCCCCTCTTTCTGGCCTCCGCTGAACCTACAAGTGGTATCAGAGCCCAACAGTCTCAGAGGGACTAACCGCCATCTAAAGCACAAAGATCAGAACAATGGCCGACGCGAACATCCATCCCCCGAAGTTCGACGGAGATTTCGCTACATGGAAGCGAAAAATGGAGGTATTCTTTAAAACAGATTTTGATATTTTAATTACTATGAAATATGGTTTTGCAGCTCCTAAAGACAAAGAAGAAAATACGTGGAGCAAGAAGGAGCAAGCCGACTTCGTCGCCAACGGAAAAGCGGAATTCCACCTCCTCAGCGTTCTGCCACCTCAGGAGGTAAGCCGGATCGGAAGTTACGACTCCGCGAAAGATCTCTGGGAGATATTCCTGGAGCTTCACGAAGGTACATCCGAAGCGAAGCTAGCTAGGCGCGACATCCTCCGGAACCAGTTGACGAACCTCCGGATGAACCAAGGCGAGTAGGTAACACAGCTCCAAGCAAGGATCAAAGAGCTGATCACGCAACTAATCAATCTTGGAGAAGAGGTAATAAACCGGGGCTCAATCCGGTATGTGCTCAATGCCTTCCCCAGAACTCTAGAGTGGGCCTCCTTTGTAGATTCATACTACATCTCTAAGGATCTCGAGATAAGTACTTTAGAACAATTATTTTTCACTTTTGAACTTCACGAATCTCAAGTTTCAGAGTCCAATGGAGTAGAGAAGTCCAGTTAGAACATTGTCTTAAAGGAAAAAATGAACAGTTTTGACTCTGAAGCCTCGGTCGACGAATCAGAAGCGGCACTTCTGGTAAGGCGCTTCAATAAATTTTTTAATACTAATAAGTTTAGATCGCAGAGGCATCAACGAAAGAAAAGGACAATTCGTTGCTACAACTGCAACGAAGAAGGACACATCAAGGATGACTGCCCCAAATTGAAGTGCAAGCAAAAGGAGAAGACAAAGACCAAGTACAAGAAACCAAATTCCTCCAAGCACAGAAATCTGAAGGCGACATGGGACGTCTCTTCATCCTCCGAGTCAGAAGTCGAAAAATTCTCGGGACTAGCACTAATAGCCAACCATCAGCTAGAAGAAACATCTAGCTCAGAAATGAGCATTGATGAAGGGGGAGGAACATCAGAAGAAGAAAGCAGCAGTGAAGGGGGAGCGTCACCAGACCAGGTAAGTAAGGTACGCAATCTAACCCCAACTCAATCTTTTAAATTTATCAAGTCTCTTTCTAGAGAGTTAGATCAATTAGAAAAAGAGAATGCTGAACTAAAGTTGAACCTAGCAAGAGCATGCCCGTTAGAAATGTATGATCATCTAAAATCAGAAAATAATAAATTAAAATTAGAAATTGAAAAATTAAAAACTAATGCATGCTTAAATAGATTTCCAAAATCAAAAGTTAGAATTTATGGAAAATTAAATTGGTACATTAAACAACATCAGGGTCAACTTAGAAAAATTCCTAAAAGTTATATACCCCCTATGTTTTTAAAGAATTCCGTAGGAAGGAACCTTTACTGGGTTCCAAAATCTGTAGTTGATTAATTTTTTTTTAAATTAAAAGCTTACAGTGAGAAAATTAAACTTTGAGTTTCTTTATGGAAGCTTTGTCTAAGGAAGTGGTTGTTGCTCCAATAACCAAGAAGGCCTAGTGCCTCGCCACGACCTGAAAGCCGAAATATCGAAATAAAAATGTTTAATTAATCTTCTGATAAAAGCATTAATATTAGAATTAAACAATGCTTTAAAAAGTTTTTAAACATATCCTTAGGAACTCTTTATATTTTTTTTCTAGAAAAATTGTTTCTTGAAATTTTATCTTAGGAATTTTCCTTTGAAAATTCTGAAACATTCAACTTAGAAATTTTTTTTTTATACTTAGAAATTTTTTTAAGTTAAACCTAATTCAACTTCTGTAACTTGTTTGCCCCCGTTTTTGCTGTGATCAAGGGGGGAGAAAAAAGTATAAGTTTAGGGGGAGTTAGGAAATTTAAAAAGAAAATTTATTTAAAAAGAAAATTAAAAGTTTAAATTTTTTTTGTCACGCCCCCAGAAGAGTCCCTGTCCGAGAAAATTTTGGCAGCATCTCCCCTGTACGGCGGACAATCAAAATTTTCTACAAGCACTAAATACTCAGCCACAGGCGGTTGGAATAATAACAGTAATAAAAATCAATCACCACGCAGTTTATATATATATATATTCAGCCTCTGGCTGACACAACCACGCAGTAATAATACTCTGACTCGAAATCAACCCTACTCAACTACACTCGTAAAGCCCAAATCCGATTTTTCTTACCTCTTCTGCAGTTCAGGCAGGCATGTAGTAGAGTAAATCCAAATCATACGAAAAGTTCATCCAACGGAAAGATTCCATACAATATCCATATGTAAGTCCAAAACAAAACTAAAATAAAGTCTGATAGCGAAAAGCTAAAATGAAACAACTCAAAAACCAGCAGCGGAGTAGCACTACGTGCAGTGGGGACTAGCGACTGGAACTCCCTCCTGATAGCATCAACCTGAAAATAACAACAATGGAGGCGGGGTGAGTCCAACACTCAGCAGGTACAGTTGATATGCAAAGTAAAGAAACAACACCTAGCACTAATCATGCGTACAGTCTCCTGATAAGAAAGATAAGAATGCATCTGAAATAAACAGAGAATACTGTACTAACCAGGTCCCGAGTATAAGGTCAAACAGTCCGAGGATAAGGAATCCCGTATGCATGTCAAACATAGGTATCCAAACAATATGCAAGATATAAATGCAAAAACACAAACACAAGCAATAAATGCATCATGCACATGATGCCAATGATGCGTCCCGGTCACCCCCGACGCCAATCGATCATCTCATACAAAAGTGAGGCCGAGTGGGTAGGGTGACAACCGTGCACTCTGTCGTCACTACTCCCGATGAGTGACCGAGTGGACGGGATGTCGAGTACACCTATCCTCCTACCCCAAATCATAGATGGGGGAGCGCAATGCTCTCAACTCCCGGTACTCAAAGACGGGGAGGAATCCCTGCCGGATAACACGTTGTGTCACACTACCCATGAGCGGACCAACGGTGCCTAACAGAGTCCCTGCTGCAACACACTCATCCTGAATCGACCACTAACCCATGAGTGGTGGTGTGTGCAGATCCATTTAACTGGCGATGTGCTCAACAATAATGGAGCGGACTATCGCACAGCATGCAATCATGCAAATGATGCATGACAATAACCATATAAACATCCTGACCTAATCCATATATATAGAAAAGTGCACCCTAGGTCAACGAATCATATCGAATCAAAGGTACACAGAAGGTATAAAAACCTAGGTCCTGAACATGGTCAAGCATGACATATCACTACCCCTATAAGCATGTACAAACAGGTAAAATATACCTGAGATGCAAAACCAATCAATCAATCAAGCATGTAAGATTTGGGTAGTGATTAACCGAAACAGATAAGAAACACAATTAATGCAACATGTTAATTTAATTACTAAGCATATCAAATGACATAAGTCAAAAGTACCCGCCTCCAATAGGGTAATCCAATCCGACTATCGATAAACTCGTCTCGAATCAAAGTCCTGTGTCACCAATACAATTATATTTTATTTAACTAATCCAAATGTATAGCTAAATAAAATTCTTAAGGCTAAATTAGGGTAAAACCCTGATCAATCTAACCATCCAGAAATCCAATTTATCTCCAATTTGATACATAAACCTAATTCATCAACATCACGTATCAAAATTACTACACATGAACCTAACTACAAAATATATCAAATTCCTACCCCTTACCTCAAATCATAGCCACTGCTTGCTGCTGAAAAACAAGTCGTTTGCTGCTGGATTTCAAGGTAAACAACTGCTCCAATCCTGAGGAACCTACTGCCAAAATTCCTAGCTGCAGCTACCTCAGAAATTACTGATTCCTAAATCAAAATACTCACAATCAACACTTGATGTTATCCAACAGGCCCAAATGCTACTGATTATCACTGTACCCTAACCTCAAATCGAAAGAATACCTAATTGCAATCACAGTTAGGGTACAAAGCCTAAGTCTTGTGATGAAACGAACCTGTGGCCGGTGGCAGTGCAAGGGCACAACTTCAGCATGGCTCGGCTAGGGCAGAAGGCTCGGCGGCGACCGACGCTGAGAACTCCGCAGCAAGAGGCGACGGCGGCGATTGTGGTGGCGGCAGTGCGTCGCTCAGTGAGGAGGAACAGAAGTGGGGTCTCGGCGAAGAGGAAGAAGAAAGAAAACGAAGAGGAGTGCTCGGCTTCTCCCTTGATCACAACCTAAATGCTCGGGGGAAGATGGAACCGCCGAGTGTGGTTAGGGCAAGGAGGATATGCGCTTCGGCGTGAGAGAAGAATGGAAGAGGGTGCGGGCGGTTTTCGGGGAGATGGCTCGGCACGCGGGGGAGGAGAAAAGAAATAAGAAAGGAAAATCAGAAAAAGAATAAAAAGAAAAAGAATTAGAAAAGGAAAAGAAAATAAACTTTTCCTCACATAAATGGATAGCGTAAAACAGGCTTTTCCCGGCCCCGTTTCCATCCCCGTTAACTCGTTCGTGCGAGCTCCGAAAAATTCCCGAAAAATTTTCAAGAATTCCGGAAAATTCCCTTAATCATATTCGTCTATTTCCGGTATTTTACATTCTCCCCCACTTATAAAAATTTGGTCCCCAAATTTCGTTATCTACCATCAGCAAGTACTAACAACAGATATAGAGTATAAATGCTGAACGGTAAATAAATCACATACCTCAAGTGAAAAGATGGGGATATCGAGCTCGGATAGTGTCCTCGAGCTCCCAAGTAGACTCCTCGTCCGAATGATGCTGCCATCCGACTTTAACCAGCCGGATGGTCTTGTTCCGCAACTGACGCTCCTTCCGGTCGAGAATCCGTACCGGAACCTCCTCATAGGTAATGTCAGGCTGAACTGGAACTGGAATATCAGCCAGTACATGCGTCGGGTCAGGTACGTATCTCCTCAGCATAGATACGTGGAATACATCATGGACGCCTGACAGGGACGGTGGTAGTGCCAGTCTGTAAGCTACCGCTCCGATCCTCTCCAAGATCTCGAAAGGGCCAATGTACCGCGGAGCTAGCTTACCTCTGAGGCCAAATCTCTTCACCCCTTTCGTGGGTGAAACTCGCAGAAATACATGGTCGCCAACAGAGAACTCCAGTGGTCTGCGTCTCCGATCAGCATAGCTCTTCTGACGATCCTGCGCCTCTGACATCCTCCGTCTGATAGTACGGACCAACTCTGCATCCTGCTGAACTCTATGAGGTCCCAACAACTGGGCCTCTCCAACCTCATCCCAGAGGACGGGTGTCCGACAAGGTCTACCATACAACGCCTCAAACGGTGCCATCTGGATAGCCGAATGGAAGCTGTTGTTGTAGGCAAACTCTACCAACGGCAGATGGTCCTCCCAACTGCCTCCAAAATCCATAACACATGATCTCAGCAGGTCCTCTAACGTCTGAATGGTCCGCTCTGACTGTCCATCTGTCTGTGGATGGAAGGCTGTACTGAAACGGAGCTGTGTGCCCAAGGCCTGCTGCAGACTCTGCTAGAAACGAGACGTAAACCGTGGATCTCTATCCGAAATGATACTCATCGGAACACCATGTAGTCTGATAATCTCTCGACAATACAAATCTGCTAATCGATCCAGGGGATCAATCCTCCGAATCGCTAAAAAGTGCGCGGATTTGGTTAATCGATCAACGATTACCCAAATCGCGTCGTGGCCTCGTCGTGTCCTCGGCAAACCCACCACAAAGTCCATGGTAATGTGATCCCACTTCCACTCAGGAATAGGAATCCGCTGAAGTAATCCTGCAGGTCTCTGGTGTTCAGCCTTCACCTGCTGACAAACAAGACATCTAGCTACGAAATCCGCGATGTCTTTCTTCATACCGTTCCACCAATAGGAACGTCTCAAGTCTCGATACATACGGGTCCCGCCTGGATGGATCGCAAATCGAGAACGATGTGCCTCCTGAAGTAGCTCCTGTAAGACCGAATGAGACTGAGGTACGCATAATCTGCCTCGGAAGAATATAATACCCTCCTCGTCTCGTAAACCTCACCGTCCGAAGCTATCGAAAAGCTAATAAACCGCAAATGCCGATCATCGGCTGTGCCTCTCGGATCCTCGTCTCGATCGACGATCGAGCAACCATGGTAACCGAATACCGCGCCGGTCCACCTCGCCTCAAGATCTAACTCAGAAACTCAATCAAGTCCGTGATCAAGTCCTGGCAAGCCAAAGTCTCTCGACTTCTGAGTGTATTCGCAACCACATTAGCTTTCCTGTGGTGGTAGCTAATGGTACAATCGTAGTCCTTCAGAATTCCATCCATCTCCTCCGAGATTAAGCTCCTTCCGAGTGAAAATGTATTTGAGACTCTTATGATCGGTGAGAATCTCAAATGTGATACCGTATAAATGATGACGCCAAAGCTTAGAGCAAAGATGATGGCAACTCCAAATCATGAACTGGTAGTTCTTCTCATGCTCCTTCACCGACGAGAAGCATAAGAGACTACTCTGTCATGCTGCATCACCCTGAGAGACGCTCGGTGTAAAGTACAAATCCATCCTCTCCGTAAGGTAAACTGGAGCCGACACTAATCTCCGCTCCAGCTGGTCTCGCAATCCTCGGACCATATGAACTTCACGCCTTTCCGGTAAGACGTGTCGGTGGCATAGCAATACGCGAGAAGCCCTCGACAAAACGTCGGTAATATCCGCCAAACCAGCCGGATCTCTCGAATCGACTTCTACCGCTCCCAACCGTGTGACTCGATCTTCCGAGGATCAATGAAATACCCGCTAGAAACCACGTGTCCCGTAAACCCAACCGAGGATAGCGAATGCACACTTTGAACTTCGGTGATGTCGTCAAGAATCTCTAAGACCGTATGAAGATCGTGCATGCTCCTCCTAACGAGAGTAGACCAATATGTCATCAATGAAAATGATAACAAACCGATCCAGATACTCCGTAAAGATGCGGTTCATCAAGTTCATAAACACCGCTGGAGCATTGGTAAGCCCAAATGGCATTACCAAAACTCATAATGACCGATCCGTACGGAAAGTCTCGATATCGTAATCTCGACTCAATCGATGATATCCGGATCGCAGATCAATCTTAGAATACATCGAAGTACCTCCGAGCTGATCAAACAAATCCTCAATCCATGGTAATGGATATTTATTTCTGACGTTGTATGTAGTCAATACATAACCTCATGGTGCCGTCTTTCTTCTTGACAAATAACCGGAGAACCCTATGAAACACTAGGGCGAATAAATCCCTGCCTAAAAGCTCCGGAGTTGAACCTTCACTGCTCAACTCTTTTGGTGCCATACGATACGGAGCTTGATGTCGGTGAGGTTCCGGAATCACTCAATAGCGATCTCCACCGGCCTTCTAGGAGGCAAACCGCGCTCCTCCGAAATACATCCGGTACTCCGGACTACAGGAACGCCGAGAGTGCGAACTACATCCTCGCATCGATCAACGACAACAGAAAACCATGTAGTGAGACCTGCGAATCGCCAAATAATCGAGATGCCGCCGTCTCGATGCGGTGAAACTCCACGAGGGTTGGTTCGAGGCCGGAAGGTGACCACCCTCGCTTGGCAATCAACGGTAGCATGATATAGACAACCAATCCATGCCAAGAATGATATCAAACTCGACCATCTCCAATACTAGAAGATCTACCGTAAGTATCATGTTGCCAAAGTCTAACGGCAACCTCTGATCTCCTGGGTGACGTCTAAAGTATCACCGTAGGGAGACAATCAATCGCCGCAACCTAACAGAGGTAATCTACCAATCTCTCGCATAAAGGTACGGGATATAAAAGAGTGCGAACTACCAAGATCAATCAAAATATCAGCAGTAAATGCATAAATGGAAACTGTTGAAGTGATCCGCCACCCGAGCATCCTCTGGTAATAGCATGAACACGACCGGTCTACGGAGGAGGAGGTGGTAATCTTGCACCGGGCGGTCGAGGCGCCGGACTATGTGCGATAAGACGAGAGGATGGTGATCGGTACCGGCCGACCGAGTCGACACGAGTCGGATAATAAGGTCCGGAGCAAAACTGGGTGCTCGAGTACTCTGCCCAAGCATGCCAAATGCCGCGGAGGAGCTACTCGCCGACGAAGATTGGGCCGCCTCCTCGATATGCCCCGACCGACTAGACTGTCCCCTCGACCGACCCTCCGGAGGCCGAGCCTTCACCGACAATCTCGGCTCGGTGCCGCTTGCAATAAAAAGCCCAGAGCAAGGGGTGAGGTGATCTCTAGATCCACATCTCGAAACAATGAGTATCACCGAAGGTGGTTCAGAAAACTGGAACGTCAAGAAGACCGTCCGATTTCGAGGCCTACGTGACACCCAGTACTCGACTGCTGCGACTACTCGAGGTTGTCCTTTGAGTCTGCTGGACTGCCTCGATGTCGACCCGTATGCTTTCTTTTCCTGTCCGGAGTCTGCCGAGCTAACTCAATCATCAAAGCTCGATTCAATGCATCGAGTAGGATGTAATCCCTAATCCAGAAGCCGTATATGCAGATAACCATCCAATCCCTATAACTGCATCATGCGAGTTCTGTCCTCCGCAACTAACTTTGGACAAAACCGAGCCAACCGGAGGAATTCAGTATTATACTCGGTCACTGAGCCTCAGACTCCTGTCGGCGAGCCATTTGATAAGACAGTGGAAAGAAGCGGCTCTCAAAAGCCTCTCTGAACTTGGTCCATGTGACGTTACACTCACCAATAATAGAACGCTGAGTAATCCACCAGGCATTAGCTTCATCCCGTAAATGGTAGGCAGCCAGCTCTGCTTTCTCCCACTCAGAGCAAGCCATATAGAAGAAAGTCTGCTCCATAGTCTCTATCCATGACAGAGCCATACTAGGATCGAGATCTCCGCGGAAAAGAGTGAAACGAGTCTTCATCGACTCGGCCGTCGGAATCCTAGCTCGGCAAATGACAATATCGATGGATGGTCGGGACTACCGCAGGGAAACACTGGAGTCGATACTACAGGTAGTACTGGAATAAACCGGAGGAGGAACTCCGGTCAGATATACCAAGCATAAGCCGTGTGGTACCGCCTGGGAACAAAAGTGGTGGCTGGAGTGCAGTGAGGTAATGGTACCGGATATGGTGCAGCAGCTGCTACTGTAGGTGTCGTGTACACTGTAGGTCCAAGTGGTGGTGGCACTGAATATATGTCGGGTACACCAATGGTACCCCCTGATGGTACTGTAAATATGGTAGAAGTGGATACCGTCGGTGTGGCCAAAGTAGGTATCTCTACAGGAGCTATCGGGATTTGAGAGCCCGATGCTCCCGCTGCATCCTGAGTCTGTCCCTGACTGACAGGCTCACTAACAGTGGGCATCTCTGGCATATCCAGAGATCCCGTGGTCCTCGCACGTGGTCGTCCAGCACCACGTCTCGCAGCAATACGAGTAGATCGTCTCATATCTGTTAAATTAAATTACAGATATCAATACCAATATAACCAACATAAAATAACAGCATACCTATTTGCCGTCTGGAGATGTTCCGTCGCTGTCCAGTCCCCAATTTGACCTCAAAATTCCGAACGTACATATCACCGGAAATCCAAATAAATCCGCAACGGAAATCCGAAATATAACCATATCGAAAATCCGATAATGCCCAGTTTGACTCGCAAACCTGGCTAACCCAAATATCCAGAATACCAACAACAGGTATCCGATAAATCTCCAGAACACCATAAGCAGGTATCATAACCCGCTCTGATACCAAATAAATTGGTATCAGATAAATCCCGAAAATCCAAAATACGAAAATCCAACAAGTATCGCCAAACTTGGCGCTCTGATACCAAGTAAATAAATTGGTATCAGGTTATCCCAAACATCCAAAATACGAAAACAAAAGATCGTATAACTGTGCTCTGATACCACTAAATTGTCACGCCCCCAGAAGAGTCCCTGTCCGAGAAAATTTCGGCAGCATCTCCCCTGTACGGCGGACAATCAAAATTTTCTACAAGCACTAAATACTCAGCCACAGGCGGCTGGAATAATAACAGTAAATAAAATCAATCACCACGCAGTTAATAAAATAAACAACATAGTAATACTCTGACTCGAAATCAACCCTACTCAACTACACTCGTAAAGCCCAAATCCGATTTTTCTTACCTCTTCTGCCGTTCAGGCAGGCATGTAGTAGAGTAAATCCAAATCATACGAAAAGTTCATCCAACGGAAAGATTCCATACAATATCCATATGTAAGTCCAAAACAAAACTAAAATAAAGTCTGATAGCGAAAAGCTAAAATGAAACAACTCAAAAACCAGCAGCGGAGTAGCACTACGTGCAGTGGGGACTAGCGACTGGAACTCCCTCCTGACAGCATCAACCTGAAAATAACAACAATGGAGGCGGGGTGAGTCCAACACTCAGCAGGTACAGTTGATATGCAAAGTAAAGAAACAACACCTAGCACTAATCATGCGTACAGTCTCCTGATAAGAAAGATAAGAATGCATCCGAAATAAACAGAGAATCCTGTACTAACCAGTCTGAGTATAAGGTCAAAGCCAGAGGGATAAGGAATCAGTATGCATGTCAAACATAGGTATCCAAACAATATGCAGAATATAAATGCAAACACAAACACAGCAATAAATGCATCATGCACATGATGCCAATGATGCGTCTGGTCACCCCGACGCCACGATCATCTCATACAAAGTGAGGCCGAGTGGGGGGTGACAACCGTGCACTGTCGTCACTACTCCCGATGAGTGACCGAGTGGACGGAATCTTGTCGAGTACACCTATCCTCCTACCCCAAATCATAGATGGGGAGCGAATGCTCTCAACTCCCGGTAAGACGGGAGGAATCCTACGGATAACACGTTGGTCACACTACCCATGAGCGGACCAACGGTGCCTAACAGAGTCCCTACTACAATCATCCCGAATCGACCACTAACCCATGAGTGGTGGTATGTGCAGATCCATAAATGGCGATGTGCTCAACAATAATGGAGCGGACTATCACAAAGATGCAATCATGCAAATGATGCATGGCAATAACCATATAAACATCCTGACCTAATCCATATATATAGAAAAGTGCACCCTAGGTCAACGAATCATATCGAATCAAAGGAACACAGAAGGTATAAAAACCTAGGTCCTGAACATGGTCAAGCATGGCATATCACTACCCCTATAAGCATGTACAAACAGGTAAAATATACCTGAGATGCAAAACCAATCAATCAATCAAGCATGTAAGATTTGGGTAGTGATTAACCGAAACAGATAAGAAACACAATTAATGCAACATGTTAATTTAATTACTAAGCATATCAAATGACATAAGTCAAAAGTACCCGCCTCCAATAGGGTAGTCCAATCCGACTATCGATAAACTCGTCTCGAATCAAAGTCCTGTGTCACCAATACAATTATATTTTATTTAACTAATCCAAATGTATAGCTAAATAAAATTCTTAAAGCTAAATTAGGGTAAAACCCTGATCAATCTAACCATCCAGAAATCCAATTTATCTCCAATTTGATACATAAACCTAATTCATCAACATCACGTATCAAAATTACTACACATGAACCTAACTACAAAATATATCAAATTCCTACCCCTTACCTCAAATCATAGCCACTGCTTGCTGCTGAAAAACAAGTCGTTTGCTGCTAGATTTCAAGGTAAACAACTGCTCCAATCCTGAGGAACCTACTGCCAAAATTCCTAGCTGCAGCTACCTCAGAAATTACTGATTCCTAAATCAAAATACTCAAAATCAACACTTGATGTTATCCAACAGGCCCAAACGCTACTGATTGGATCTGTACCCTAACCTCAAATCGAAAGAGTACCTAATTCCAATCACAGTTAGGGTACAAAGCCTAAGTCTTGTGATGAAACGAACCTGTGGCCGGCGGCAGTGCAAGGGCACAACTTCAGCAGGGCTCGGCTAGGGCAGAAGCTCTGCTCGACGATCGGAGGGAAAGCTCTAGGGCTGAGGAAGGCCGGCGGCAGCGCTGCGCGATTGTGGTGGCGGCGGCGCGTCGCTCAGTGAGGAGGAACAGAAGTGGGGTCTCGGCGAAGAGGAAGAAGAAAGAAAATGAAGAGGAGTGCTCGGCTTCTCCCTTGATCACAACCTAAATGCTCGGGGGAAGATGGAACCGCCGAGTGTGGTTAGGGCAAGGAGGATAGGCGCTTCGGCGTGAGAGAAGAATGGAAGAGGGTGCGGGCGCGGGCGGTTTTCGGGGAGATGGCTCGGCACGCGGGTGAGGAGAAAAGAAATAAGAAAGGAAAATCAGAAAAAGAATAAAAAGAAAAAGAATTAGAAAAGGAAAAGAAAATAAACTTTTCCTCACATAAATGGATAGCGTAAAACAGGCTTTTCCCGGCCTCGTTTCCATCCCCGTTAACTCGTTCGTGCGAGCTCCGAAAAATTCCCGAAAAATTTTCAAGAATTCCGGAAAATTCCCTTAATCATATTCGTCTATTTCCGGTATTTTACATTTTTTCTAAATAGTGTTGCAATTTTATTTATTGCAAAACTTATGCTTAATATGCTAGTTTAGTAATTTTTCTTTAAAATTACTTTTTATGTATGTTTTTACCCTAACTTGAACTTGGGTTGATGCACATCAAAAAGGGGGAGATTGTTGGACCCCGTGGTAGTTTTGATGTAATCAACCAAGTTAGTTAGGTCCTGCATTTTGTCTGAACCCTGTGTCTGAGTGTGCAGAAACTTAGGAGCACAGGAAGTCGAGCGAAAGACGCAGCTAGCGAGAAGAACGGCATGGGAAGGGAGCCGACGGGCTCGGTGCGTCCGAAAGACGAGAGAGCTGCGGAAGAGTACTCCGGTGGAGCGAGAAGAATGTGCACGGCGTTCGAGGGACGAGAAGCCAGACGGAAGCTTGCTCGAGGAGAAGGCCAGGAACGGGTTCGGGTGAGTCCTATTCCAGATGGCCGCAATCACCCAAGGAGCCGAACCGGAGCAAGTCAACTGGAGTTGACTTGTCAACGGTTCAGTCGACTGAACCTATTGATCGGTCGACCGAACCCTTCATTAAACGAAGCCAACCGCAGCAGACACGTCGAATGCCATGTTAGAAGCTGACTGTTGGTGAAGCTGATCGGTCGACCGAACCTACTGATCGGTCGATCGAACCCAAGTTTATCCAGAGACCAAGTCGAGCAGTTTGATCGGGCTAACTCAGCTGGAGACCGTTAGCCGATCGATCGACCGAACAAAAGGATCGGTCGACCGAACCCAAGCTCGATCCACAGAGACTGCACCTGGAAAGAAGACTGGGCAGGTACAGCAAGTTCGGTCGACCGAACTTGGGGATCGGTCGACCGATCCCTCTCAAGTCAAAACCTGATCCCGAAGATCAGGTCATCCGATAAGCTCTAGAACCCCTATATAAAGAGGGTCTCGCGCAGCTTTACAGTACAACGATTATTGAACAAAACTCAACTCTTGTAATCTCTGTTTAAGCAACCTCTGTGTTCTCAAAGTGTAAAAGGCTTCTCCGCCTTCAAAGAAGGAGTTTCTTACTGCGCTTTCCATCGCCCTGGATTAACAACCCTCTTGGTTGTAACCAGGTTAAATCTATAAGTTTTTCTTTTCTGTCATTTTTATTAAGTGTTGCTTTATTTTAGAGTTGAAATTGCTTGAGGAGGGTATAGTTTAATTGGCAGACAATTCACCCCCCTCTTGCCGGCCTCCGCTGAATTTACAGGCTCGATGTAGCAAGTCCCGAATCTAGTAGGGTACTAGGTTATCTAAACATAGGGACGACTATGAGAACCCAACCCAAGGACAACTGAGAGGCCAGTACAGTGCCACTGATAAAAGTAAACTACTGTTTATAAACTGATTTATCTCATCTTGCTTTTACTAGGTCATCTTAACCTAGAGCTAGGTCATCTGAACCTAGAGGCGACTATGAGAGCCCACTAATTGGACCGTAGTCCCATATAACTGAAACAAGGCCATGTATGCTATCTAGAAATGCATCTATGGCATTTAACAAAGCTATTAGAATGCCTACTGTGGCATTTAACTGCACTAATAATTCTATCGAACACTTGGTGTGCTCTAAATCTCCTTAACTGAATGATCAAGCATAAGGCTGAACTAAAAACATAAAAAGGCGCGATTAACTACTTATACTGTAGGTGAGGGGTTACTTACATCCTGCGCTAAATTTTCTTACAATCCGATCGCTAGGTTTCCGGAGAAGAAGATCGTTTCGGCGATCCTCTTACGTCTACGCTTTCTTCTCGCGGAGGGGAGCGTCCTCATATCGGAGACGTCACCGGATGGTGCTCCTACGACCCTAGTGATGGAACCATAGGTCTTCTTGGGTTTGTGTGCCGAGAGGGTGAAGAAGAGGGAGAGGTTCGGTGGTGAGTGTTTGAGGGTGAGGAGAAGTTGTCGATCAGAAAATAAAATCTCCCACTTAAATTCCCTATTTATATTAAGTGATTAACACACCCCAACTAATCCTTAAATATAATTGCGCTCCTCTTCTTTTAGCACACCCCTGCTGGGGCCCCTTGGTTACTAAAGTCATCCTATAAGTCATAGAGTTCATAGGTTGCGGGTTCAACTCCCGCTTAGGCTGTTTTACGTTTTTATTTAATTTTGCTACTTCTGCTACTCCAAAAATTCTATAAAAATATTCTAAAATTCTAGAAAAATAATAGAATATTTCTAAAATTTATTTTGAGAATTTTCGAACGTTACAATCCCTCATATCTTATAAAAAGTTTATCCTCAAACTTAGAATAACTCTGGGTACTTCTGTCTCATACTAGCTTCTGTCTCCCAAGTTGCCTCTTCTGTGGTGTGATTTTGCCAAATGACTTTTACTAATGGTACCCCCTTGTTCCGCAATTTCTTAACTACTCGGTCTACTATCTGGATAGGCTGACTGTCATAGCTGAGGTCTTCGCGGACTTGTACCGACTGGGGCTCAATCACCTGGGTGGTATCTGGGATATGCTTCTTCAGCATAGAGACATGAAATACATTATGGATAGCTGACATCTCCTGGGGTAGCTCTAGCTCATATGCTACCTTGCCAACTCTTCTAGTGATAAGGTATGGTCCCACATATCTGGGACTTAATTTGCCCTTCTTCCCAAAATGCATTACTCCCTTCATGGGAGCCACTCGGAGGAATACTGTATCCCCAACTGAAAATTCTAAGGGTCGGTACCGTGTATCAGCATAGCTTTTCTGGCGACTCTGAGCTATCTCTATTCTCTGGCGGATCTGCTGTATAGCTGCTGTGGTATCTGCTACTAGATCTGTCTGAAGTTCTAGTTCTTTCTGTTCACCACTTTCATACCAACAGATTGGAGATCTACACCTCCGCCCATAGAGAGCCTCGTAGGGTGCCATGCCGATAGTGGCCTGATAGCTATTGTTGTATGCAAATTCTGCTAAACTCAGATATTTGCACCAACTTCCCTTGAAGTCTAGGGCACATGCTCGGAGCATGTCTTCGAGTACCTGATTTACCCACTCCGTCTGATCATCTGTCTGCGGATGGAAAGTTGTGCTAAACTTTAACCTGGTGCCCAATGCTGACTGTATACACTCCCAGAAGTGTGATGTGAATCTACTGTCTTTGTCGGAAATGATGGTCCGTGGGACTCCATGCAGTCTGACAATCTCCTTGAGATACAACTGAGCCAGCTGTTCCATGGAGTAGCATATCCTAATTGCTAAGAAGTGGGCAGATTTAGTCAATCTGTCGACTATTACCCAGATGACATCAAAACCATTCGTGGTTCTGGGTAGTCCCACTATGAAATCCATAGAAATATCCTCCCACTTCCATTCTGGGATCTGAATAGGCTGCAGAACTCCTCCTGGTCTCTGGTGTTCTGCCTTGACCCTCTGACAGGTCAGACAGGTACTGACATATCTAGCGATGCCCCTTTTCATTCCAGGCCACCAAAAACGTCTCTTTAGGTCTTGGTACATTTTGGTGGAACCAGGATGCATCGCATAAGGAGTCCTGTGAGCCTCGTTTAGGATCTTCCTCCGTAGTTTCTCCTGATCAGGAATGCATAGTCGGTCACCAAAATACAATACCCCACTATCAGATACTCTGAACTCTCCACTTTCTGATTCTGCTAACCCTTGCTTGATTTTCTAAATTTCAGGGTCCTGACCCTGAGCTGTCTGGATGTCACCAAGCAGGATAGATGCTAAGGTCATAGTAGAGAGCTGTCCCACTATGAGTTCGAGACCGAAATCCGTAATTTCCTTTTGTAGGGGCAGTGACATGGCGGATAGGGATAATAAGGTAGCACTGGATTTCCTGCTAAGTGCATCTGCCACCTTATTGGCTTTTCCTGGGTGGTAGAGGATGTCTATGTCATAGTCTTTGACCAGCTCGAGCCATCTGCGTTGTCGTATATTCAGATCCTTCTGAGTGAAGAAGTACTTCAGACTCTGATGATCTGTATACACTCTACACTAAGCTCCATACAAGTAATGTCTCCAAATTTTGAGGGCGAAGACAACTGCTGCAAGCTCAAGGTCGTGAGTAGGGTAGTTCCTCTCATAGTCCTTGAGTTGTCTGGAGGCATAGGTGATCACCTTGCCATTTTGCATCAGTACTGCTCCTAGTCCCAATTTAGAGGCATCGCTGTAAATATCAAAGCTGTCTGTGTTTTCTGGCAGAGTCAGAATGAGAGCACTGGTCAATCTTCTTTTGAGCTCCATGAAGTTGTTCTCACAGTCCTCTGTCCACTAAAATTTTTTGTTTTTCTTGGTGAGAGCTGTCAATGGGGAGGTTATCCTGTGTAACACCCAAAAATTCTCAAGACTATTGTAGGAATATTCTATGATTTTTCTGGAATTATTAGATATTTTTCCGGAATTTTCCGAGTAGCGGAAGTAGCAAAAATTATTAGAAAAGTAAAATGGCTTAAGCGGGAATCGAACCCGGGACCTCTCGGGTCCGCTAAACCTTTAGTTAGCCTTAGTAACCGGTGAACCCAGCAGGGCCGTGCTGAAAGGAAAGGGAATCAATTATATTTATATTTGGTTTGGCCGAATTAATTACTTAGTATAAATAGGAAAGTTAAGTTGGGGTTTGGTTTATTTTTAGAACTTGGTTCGGCAACTCCTCTCCAAAACCCTCACGCCGACGCCAACCCTCTTCCCTCTCCTTCTCTCGGCACCACAACAAGGGAAGAACTAGGGTTCCATCCCTAGGGTCCCAAGGTCACTTTCCGGCGACGATTTCAGCACAAGGACGTTCCCCTCCGCGAGTAGAGCACGTGGACGCGAGCGAATCGTCGAGAAGTCGTCTCCACCGGAATTTCTAGCGACTAGATTTGTAAGAAATCTAGCACACAAGGTAAGAAACCCCTCACCTGCAGTATAAGTAGCTCTCGCATGTTTCTTTTATGCACTAGATTAGTTTTATTGAATTTTGTCAGCATATAGTGTGTATTTTAACTCTTCTAACAGATTTAGGGATTAGTGAGCATCTCTAGATGGGCCGAGTACGTGTATCCTCTGTAGATAGGGGTTTAGACGCTGCTGGGTGCCTAGAGGTGGTCTCCTTGATCGAGAGGAGAGTTAGAGAGCGCCAAATGCTCGACAAAATGCCTAGCACAGCCTTATAATACAGTGGGCATTTAGTTAAATGCCATAGAACATGTTAATTAGCATGATCAGTTTTTATTTCAGCTTTAATGAGATTAGATATCCAAATGGGTGGGCTCCCACAGTCGCCTCTAGGTTCAGACAACCTAGTTCTAGGTTCAGATAACCTAGATTCAGCAAAATAGTATTAGCTATTTCAGTATTTTACTTTTCAGTGGCACTGTACTGGATTAGATATCCATTGGGTTGGGCTCCCATAGTCGTCTCTAGGTTTAGCTAACCTAGTAACCCTACTAGATTTGGAACTTGCAATCCCGGGTCTAGTTAGGGATGCGCGCACAGCAAGTCAGCAACATGTTTAGTATTTTTACTTACTATATGTATATGATTTTCAACCTTTCACAAATTAGTTCGTGAATTCAGTACAGTCCTAGCAGTAGCTCAGTATTAGCTTAGTTCAGTTTTTAGTATCAGCTTAGTTCTTCATTGATACCATGTGATTGATATCTTGTTCAGCTTTAGATATGCCATGAATGTATGCTTATATGCCATGCCATGTTTAGTTTATTCAAGATACTTAGCATATCCTTTCAAACAGATGATTTAAAATCGTATTTGCATCGTATGCATGTTTTAGTGAGGTAGATGGTTTCTTACTAAGGTTTTAGCTTATAGATACTATTTTCCTTATACCGCAGATAAAGGTAAAAGGAAAGTGGAGGCTGGAGGTAAATGCAGATCAAGATGTGTGTGGAAGGAACTGGAATAAAGATCCTAGGGATCTAGTTTTATTTTATTATGCATTAGAACGTGTTCAGTATGCATTAGTACTTATAGCAAGCGTTATCTTATGTTTCTGTTAGTTAGCAAGAGAACAGTTTAAAACCTTGTTAGTTTTGGTTTCCATATGTTTACATGCCATGAATTAGTATTCTATGCCTTAATCATGTTTAGTATGTTAGCCATTACCTAGTAGAATGTTTCTCTTAGCTTTTATAGTGTTGTGTAATGACCTTGGCACGCATCAGTGCTGATATCAGGGGCCTGAAACGAAATCAGAAACCCCTGATCGGTCGGTAGACCGATCAGGGACCTGGTTTCTGCGAACAGAAGCTTTCTGTTCGTTCCCTGATCGATCCGTGGATCGATCAGGAGCTGGGTCGCAAAAAAAAATAAAAATGGCTCACTGATCGGTCAGCAGACCGATCAGTGAGCCACTGATCGGTCTCATTGACCGATCAGGGACCAGCTGGATCGGTCGGCAGACCGCTCCAGCAACGTACAGGATTGCAGCGTAGTTTATGGATCGGTCGGTTGAACGATCCGGAGTTTCCTACCGTGCCAGTATCAGTAGATCGGTCTGTGGATCAATCCAAAGTTTATTATCAGTTGTAAATACCTCCCCTAGCATGTATACAACTCCTAGGTACACCTAGAATATTAAGACCAGATTTCAAAGATAATAGTTTAGCAAAATTTTAATAAATCCAGATTTTCCGCAATAGTAATTTAGCACAGCATTACGTAACGATCGGCCTCGCAGCCTAGTCAGTAGGAGGCTGGTCGTTACATCCTGGAAAAATCCTCTACAAATTTTCTGTAATAGCTTGCTAGTCCCAAAAAGCTTCTGATTTCACTGACGTTCTTAGGTCTCTTCCAGTTACTCACAGCTTCTATCTTACTGGGGTCTACCATGATACCATCCTTGGAGATGATGTGACCCAGAAAGGATACCTGATCGAGCCAGAATTCACATTTCGTGAACTTGGCGTATAGCTGATTTTGTTGAAGGGTCTGCAGTACTATCTTCAGGTGCTCGCGTGTTCTTCCTGAGTTCCAGAATAGATAAAAATGTCATCGATGAACACGATAATAAACTTATCTAAGTATTCTCTGAATACTTTGTTCATGAGGTCCATGAAAGTAGCTGGAGCATTTGTCACGCTAAAGGGCATGACTACGAACTCATAATGTCCGTATCTAGTCCTGAAAGCTGTCTTGGGTATATCACCTTCCTTAACTCTCACCTGGTGATATCCCGAGCTAAGGTCTATTTTAGAGAACACTACTGCTCCCTTTAGCTGATCAAACAGGTCATCTATCTTGGGAAGAGGATACCTGTTCTTAATCGTGACCTGGTTTAGTGCTTGGTAATCTATACACAGGCGCATGCTCCCGTCCTTCTTCTTCACGAACAATACAGGCGCTCCCCATGGTGAGTGATAGGGCGTATGAAGCCCTTGTCAAGCAGCTCCTGTAGTTGCTCCTGAAGTTCCTTCAGTTCTGCTGGAGCCATGCGGTAGGGTGCTTTGGAGATGGGATTCGTACCGGGGATAAGTTCTATCTCAAATTCAATCTCCCTGTCTGGTGATAGGCCTGGTAACTCCTCAGGGAAGACTGCTGGGTAGTCACGTACGACTCGGACCTCCTCTAGCTTTTGGTCCTTGTCCTGACTGGTACTGACTATATGTGCTAGGAATTCCGTACATCCTGAATCCAGTAGTTTATGTGCTTTCAGAACTGAGAGAAACTTCTTCCAAATTACACTCCTGCTTCGGGTTGGAATACAACTTTCTATTTATGGCACTCTATGGAGGCGCCGTACTTGATCAAAAAGTCCATTCCCAAGATGACATTGTAGTCAGTCATATCTAGTATCATCAGATCACCAAAAAGTTCTCTGTCCGCTATAATAACTGGCACTCCTCGGAGCCAGTGCGTAGATGTCATGATTTCTCCTGAAGGTAGTGTTGTCAAAAACTGATCACTGAGTACCTTTGGAGATATCGCCAACTTTTCGGCGAATGTCCTGGATATATAAGAATGGGTTGTCCCAGTATCGAATAAGACAATTGCACTTTGCTGTAAAATACTGATCTGACTTGTAACAACTGTCGAGGCATTCGCTATGTCCTCTCTGGTGAGTGAGTAGATCCTCGCATTCGTCGTGGCTGAGGGGTCTTCTAGTCTTCCTTGGCTGATGTGTGGACCATCTATAACAGCCTGCATCTGGTGCAACTGGGCTGGTTTGTCTCCGTACTGAATCGACTGTGGTGGAGGAAAACTGGTCTTGTTCGGGCATTGCTTAGCCATATGCCCTTCCTGGCCACATTCGAAACATCCTCGTGTTCCCTTGCGATAAACTCCGGGGTGGAATTTCCCACAAGTAGAACACTTGGGATAGCTAGGTTGTTTACTAGCTGGTCCTCCTTTTGGGTAACTCCCTGGTTTACGTTTGTTACTGGAGTTCCCTTTCCAGTTAGAGCTGTGGCTCTGGTGTTTCTGAGTACCTGAGCCTCCTTGGCCCTTAGACTCTGAGAGGGCTTGCTTCTGCTGTTTGATGCTGTTCTGGTAATGCTCGGTGGTCAGAGCACTACTTACCAGTTTTTCTGTGGTTTGCGGCCTATGGACGCCGCTGGCCACATTCAGTGCTATCTCCGGCCTTAGCATTTTGAGCATCAGCCGGACTCGTTCTCTTTCAGTGCTGACTAGTTCGGGGCATAGACGAGCCAGTCTGTTGAATTTCTTCACGGCCTCCTCAACTGAAAGGTTGCCCTAGCGAAATTCAGTGAACTCGTCATAGTGGCGGTTTGTGACCCGCATGTGAAAGAACTCCTCAAAGAATTCCCTTTCAAAGTTGGCCCATGTTATCTGGTTCACTGGGCACTTCGCTTTAATTTTCTCCCACCACATACGTACGTCTCCTGCCAGGCAGAAAGAGGCGCATTTCACCTTTTTATGTTCTGGCTAGTCCAGAAGCTCCATCGTACTCTCCAGTGTTTTGAACCAGGCTTGGGCATCCCATGGTTCACTGGTGCCTGAGAAGTTCTCGGGCTTAATTTTCTGCCACTGGATCAGATAGGCTTCTCTCCTTGCCCCTGCTGCTGGGGTTGCTAATTTAGGTTCTGGAGTGACAGTGGGAGTGTTCTGCTGATTAGCCCTTAGGGTGGCTATTTCCTGTTGCTGTTCAGCTAGTTGCTTCTGTAACTGAGCCACTACTTCTGTAAGGTCTGGAGGAGGCACTGAGCTGCCTGCCTCATGTTGGGGCTCAGTAGCTAGTGCCTTCCTAGCTGGGCGCCCTCATACCATTTTCTAGAAAAATAAAGGACGTACATAACTAATACAATCATAGGTATATACTACTATTATCATGTTAGATGTTGTCATATATAAACAAGCTTTAGTTATATATAACATAAAAGCAAAATATAAATAAAGTGAGAGATGTTCTTACTTGGAAGCTGCAGGTTCAATGCTGATGTGTGTGTGAGGAAGTATGGAACTTGCTCTGATACCACTTTGTAAACGCCCCGCCTTCTACTGACTAGGCTGTGAGGCCGGGGGTGACATTATGCTAAACTATTCTTGGACTATCACTAAATATTACGGTGCGGAAAAGCTGAACTAATTAAAACTCTATGCTATTTACTATAAAATCTGAAATTTATATTCAGAATACACTTCTAAGGTTATACATATGCTAAGGAAGGAAACCTAAACTTTCTATTTGATCCAAAAACTGAAAGCAGACACTTATAGCTGAAATCAAACTTTCCAATCGATCGGCTGATCGATTGGAGTAGTTTGATCGATCCACTGGTCGATCCAACGTGCTACTGTGCACGGAAGTCCCGTCTGGATCGATCGGTTGATCAATCCAACCTGACCAATCGATCTAGAGATCGATTCAGAAGCTCTCTGTTCGCGGGATTTAAATTTTCGATCGATCGGCTGATCGATCCATGGCTGATCGATCAGCTGATCGACTCATCAGCTCTCTGTACGCGGCAGATCGTGTTTCGATCGATCGGCTGATCGATCAAGGGTTCCTCAATCGATCAGCCGATCAACTCAATGGCATTATGTACGCGGGGACTTCTTCCAATCGATCAGTTGATCGATTGAGGACTCCTCAATCGATCAGCTGATCGATTGGGTTTCTAATTTTTGCAGAAATCAGACCCAACCTCGTACAGGACCTTCATAAATCAACAAAAGACACCACACTACTACTAGGCATGTCAGTACTCATGATTAACTATCTAATATCCAGACAATGAGTAATCTAAGCATAACTTTCATAATTCAAGACACTTAAACATCTAAAGGTGCAGAAAAGTAACTAAAAACATAAATACTAAATCTTTTGGTAGGCTATTTCCCAAGAGTCTTTATTCCAAGTTCTTTCTCACACACATCCAGTCGCATTGCCCTCCAGCCTCCGCTAATCCATCTTTCCTTTACCTCTATCTGCAGTATAAGGGAAATGAAACTTTAAGCTTGAGAGCTTAGTAAGAAACCATCTACCTCACAAAACATGCATTCGAAGAAATCGTGCTTTCAAAAGATGCTATTCGAAATACATGTTAATGATCATGCTGAAAACACTGAAACATGGCATATCGACAAATGAGTCATGCTAAACAAATACTGAACAAAAGCTATTCATTGTATCGGCAAGCTAACTAAATCAACATAAGCTAAGCTATTTGTTATAACAATAAGAAACTAAACCGAAGCTAAGCTGTATTCACATATCAGGTTTGTGAAGTTTGAAAACTATTTTCATAAGTAGATAAAAATACTAAACATGCTGCTGATGGACCCGGCAACTGTACTTGCTGTGCGCGCATCCCTAACTAGGCCCGAGGTAGCAAGTCCCGAATCTAGTAGGGTACTAGGTTATCTAAACCTAGGGACGACTATGGGAGCCCAACCCAAGGACAACTGAGAGTCCAGTACAGTGCCACTGATAAAAGTAAACTACTGTTTATAAACTGATTTATCTAATCTTGCTCTTACTAGGTTATCTGAACCTAGAGCTAGGTCATCTGAACCTAGAGGCGACTATGGGAGCCCACCCATTGGACCGTAGTCCCATATAACTGAAACAAGGCCATGTATGCTATCTAGAAATGCATCTATGGCATTTAACTAAGCTATTAGAATGCCTACTGTGGCATTTAACTGCACTAGTAATTCTATCGAACACTTGGTGTGCTCTAAATCTCCTTAACTGAATGATCAAGCATAAGGCTGGACTAAAAACATAAAAAGGCACGATTAACTACTTATACTGCAGGTGAGGGGTTACTTACATCCTGCGCTAAATTCTCTTACAATCTGATTGCTAGGTTTCCGGAGAAGAAGATTATTTCGGCGATCCTCTTACGTCTACGCTTTCTTCTCGCGGAGGGGAGCGCCCTCGTATCGGAGACGTCGCCAGATGGTGCTCCTACGACCCTAGGGATGGAACCCTAGGTCTTCTTGGGTTTGTGTGTCGAGAGGGTGAAGAAGAGGGAGAGGTTCGGTGGTGAGGGTTTGAGGGTGAGGAGAAGTTGTCGATTAGAAAATAAAATCTCCCACTTAAATTCCCTATTTATATTAAGTGATTAACACACCCCAACTAATCCTTAAATATAATTGCTCTCCTCTTCTTTCAGCACACCCCTGCTGGGGCCCCTTGGTTACTAAAGTCACCCTATAAATCATAGAGTTCATAGGTTGCGGGTTCAACTCCCGCTTAGGCTGTTTTATGTTTTTATTTAATTTTGCTATTTCTGCTACTCAAAAAATTCTATAAAAATATTCTAAAATTCTAGAAAAATAATAGAATATTTCTAAAATTTATTTTGAGAATTTTCGGGCGTTACAACAATTGTAGTTTAGTTTCTAATCATCTAAGAGCTGAAACATGTTTAAAATTTTTCATTAATATAAAAAATAAGGGACATTAGAGAATCCAATATAATAAAGATAAATGTCATGCACATAATGATAAATTAGATCTATCACAATGATAACAATAGTTTTCTAATTGTCATTAATAATCTCATCAATGCATTCACCAATATAATATATCATGAAGTATATTATTAATGCCATTTTATATAACAAAATACCACAATTTTAAATTAATGTGAACAGAAGTTTACTTATGTAGACTTTAAGGTGGAAACTGAACTCTTTTGAGATATTTTTATAACCGTCCTAATGGAATGCTGCTAAAGATTTTCCTAATATAGATTACCATAACACCCTATGTTAAAATGTTGCAAATTAGAATTTGCATTTGTTCTATATAATTGGGGGATTTACCAAATGCATCATATTTAATTTTCTTTCTAGTAAAATTTGGTAAAAAAATAACAAATACAACAATAATCAAGTCTTATCCAACTAGGTGGAGTCACTTATATTAATTCTTCTACGTCATTGGACTTTATTCCCTACTCATCATCTATATTTAAATAAATTATATTTTATTTTATTATTGTTAATCAAGTTTTTTTTATCTTCCTTGTTTGATGTGCATATTTATTATAGTTTCACATTGTGCTTAACTAGAACATTTATTGGTTGTTTACATGTTCATACCATCTTAAACGTATCTCCTAGAGTTTTCCTTATGCAACCTAACTTTATTTCTAATATTTTCATTTCTTATTTTATCCATCCTGTTATGTTTGCACATCCACCTTAAGAACCTCATCTCCACAACTCTCATCTTCTGTTTATGTACTTAAGTCATAGTCCAACATTCAGTTTTATATAACATAGCAGGTGTAATCGTCATTTTACAAAACCTTTTCTACAAGAAAAATGATCTATTAGGATATTTTCTTTACGTCACTTATTATAAAATGTCGTTATAAACTCTTTATAGCGACATTTATTAAAATTAATTAATTTTAAAAATATAATATTTGATTAGATCCTTTATCACGACACATTTTATAAATGTCACCATAAAAAGTAAATAAATTAATCAAAATGATTAGAAATAACACTACACTGTGTTTAACCTAAAGTATTTTCCCAAAGAGGTGCCCCATCTCCAAAGTTGTGCCCTGCGCGTCTCCGCCGTTGCGCCTCTCCGCCGTTGTGCCCCTCGCGTCTCCACCCTGCTGTACCTAGTCTCCGCCGCTGCGCCCCGTATCCTCTGCTGCTTCCCTCTCTGCAGCGAAATGGGAGGCAGTGATCATTGGCTACAATTCTTTCTTCTTTTCCTGCAAGAATAGTGGAGATAAAGAAGGGTAGTTACTGCGTATCTAAAGTTGAGCTTTTTCGCACGCCATATTTCTCCCCTTTTTCACAAGCCGCAATTCTCCTCTTTTCAGTACCGCGCCAAAGTCACCATTCGTCTTCTCTTAGGTTTCTCCCTCTTTTTCTAACAATTAGGATACTTGTTGCTTCATGAATCCTTGCATCAGTTAATGCCTTAGTCTGCCTAATCCCTGTGTAGCTTGAAGACCTAATAATAGAGTATGATTTGTGCATGTTATTTAAACCTTTTTACATCATTTGTCATTTAGAATCCTTGCTTCATGAATCCTTGCTTCACTAAATGAATCCTTGCTTCATAAATCATTGCTTCAGTAAATGAATCCTGCCTATTAAGAAATGTAATATATTTGCTAAAATTATGGTTCTAAATGCAACTTTTGGTGAAAGTTTTGAACTTTGGATGTCTCTTTAATGAGGAGTAGATCTTCCTTTATGGCGATTGATATCTGTGTTAAGTTAGAAAGGTGTTTTTTTCCTTCGTGTATCAAGTTTTGCAAAATTTGTAGTCTCAATTCTTAATTTAGTGGTAATTTGTATTCATTAATCTAACACCTTTATGTGATAATCCTGTGTTTCATTTCTTAGCTTAATTTTTTTTGCTTTGTCTATGTTGACCATGTTAATCTTGTTTCCAATAGATTAAGGTCATAGTTTCATTGACATTATTTCTCTTGGTTCTCGTATGAATGATTTCTTCTACACATGGTCATCCTATTTACAATTAATTACAATAGAAACAAATATCTTGAGTCATATAGTGGAGATCTTTTTAATAGATCCTTTCACCAGCGATGACATCTTCGTTAGAACAATGAATAAAAGAGTTCAATGAAACATGAAGGCTTTCTGAGGAAATCGGTGTTATGCTTTCCGAAAGGGGCTCTTTACCTCCATCTGGGCCTGAGACCCAACGCCAATTGACTGCGATAAAGAGGAAGATAACAATTCTCCATACCAGACTAGAGAACTTGGAGTTGTTTCTTTCAAAGCTTCCTAGCTTACAGCCAATGCAAGTGTTTGCTGCTCCTTTCAGTGTTATATTATTCTAAAATGATACTATATTTTTTTCTTTATTCAGAACTTTGGTTCTCTTCCTCTCCTTCATTTAGTGTAGGTAATTTTGGAACTATGCAAACTCTTTCAAGATATAACTTCAACCTAGGATGCAATTCTTTGGAAGGGACAAAGAGATAGTTTTTATGTAATGATCCATTGTATCTGCTCATTTATAGGTTTCTTCTCTGTATGATGCTATATTACTTATAGTCATTGTTTTGTTTAATTGCAGTATAATTTGCTCGATAATATCTATCTTGTGCAAGTCAAAGGTTACATTTTTTTCCCTCACAAGACATTGTTAAAGGATCTTGGAAACTAAATTGCTTTACTTTATTCATTATGAATTCAGTTTTATCCATTGATTGCTTTTAGGTATATTCCCTATTTTTTGTGCATCCTAATTGCCTTCTTAATCCAGAAAGGATAAGGAGCAAGAAAAAAAAATCAAAGGTAGATAATATTTTTTTATTTAGAATATATTTTGATTCAAATCATATATAGATTTTTATTTTGTGCATCATGTGTATGTCAATATATTAAGAAAGGAGCGAAAAAATAAAGCTAAAGCACAAGATAATGCATCAGATCATTGAAAGGACATCTTTTGCGCAAGTGCAACACAAATTGGTAATTCTTTTTATTCATCTTATAATTCTATACAAGGTTTAGTATCCCAAATTTTGTAAATGGTAGAGTCTGTGTGCACATTAACCTCAAGAAAATTTATAATTTTCTTTCTAAATGTCTATTGCATGGTAGAGTAATATGTTTGCATATTTTTGTGGTACAACTGCATAAGTTTTAGTATCACCAAGTACATGTTTATCACCTTTTGCTTATTAGTTTTATTGAAGTTATTGAAGGTGAAAAACATCCTCATTAGATTGTGATGAATTTGCATATTTTCAGAAGGAAAAGGGTCATCTTCCATCTAATTTATAGGAAGAAGTTCCTAGTCGTGCCATATGCAATCGACTAGTGATGAAACAATAGACAAAATTAGAAAAAATGGATGAGTAAATTAAAAAGCAAGGCCAACATATTGAAATATTAGAAGCCAAGATTTCTATTCAATCAAACTAGAATCCTCTTTGAAATTGCAATAGTAATCAACACACATCACCAAATAGTAATCTATAAATTTCTAGTCCTCATCATTCATCTTTATAGGTAAGGTTTGTTTAATTTCATTTTTATTATCCATTTCACATATCTTTAAACTCTTCAAATTTTTAACTGTTTTACACTTTTATGTAGATTGGATGCTCTGTTTTGATCAAAAATTTATTTGATTCAACTAAAATTGTGGCAAAAGGAGTGCTCCATAACATGAATCCAAATACTATAGTAGGGAGACAAACACTAGGATCAAATTGATGTGAAGTAAGAATACAAGTTATCCTAGAACCAGAAGCGAGTTTGATTAGATCTTAAAATCTTTTACAGAAGTTTGAGGATACACTTAAAGGAATGATAGCTTGACCTTATCATCTGGTATAATTTTAACTTTTTATTAAAATATTATTATTTTTTTTATATTTATCATGTCATTATAATTTTAAATAAATATGAAATGTATTTGTAGTTAACAGTAAGTGAAGATTACTATTAGGTGAATATGAAATGATACTTTACATCTTCTAGTTTGGTATGATATCCCATCTTTATCATTATTTCTATTAACTTTTTGTCAGCAATATTATTTTATTTCACTAATACAAATATATTTATTGTATTTTATAGGTGATGGGTACTTAAATTTTTGGAATCAAAATGACGGTTGAAGATAGTTTGCCTAGTTGAGTTTTCATTTTATAAGACTGTTAGTTTTAAAACTTAATATTTTAGACATTAGTTGTTGAGTTCATGTATTGACACTACCTTGTGAAATATTTAGTGCCTATTGAAGCTTAAGCAATAGATATCACTATAAATTTAAAATCTCTCTTTTACTATTGTTGCACATAATGAACAAACTGTTAATCATTTGAAGTTTTATAGTAGTGGCAGTCTGTCAAAAACCTTACATCTAGAATCTAAATTGTGACAAATTTAAAGTTTCGATGCATCTGCACTAATGATATATTTATCTAGATGATTTCAACTATAAGTTATTTTTGAAATTTAATGTAATTTTAGCATTTCAAGAATAAGTAAAAACATCAACTGAATTTGTAAGAATGTAGATAAATTTAGATTTTACTATTGTATAGTTAGGTGGTAAAAAGGCGAATACGTTTGCCTCCAGTGTCCCCACCAATCCGTCCCAGGGTCAACACGGAGGAGGTAAATCACGGGCGGTTACTAGCCTTTGGAATAGTGACTAGCACATAAGGGAGACATTTACCTTGGCTTTGCCAAGATTCGAACCCCAGATCTCATGGTGGCAACACCTCATGCACTAGCCACTAGACCCATCCGAGGGGACTACTATTATATAATTAGGGGAAAAGGGGATGGTGGCTTTGATTTTTTAATATATTGTATGCATTACTATAAAATATACAATATTTCTGAAATAAATGAGTCTTCACTCTAAGTTTTTTATTTTTTTTAATTTTTTTTTATATATTTGATTTTTTATTAGACATGATTTACGTTGAACCCCAAGGTATTTGGATATGATCAAATAAGTTAAGTTAGGTGATGTTTAGTTTATACCTTGTGTCTAAGTGCGCAGGAGCTTAGGAGCACAGGAAGTCGAGCGGAAGACGCGGCTAGCGAGAAGGACGACACGGGGAGAGAGCCGATGGGCTTGGTGCGTCCGAGGGACGAGGTGCCGCGGAAGAGTACATTGGTGGACGAGAAGAACGTACGCGACGTTCGAGGGACGAGAAATCGGGGAGGAAGGCTGCTCGAGGAGAAGGCCGGAACTTGGGTTCGGGTGAACCCTTTTCCATATGGCTGAGATCACCCAAGCAAGCGGAGCTGGAGCGAAAGACCCAGATCGAGGCGAGCTGAACCGGAGCAGAGGGCCCAGATTGAAAAAGTCAACACTGGTGACTTTCTTGATCCGGGTGCCCAGACCTGGATTTTATCCAGATCGAGGTCAAACACAATCTATGCGAAAAGGGATAAAGTTTTATCCCCTCCCAAGTGCCTAGAACCCTTCCAAGCGTCCCGACCAAGACTATAAATATAGTCTTAGTCCAAGAAACTGAATAACAACTTGTAATCCATTTCTGTTTGTTCTACTTTTCTTTGTGTGCTGTTAACGCTGTAAGAGGCTACTCCGCCCGAAGGAGATCTTCAGATAGTGTGCTTCATTTTCCTTGGATTAGCAATCTTCTGATTACAAACCAAGTAACTTCTATGTGTCTATTTTATGTTTAATTTGTCTTTTTATTTTTAATTACAAGTATTCTTAATTTAGTTATAAGTCGAGAAAGGGTTGATTTATTTTTTCAGGGCAATTCACCCCTCCCCTTTTGCCGGCCTCCAAAGGGACCAACAAGTAGTATCAGATCAAGAATGCTTCAGAAGGACTAACCACCAACCGAAGCAAAGCAACCAATGACCAGACCAAGCATCGTACCATCAAACTTCAAGGGAGACTTTGCACACTGGAAACATCGTATGGAGGTATTTCTGAAAATAGACTTTGAAATTCGTTTAATAATAAAATATGGTTTTGTAGCTCCTACGAATCAAAATGGAGAGAAAAAAGAAGAAAATCTTTGGACGAAGAAAGAACAAAATGATTCCGTAGCAAATAATCGGGCGGAATATCACTTGCTGAGCGTGTTGCCGCCTCAAGAAGTCAACCGCATCGGAAGCTACTTGTTTGCCAAAGAACTCTGGAAAAAATTCCTGGAACTCCACAAAGGCACATCCGAAGCCAAACTTGCAAGAAGAGACATACTTCGGAACAAACTGACAAATATCTATCTGGAAAAAGGTGAGAAGGTAGCCGATCTACACCCAAAGGTAAAATAACTAATCACCAGACTTGAAAACCTCGGTGAAACGGTAACCAACCGGGACACGATACGCTACACACTCAATGACTTTCCCAGGACTCCAGAGTGGACCTCAATAATCGACGCCTACTGCATCTTGAAGGACCTGGAGGTAAGTACCCTAGAGGAACTCTTTTCTACTCTTGAATTACATGAAACCAGATGTGCAGGGACATAAAAAGACTCAAGCTAGATTATGGCGCTAAATGGAACTAAGAAGAATGAACCTGAGTCGGACTCAGAAGGAGATCAAGAAGCTTATATAGTAAGAAATTTTAAAAAAATCTTTAGATCTAATAAATTTAAAGAAATACAGAATAAGAAAAATCCAAGAAATAGAAGAAGAGTTCGTTTCTACCAGTGTTAAAAGGAAGGACACTTAAAAGAAGATTGCCCAGAACTCAAGAAGGATAAAGTCAAGATACCCAAGAAGTAAAAGACTCTAAAAGCTACTTGGGACGACAGTGTTCGTTGCTACTCGGAATACCGTCCTAGTTCTCCTTATAAAAATTTGTACAAGCATAGAATTATCCTAGCTACATATGTGCTCTACTGAAGTTAAATTTAGATTGCAAACAATGCTTAACTTTATTAATCCAAATTGTCCTTCAGAAGTTAAACTTGGATTGGAAACGATACTTAACATTTTTACTCCAAGTTTAACCGATGTGATCTTCCTAAGTTAAATCATATTACAGAAGTTATCAAACATCTATTTCAAAGATCGACTTCCAGGTTAAACATGGCGAGACACTAGACCTTCTTGGACATGAGATCATCCACCACTTCCTAGCAAAGTTTTTCAAAAAAATCAGATATTTAACTTCTTACAGTAAACTAGGTTTAAATATAGAGACCTCAATAGAAACACAATATCGAAACATGAAATCGAATAATAAAATCGATAACAAAAATGATAACTTAAAATCGATAGCCTCTTGTGTTTGGTTTTTCAAGATCTATACAAAGAACATGAACTAGTTATGATGCGGAAACAAATAACTAGTTATACCTTTCTTTGTAGCTAAAGACCTCTTGATCTTATGTTGTATTTAGGGGTGTAATCGAGCTGAGCCGAGCTGAACTCTTGAATGTTTGAGCTTGGCTCATTTATAATCGAGCCGAGCTCGAGCTTTATGTAACGAATATATTCATGGTTCACGAGCTTATTCGAGCTTTTATCGAACCTAAACAAGCTTAACAAATATAAATCATAAATTTAAATATTCATTAAAAATTAAATTATATATTTAGAGAGAATTATAATATTATTATTAAAATTTATAATTTTATTCTAATAATAAATTTAATACATTTGTCTATATTTTTCATAAGTAGAGTGTAAAATCTATAAATTCAATATCAAAACTATTATTTTTTTATTTAAAAGTTTCTTAATGAGCTTAACGAACGTGCTCACGAGCTAACGAGCTTAATATTGTGAAGCTTGAGCTTGGTTTGTTTATCTTAACGAGCCTCATTAAACGAGCTCAAACGAGCTTTTATTGAATCGAGCTTCGAATAGCTCGCGAGTGACTTGGTTCATTTACACCCCTAGTTGTATTCCTCTCCTCCTCTTGGACGTTGTGTGGGCAATGATCTACCAAGATGGAATCCACTCGAATTGCTTCTTCTCCTCCAAGACTCTCGAGCCACCAACGGATGCCAAAATAGAAAATTTCTTTCTTCTTCTTCTCCTCCAAGCAACCGGCCACCAAGTGCTTTCTCCTCTTCTTCTTCTTCCTCTCCAAGTAACCTACCACAAGGATTTTCCAATCCTTGATGCCGCCGGCCCTAAGGAAGCAAAAGAGGAGACAAGATGAAGAGGTGCCGGCCGGCCTAAGAGAAAGAGAGAAGGGGAGGGGTCGGCCACACCAAGGATAGAGAGAGGAATAGAATAGGGTTGTACCTCATGAGGCACCCTCTCCTTCTCTTTTATAATCCTTGGTCAAGGAAAAAAAGGAAAGTTTTAAACATAATTAAAACTTCCTTATTTGTGACCTCCCTTTTAAAAAAATAAAATTTTAACAACAATTAAAATCTCTCTTTTCTAAATTTTCTATTGTACATGGCAATAAAGGAAAGTTTTAAAATTAATCTCTTTCTTTTAAAACATGTAGACAACTACAAAAAGGAAAGATTAATTAAAACTTCTCTTTTTAAATCATGGTGACAAAAAGGAAAGTTTTATCAAAAATTAAAATCTCTCTTTTAAACATTATGGATAACTACAAATAAGGAAAGATTTTAACAAAATTAAAATCTCTCTTTGATCTTTTGTAGATAGCTATAAAAGGAAAGATTTTAAAATTCTCTTTTAAAACCATAAGGATTGTTAGGATCGATGGACTCGGCTAGAGAGGGGGGGTGTGAATAGCCGACCCCAAATCTCGTTCGTTTCTTCCTACGATTAGGGTTAGCGCAGCGGAAATGAAACCGTAGAAACGAAAAGGAAGAAGGCAAACCTCAAACTCGATGGATGTAACGAGGTTCGGAGATGAAACTCCTACTCCTCGGCGTGTCCGTAAGGTGGACGAAGCCTATCAATCCGTCGGTGGATGAGTCCCCGGAAACTCGGCTAATAATCACTCCTTCTGGGTGGAGAAACCTCGCCACAATGTCTTGCAACAGCAAGATGAACAGGAGTACAAGAATGTAGCAAGAAACTAAGTACAATACACAAATGTAATAACCCTAGCTTGTCTTCTTGTCGACTGGATGAAGCAGCAACTTCACGAGAAGCCTACAACAGCAGGAACCCAGTCGAAGAAGCTCACACGAAGCTTCGGAACTCAGCAAAGCTCAAGAGCACACCAGCAACTCAGTAGAAAGAAGAGGAAGAAGAGTAGAGAACAGTAGCTCCTCAATCCCTTTTATAACCTGCGAAGAAGACACAGAAGAAACTAGCCGTTGCTACGCAACGGCTAGGATGTGGACCGATCAGGCTTCATCCTGATCGGTCCACAAGGGTCCTGATCGGTCACAAGACCGATCAGGCCCTTCCCTGATCGGTCATGGAGACCGATCAGGTCCTTCCCTGATCGGTCCCATGACCGATCAGGTCCTTTCCCTCCCGAAGGTGATCTCCTTCTGATCGTCTACTGATCGGTCTGCTGACCGATCAGATAAGCAATAGAATACTTCTGTTTGGTTACTGATCGGTCACCAGACCGATCAGATAACCCAGCGTATCACTGGATCGGTCACCAGATCGATCCAGGTTTAGAGCTTCCAGCCCTAAACCCTACTTGGTCCTGAGAACGAGCTACCGAGCCCTCTATGACTTCGTCCGGTCCAGAGAACGAGCTACCGAGCCCTCTCTGACCACAGTCCGAAGAACGAGCTACCGAGCCCTCTCCGACTTCGTCCGGTCCAGAGAACGAGCTACCGAGCCCTCTCTGACCACAGTCCGGAGAACGAGCTACCGAGCCCTCTCCTACTTCGTCCGGTCCAGAGAACGAGCTACCGAGCCCTCTCTGACCACAGTCCGGAGAACGAGCTACCGAGCCCTCTCCGACTTCGTCCGGTCCAGAGAACGAGCTACCGAGCCCTCTCTGACCACATTCCGGAGAACGAGCTACCAAGCCCTCTCCGACTTTCCGTGCCAAGTCTCCATCTTGGCCTTCTCCGTGCCAAGTCTCCATACTTGGACTTTTCCCGTGCCAAGCTCCCTGCTTGGACTTTTCACCAGATGTCTGGTCAACCTTGGCCTATTTGGATTTCCCTTGCCTGGCTTCACTCACCAGGACTTCCAAACTGCCTAGCTTCACTTACTAGGTCTTTTACCTGGCTTCACTCACTAGGGTTTCCCATCTGCCTGGCTTCACTCATCAGGACTTTCTCCAACTGCCTGGCTTCACTCACCAGGACTTTCTCCAATTGCCTGGCTTCACTCACCAGGACTTTCACTTTCACCTAGCTTCACTCACTAGGATTTTCACCTGGCTTCACTCACCAGGATTTCCCGAACTGCCTAACATCCCAGTTAGGACTTCCCAGTCAAGTATCCGGTCAACCTTGACCTACTTGACTTTTCCTCATCCAACCTGATCAGTATCTCTCCGCATGGACAACTGCACCTGCATTGTCCATGTCTACATGTCTTTCTGTATTGTCAAACATCGAAACCATGACCAAGGTTTACGCTTGGTCAACTAGGTCAACCTTGACCTAGTGGAAATTGCACCAACAATCTCCCCCTTTTTGATGTTTGACAATACCTTTAAGTTAGGCTAATCCAATAGCCTCAACTTTCCTCATGCCACTAGGTAATGAAACATAAGTTACAACCTTACATTTTCCTTCTAAGAAGGCAACCTCCTTCTTAGATAATGAAGGCCTAACTTAACCCCTTCATTCTCCCCCTATTTGCACACATCAACAAACTTTCCCCCTGAAGAGTAAGTTATCGTTGTTCACAACTTCACTCGTCGTGATCAACAAACTCTCCCACTAACTCCCTTGAACATTCTCTAGACATTCTTCCCCTTTTTGACACACATCAAAAGGAGTGAATCAAGGTCAAGAGTTTCTTCCTAATGAAAGTCCCATACCTTTCATTGAAACCCTTAATTTCCCCCTTGAAACTAAATTCAACAATTAACTTAGTGATAATCCCATATCACTCATCCTCAAAAATTTAGACGAGTAAAAAACTCCCCCTAAAAGTCAACTCCTCCTTGACTAATAGGTAAAACTTCCCCTAAAGGTCAACTCCCCCTTGACCATTGCACCAACAATGTCTTGGAGAGTTTCAAACCTTTAGAACTCCAAAACACCAACTCCCAGCTGAAATTTCAGACAAAAAGGTCGAAATTCAGCAGGTTGGCACGCCCTGATCGGTCACCAGACCGATCAGGCTTCCCCTGGATCGGTCACCAGACCGATCCAGCCTTCCCTGGATCGGTCCCGGGGACCGATCCAGCACTGATAGGTTCTGATTTCTGATTTTCCTTCAGCGAAATTCAGAAACCCCTAATAAATTACAGAAAATTTCAAAAATTGTGAAATTTTGAGGATACATTCCTCATAACATATACTATCATGGAAAAATAGTTTTCTATGAAAATAACTTCCATTTTTCAATCTTGATACAAAGTTCAAAAGTCTTTGAAATAGCTCAAAGTTAACTTATCTTTGTATCAACTTGTTCAATGATGAATGCTATCACTAGAAAAGCTTCATCAAGGTTTTTCAAATCAATTTTAAAATGATTTTAAACCATTTAATTTAGGACCACAATCTTAGGGCTAAATGTACATGACTTATACACAAGCTTTCCCTATGATCCCCCCAATTAGAATTAGGCTCATCTAGGTACAAGAACTATGCACCTTGATCCTAACTCACAATCCTAATATCTCACACACATCTAAGGTGTATCAAACACATCCAAGTCAATTTTGATGTGAGATATGGGTTTAGGTTAGCTTAATCTAAGTTCTCATGCATTTTCTAAACATCAATTTGATCTCCATATCAAATTGTGTTTTTAACCTTAAATCAATTTCATTGATTATAAATGCAAGAAATAATGACATGGCATAAAATGATATCATACATAATAACATGTGCCAATGTCATGATGTCATGGCATAAAGTATGAAACTTAAATAAAGCATGACATTTAACTAACCTAAGCATTATCATGACATTTTAAATGATCATAAAATAAATATGATGTCATGACATGGCATATGACAAACAATATATGGCAAATAACATGTAAAGGTATAGAAGATACCTAATTCTAGCCTTAATTGCCATTTTTAATAGTTTTGATCATTTTGCCATAGGTTTTATATTCCTAAGTGTAATAGACCTAAAATCATATACCAAAGATTTTTATATCACTATGTGCCAACTAGATTGACTCTAGAAAAATTCCTCAAATTTGGTTGGCATATTCTAATCACCTTAGGAATAACTTTCCATTTCATTTTCAAGGCTTGATTACACCTTGAAAATTCCTAAAGTGCCACCTTTTGCCATGATTAGGTTAACTACCTATTCAAGTAAGGTTGACACACCCTAACTCATCTAGCGTGATGAAATCACGCTCCTAGGAACCCAATACCTATTGGAGCTCATTGGGTTCACTAAATATTCACTAGGGATGACTTCCCTAGCAACCCTCCTAATGACCCTCCTAGGCTTTAAAGCCTTGGTCATTTGGGACTCATCAAGATCAACTCTAGGGGTGACTCCCCTTGTGACCTTGGTGATGGTCTTTCTAGCCCTAGGTCTTGTTCCATAATCGAATGGAACATTATGATAAGTGGGCTTTGATTTTTGACCCTTAGACCCTAGAGATGACTTCTCCAAGTTCTTAAGAGTCTTTTCCAAAGTATCAAGTCTTGACCTCAAGACTTGATTCTCCTTCTCTAATACCTCAATTTTTAATTTTTCATTTTTCTTTGAGGTATTCCTAGGCATGTGTCTAGTTGTTTTGGGATTCCTACCTAGGTTCTCCTTAGCCTTAGATGGGTTAATTCTAGGGTTGGCTTTCCTAGTGTTATCCTTATCTAGGCTCACATGTTTGGCACCTAAGCATGTGTATCGATTTCTAATGTTATCATGCTTACAATTATTAACAATAGCAATAAGGCTACTAGCATGTGTCTTATTATTATTGCAATAATGTGCCTTAGAGATTACCTTAGGGTTTGCCTTAGCTCCCCCTATCGATGTGCTCGTCTTCTTGTCCTTTTGAAGTTGCCTCCCCCTCGGACATTGGCTCCTATAGTGTCCCCTTCGCTTGCATTGGAAGCACACCACGTGCTCCTTGCCCTTGCATATCGGGACTCCGGCTTCCTTGACTTTTGGTGCCGGTGGAGTCTTCCTAATCCTCCTTGGACACTTACTCTTGTAGTGTCCATACTCCCTACACTCAAAGCACATTATGTGTAATTTATTTGAAATTGAAATGCTTGAGTTACCTAGGGTTGAGGATGGATGAAGACTTTCTTCTTCATCCCTTCCGGAGGTAGAAGCTTCTTCTTCTTGCTCCGAACTTGAAGAAGAACTCTCCTCCTCTTCTTCTTTAGATGTTGAGTGGCCCTCAACTTCTAAACCCATTCCTCCATGAAGTGAGCTCCTTGACTCACTTGACTCCTCTTCATGACTTGAAGTGGAGTTCTCCTCATGAAACTTTGCCAAGTTGTTCCACAACTCTTAGCATCGTTATATCCACCTATCCTACACAAAACATCATTAGGTAAAGAAAATTCAAAAATTTTCAATACCTCATTGTTGACTAGGGATTGGTGGACTTGTTCCTTGGTCCACTCCTTCTTCTCTAGGGTTTCTCCTTTCTTGTCCATCGGAGGCTTGAAACCTAATTGAACACAACTCCAATTTTCAAGGTTAGTCATAAGAAAGTACTTCATTCTTACCTTCCAAAACGCGAAGTCGTCGCGATCGTAGAAAGGTGGAATTGTGACGTCTTCTCCAAATAACTCCATTCTCTAGCTTGTGCTCCCTTGGGTGTTAATCCGACGAAGAGCAACCTTTCTCTGATACCACTTGTTAGGATCGATGGACTCGGCTAGAGAGGGGGGGTGTGAATAGCCGACCCCAAATCTCGTTCGTTTCTTCCTACGATTAGGGTTAGCGCAGCGGAAATGAAACCGTAGAAACGAAAAGGAAGAAGGCAAACCTCAAACTTGATGGATGTAACGAGGTTCGGAGATGAAACTCCTACTCCTCGGCGTGTCCGTAAGGTGGACGAAGCCTATCAATCCGTCGGTGGATGAGTCCCCGGAAACTCGGCTAATAATCACTCCTTCTGGGTGGAGAAACCTCGCCACAATGTATTGCAACAGCAAGATGAACAGGAGTACAAGAATACAGCAAGAAACTAAGTACAATACACAAATGTAATAACCCTAGCTTGCCCTCTTGTCGACTGGTTGAAGCAGCAACTTCACGAGAAGCCTACAACAGCAAGAACCCAGTCGAAGAAGCTCACACGAAGCTTCGGAACTCAGCAAAGCTCAAGAGCACACCAGCAGCTCAGTAGAAAGAAGAGGAAGAAGAGTAGAGAACAGTAGCTCCTCAATCCCTTTTATAACCTGCGAAGAAGACACAGAAGAAACTAGCCGTTGCTACGCAATGGTTAGAATGTGGACCGATCAGGCTTCATCCTGATCGGTCCACAAGGGTCCTGATCGGTCACAAGACCGATCAGGCCCTTCCCTGATCGGTCATGGAGACCGATCAGGTCCTTCCCTGATTGGTCCCATGACCGATCCCTGATCAGTCCCATGACCGATCAGGTCCTTTCCCTCCCGAAGGTGATCTCCTTCTGATCGTCTACTGATCGATCACTGATCGGTTTGTTGACCGATCAGATAAGCAATAGAATACTTCTGTTTGGTTACTGATCGGTCACCAGACCGATCAGATAACCCAGCGTATCACTGGATCGGTCACCAGATCGATCCAGGTTTAGAGCTTCCAACCCTAAACCCTACTTGGTCTTGAGAATGAGCTACCGAACCCTCTATGACTTCGTCCGGTCCAGAGAACGAGCTACCGAGCCCTCTCTGACCACAGTCCGGAGAACGAGCTACCTAGCCCTCTCCGACTTCGTCCGGTCCAGAGAACGAGCTACCGAGCCCTCTCTGACCACAGTCTGGAGAACGAGCTACCGAGCCCTCTCCTACTTCGTCCGGTCCAGAGAACGAGCTACCGAGCCCTCTCTGACCACAGTCCGGAGAACGAGCTACCGAGCCCTCTCCGACTTCGTCCGGTCCAGAGAACGAGCTACCGAGCCCTCTCTGACCACAGTCCGGAGAACGAGCTACCGAGCCCTCTCTGACCACAGTCCGGAGAACGAGCTACCGAACCCTCTCCGACTTTCCGTGCCAAGTCTCCATCTTGGTCTTCTCCGTGCCAAGTCTCCATACTTGGACTTTTCCCGTGCCAAGCTCCCTGCTTGGACTTTTCACCAGATGTCTGGTCAACCTTGGCCCATTTGGATTTCCCTTGCCTGGCTTCACTCACCAGGACTTCCAAACTACCTAGCTTCACTTACTAGGTCTTTTACCTGGCTTCACTCACCAGGGTTTCCCATATGCCTGGCTTCACTCATCAGGACTTTCTCCAACTGTCTGTCTTCACTCACTAGGACTTTCTCCAACTGCCTGGCTTCACTCACCAGGACTTTCACTTTCACCTAGCTTCACTCACTAGGATTTTCACCTGGCTTCACTCACCAGGATTTCCCGAACTGCCTAACATCCCAGTTAGGACTTCCCAGTCAAGTATCCGGTCAACCTTGACCTACTTGACTTTTCCTCATCCAACCTGATCAGACCCTGATCAGTATCTCTCCGCATGGACAACTGCACCTGCATTGTCCATGTCTACATGTCTTTTTGTATTGTCAAACATCGAAACCATGACCAAGGTTTACGCTTGGTCAACTAGGTCAACCTTGACCTAGTGGAAATTGCACCAACAAGGATGACTATAAAAGGAAATTGAAATATTTCTTTTATCCATTGTAGATAACTACAAAAAAGAAAAGATTTTAACAAAATAAAATCTTTCTTTTAACCATTGTAGATAACTACAAATACGGAAGATTTTAACAAAATTTTGTTTCAAAACAAAACTTCCTTTTCCTTTTATTCTTCATGTGGCTGACCCTTAGCTTGGGCACCAAGCTTTGGCCAACCACCTCTTGGCTTCCAAGCCCATGCTTGGCCGTCCCCCTTGCACCAAGCAAGGATGTGTCCGACCCATTACTTGGGTAAGAAGTGGACTTTGTGGATACAAGGATTTATAGAGGCTACAACAGGGTCTGAGAGGAGAAATTGGTTTTGGTCTTCTGATGAGCTTGAGCTTCCTGTGTTCGCCCCGAACACCCAACTCAAGTTCATCAATAATAACTCATACTACTAAAGAGTTATTATTAAACTACCACACCGATCCCAAATTATATTATGGGCTACTTCTTATTATGAGTGCATTAATCTCCCTGTGTTTAAGATATCAAATGTCCATTAATTAAATGAGTTACTGACAACTCAATTAATATTTAGCTCCAAGAGTAGTACCACTCAACTTCATTGTCATGCCGAACTAACTCCACCTACAGGGTTTACATGACAATCCTTATGAGCTCCTCAAGGGGACATCATCAACCTAGATTACTAGGACACAGTTTCATTCTATAATCAACAACACATCATATAAATAATAACATTTCCCAACTTATCGGGCCTATTGATTCAACGAAGTAAATCACACCCTTTGATAAATTAAAAAATAAATATTAAATATACGTGCTTGTTATTATATCATGATTAAGAGTACACACTTCCATAATAACATAGGCTTTGTTCTTTTATATAGTCGGTATAAAAAGAAACTACCTCAAATGGTCATACTCAATATACTCATAGTATACTAGTGTAATATTATAGTCAAGATAAACTATTACCAAATTACACTACAACCACTCCAATGGTTTATCCCATCCCATCTTAGTTGTGAGCTACTATTTATAATTTATAAGGATATGATAACATGATCTTCTGTGTGTCTCCTCACACCATGTTATCTATAATATAAATTAAATGGACAACTACACTTAGTATAAATGTAGACATTTGACCAATGTGATTCTTATTTCTAAATAAATGTTTATACAAAAAAACTAGGCTTTTAGCATACATTCCAACAGACAGCTCATCATCTGAGTCTGAAATACAAGAATATGCCAGTATAGCATTGATGGTGAACCATGAAGAGCAAATCACATCAGAAGCCAGCATCGATGAAGGGGGAGCAACTTCAGATGAATGCAGCGGAGCAGGGGGAGAGTCAGACTTCAAGTCTGATATGGTAAGTGAGGTATGCCTCTTACCTCCTGATAAGCTTTATTATGGTATTAAATCTATGGTAAAATCTATGTACAAATTAAAAAGTAAAAATAATAAATTAAAGACTGAAAAATTAGAAATAAATTTTTTTTTTTAGCAAAATCATGTTTGATAGAAGATTTTGATATAAAGTAAGACTTGAAAATGAAAAATTAAAAGAAGAAATAGAAAACTTGAGAAATTCTACTTATTCAAATATTTTTGCTTTTAGAAACTCTAGAAGATTAAACTAGTACTATAGGTTTCACAAAAGTAAGATCAGAAAAATATCAAAAGCTTATGTACTTAAAAAAAATACCTGATTAGCCCTGTAGGAAGGAACCTCTATTGGATTCCAAAAACGTGTTTAAATTAAAAGAATAATTAAGACTTAGGGTTTTCAGGTAGAAAATTGAATATTTGAATTCATTAAAAGGCTTTGTCTAGAAGTGGTTGATGATCCAATAACCAAGAAGGCATAGTGTCTCGCCACAGTCTGGAAGCCGATTTCTGAATTAAATATTTAATTGACAAACTGATAAGCATAAAATAGTTAATTGCTTTCAATATTTGTCAATGGTTTAACACTTATTGAAATTTCTTCTAAAAATTTCACTTAGAAAAGTTCAATATCTAAATTATTTCTGTTAAAAATATTTTTAAAGTTATTTATTCCATTGCACAAAAATTTTATTTTTAACTTAGAAAATAAAATTGTTCTTACTTAGAAAATTTCTTAATTAGAAATTTTTCTGCCTGAAAATTTTATCACTTAAAATTTTTTAACACTGAAAATTTTCTAATTTATTGCAATTTTTTTAAAAAGTTAACCTTAGACTTGTTAAGAAACCCTATTTTTTTATGTGATCAAAGGGGGAGAAGGATATTAAGTGAGGGGGAGGTATGGTATAATCCAATTTTTAAACTGAAATTTTTTTTTACACTTATTTGTAAAATTAATTATTTTTACATTGCATTTGTTTACCTTATCTTAACTTGGGTTGCTCACATCAAAAAGGGGGAGATTATTGGAATCCCAAGGTGTTTTGATGTGATCAAACAAGTTAAGTTAGGTCCTGTTTGGTTTAACCCTTGTGTCTAAGTGTGCAGGAGCTTAAGAGCACAGGAAGTCGAGCGGAAGACGCGGTTAGCGAGAAGGATGACATGGGGAGAGAGCCGACGGGCTCGGTGCGTCCGAGGGATGAGGTGCTGCGGAAGAGTACACCGGTGGACGAGAAGAACGTACGCGATGTTCGAGGGACAAAAAATTGGAGAGGAAGGCTGCTCGAGGAGAAGGCCGGAATTTGGGTTCAGGTGAGCCCTTTTCCGGATGGCCGAGATCACCCAAGCATGCAAAGCCAGAGCGGAAGACCCGGATTGAGGCGAGATGAACCGAAGCAGAGGGCTCAGACTGAAAAAGTCAACACTATTAACTTTCTTGGTCCGGGCGCCCGGACTAATCTGAGGCGCCCGAAACTCTTCCGGGCGCCCGAACTTGGATTTTATCCAGATCGCGGTCAAACACAATCTATGCGAAAAGGGATAAAGTTTTATTCCCTCCCAGACGCTTGGAACCCTTCCAGGCTGTCACGCCCCCAGAAGAGTCCCTGTCCGAGAAAATTTCGGCAGCATCTCCCCTGTACGGCGGACAATCAAAAATTTTCTACAAGCACTAAATACTCAGCCACAGGCGGCTGGAATCATAACAATAATAAAAATCAATCACCACGCAGTTTATATATATATATTCAGCCTCTGGCTGACACAACCACGTAGTAATAATACTCTGACTCAAAAACCACCCTACTCAACTACACTCGTAAAGCTCAAAACCGACGAACTCACCTCTTCTGCCATCCAGGCAGGCATGTAGTAGAATAAAAACCAAATCCAAATCCATCGATATAATAAAATCTATATCATGTCCATAAGCAAATAAATCCAGAACATAACGAGTTCAAACAGTCTAGAACAGAAAGAAACCAAAGAAAACCAAACATATCCTGGAGGTCTGCAGGACCAGCACTACGTGCAGTGAGGACTAGCGACTGGAACTCTCTCCTGACAGCATCAACCTGAAAATATCAACAATGGAGGCGGGGTGAGTCCAACACTCAGCAGGTACAGTTGATATGCAAAGTAAAGAAACAACACCTAGCACTAATCATGCGTACAGTCTCCTGATAAAGATAAAGGTAATTACAAACCGAAGAAAACAGGAGAGAATCTGTACTAACCAGGACCCGGTAAAAGGACAAACAGTCCGAAAGGTATAGAAGACCTGTATGCATGTCAATCAAGGTATCCAAGCAATGTGCAGCATATAAGTGCAACAAACACAAACACAAACAATAAATGCATCATGCATATGATGCCAATGTCATGGTCACCCCTGACGCCAGTCAGCCGACTCACAACAACAGTGGGACCGAGTGGGTAGGGCTGTGACAACCGTGCACTCAGCAACACTACTCCTGATGAGTGATCGAGTGGACGGGATGCTGTCGGAGTACATACGTACTCCTACCCCAAATCATAAATGGGGGAGCGTCATGCTCTCATCTCCCGGTACACTGTGACGGGGAGGGATCTCTAACGTGCTACACGCTGCGTCACACTACCCATGAGCGGACCAACGGAGCACCGGAAGAGCCAAACTGACGTGCTACCACGCTGTGTCCCGCTACCCATGAGCGTCACAACGGAGCACCGAACAGTGATGAAACTGGCAAAGTGCTCGACAATAAAGGAGCAATCAATCACTCAGCATGCAATCATGCGAATGGTGCATGTCACTAAACATGGTAATATACTAAACCAATCTCTGGACATATCATAATGTGCACCAAAGCAAATGAATCATATCAAGGTATCTGATCATATAAGGTATCAAACCTAGGTCCTGACATGGTAAAATATGGTTATATCACTACCCATGAGCATGTGGAATCAGGTACATATCCATACAAGATGTAAACAAACAATCAATCAACAGGTAGCATGTATTGGGCAGTGATTAACCGAAACAAGTAAGAAACACAATTAATGCATCTTGTTAATTTAATTACTAAGCATATCAAAGACAATAAGTCAAAAGTACCCGCCTCCAATCGAAATAAGATCAATCTGATCCAAACACGACGTCGAGATACGCGTCTCGCGTCAAAGTCCTGTAATATCAAACAGATAATTTATTTAGCTATATAGCTAAATAAAAATCTCCAAACCTATTTAATAATCTTATCCATTCCTTAATTCAACACATATACCTAGGTTAACATTAGTTATTAACCTATCTATCAACCATCGACAAAATGATCAAAACCCAATACCTTACCTCAATTCACAATCATTCTTGTTGCCAATGAAGGGTTGTTTGCTGCTGTAATTCAAGGTAAGCAGCTGTTAGAACAGAGTGAGCCAATCCGCTGTGATTCCGGGTCGAAGTGTGATCAAGCAACAACACCCAAACAGAAATCAAGCCCAAATTCGCAGCTAGATATAATACTTACCTCTAATATCGCTGATCTGTTGTATCAAGGATCTGAAAAAAAACAAAAGATACAGATATAATGATATGATCCACAGTAGCTATAGAACAAGAACAGAACACTAGATCCCGATCTAAACCCTCACCTTTCTGTCACAATACCGTATCACCAATGCTCTGAGGAGGAAGCAATGCTCAGAGCTAGGGCACGCAAGGTGAAACTTGGGCTCGGCTCTTGGCTCCTGTCCGAAACCAACTCAAACAGAAGTGGCAGTAGCGCTGGGTCGTACCTGCAGCCGGAAAAAGAGGCCTCGACAGAATTCTGGCACGGCTCGAGAAAATGGAATAAGAGTCGATCGGCCCCGAACAGTGAAGGTGTCAAAAAGCAAGGAATCGGCTAGGGCACAGATAAACCTCGGCCGGCAAGATGGCGTTGGGCACTAGAGTTCGGCCTCAGTGCTAGAGCACGGGTGAGTAGTTGGCGTCGCTGCAGGGAAGAGGGATCGGGAGGCAGAGGCTAGGCATAGGGGCAGTCGGCGGTGTGCTCGACTAGGGCAGAGGATGGGTCGAAAAACTAGGGCTCGGCTTCACCGAGAAGAGGAGGAGATGAAGAGGGGGAAACCGTCGTGACCGGCGGTTAGGGCATGGAGGAGAATCGGGCGGCGTCGGGGAGAAGAAAAGAAGAGGAACGCGCGCTGGGGGTGGCTCGGCAAGGAAGAAACGACGACAACGAGAAAATGAAAAGAAATAAAGAAAATAAAAGGAAAAGGATATATAAACATTTCCTCACTAAACGGGGTAACCTAAACAGGCTTTTCCGGCCTCCGTTTTTGTCCCCGTTAACTCGTCTGTACGAGCTCCGAAAAATTCCCGAAAAATTTCCAAAAATTCTGGAAAATTCCCTTATTAATATTCGTCTCTTTCCGGTATTTTACATTCTCCCCCACTAATAAAAATTTGGTCCCCAAATTTCGTCATCTACCATCAGCAAGTACTAACAACAGATATAGAAAGTATAAATGCTGAACGGTAAATTAAATCACATCATCAAGTGAAAAGATGGGGATATCGAGCTCGGATAGTACCTCGAGCTCCCAGTTAATCTCCTTATCCGAATGATGCTGTCATACGACTTTAACCAGTCGGATAGTCTTGTTCCACAACTGACGCTCCTTCCGGTCCAAAATCCGTACCGGAACCTCCTCATAGTGACGCCAGACTGAACTGAGATATCTGTCAGCACATGTGTCGGGTCGAGTACGTATCTTCTCAGCATAGATACGTGGAATACATCGTGCACGCCTACCAAGGACGGCGATAGTGCCAACCAGTAAGCTACTGCTCCAATCCTTTCCGAGATCTGGAAAGGTCCAATGTACCGCGGAGCTGGCTTACCTCTGAGGTCAAATCTCTTCACCCCTTTCGTGGGCGAAACTCGCAGAAATATATAGCCGCAAATGGAGAACTCAAGGTGTCTCCGACTCGGGTCAACATAACTCTTCTGGCAGTCTTATGCTTTTGACATCCTCCGTCTGATAATACGGACCAACTCTGCCTCACGTTGAGCCCTATGAGGTCCCAACTACTGGGTCTCTCGGATTCTCGTCCTGATTGACGACTGAGCAACTATGGTAACAAGAATACCCTGCTCTGTATGTCCCTGCTCCTCAATGTCTAACTCAGAGAAATCCTGAATCAAATCTATGACCACAACTCGGTGGCAAGCTAAAGTCCCTCTGGACCTCTAGCTAAGTGCATCGGTAACCACATTAGCTTTTCCCAGGTGATAGCTAATGGTACAATCATAATCCTTCAGGAACTCCATCTATCTCCTCGGTCGAAGATTAAGTTCCTTCTGAGTGAACAGATATTTGAGACTCCGATGGTCAGTGAGAATCTCAATGTAACATCATACAGGTACTGCCGCCAAATCTTCAGGGCAAAAATAATAGCGGCCAACTCCAGATCATGAACTGAGTATTTTCTTCTCAGACTCCCTCAACTATCGAGAAGCATATAAGAATACTCTACCGTGCTGCACCAGAACAGCACCCATACCCTGTAGAAACGCGTCGGTGTAGAGGACAAATCCGTCCTCTCCAGAAGGTAAAAATCAAAAATCGAAGCCGACACTAGTCTCCGCTTCAGCTCCTAGAAGCTGATCTTGCAATCCTCAATCCAAGTAAACTTCATGCATTTCATGATCAGGCGTGTAGGTAGCATAGCAATCCGTGAGAAACCCTCAACGTATCTCAGGAAATATCGGCCAAACAAAGGAGGTTGCAAGCCTCTTCTATTGACTCCGTCTACTCCCGACGGTAACAATCTCGATCTCATGTGGAACCACGGTATACCTCTATTGGTGATGTGTGGCTCAAACATCTCACATAAAACAAACCCAAAACGCACTACTGAACTTCGCATATAGATGTTCCCATCGAAACATCTCTAGACTATGCAAAAAATGATGTGCGCGACTCACCGCGGATCCGAAATAGATCACAACATCGTCCACAAAGACAATGGAAACCTATCCAAACATCCTGGAAATACCAAAACCACTAAGTCTCAAAAAAAAAACTCTAAGGCACTGTAAGCCTATATGGCAAAAACCAAGACACATACTGTCCGTATAACAACCATTTCTAACCATAAGATCTCCGATAATAAGTCGAAAATCTGATCATCAATAACATAAAACACCTAAGCATAGATCCTCCAGTGTGAGAGCAACGCTCCATCACAGAAAATACCACATATGGGGGAGCAATGCTCTACCACAAGAAATCCTCAATATGTAGGAGTAACACTCCACTACAAATAATCCATAACATGTATCTGCAATAGATATGGGAGCAATGCTCCGCTACAGGCAATCCGAAGTATGTATATGTGGGAGCTCCGCTCCACCACAAACGATCCATAAGTGTCCAAGGCACCTAACTGTCCAACTAAAGGCTGCACGAGATCACTCGACCACATATCACTGTGGGCAGCCAAAGGTATAAACAACCTAGTAAACAAATCAAATCCATAGTCAACTCTATTATCATCCTAGTGGGTTGGTCACCCACTAATAGGAGAATTAGTTGACAGGGTTATACAACCAATAACATAATGTAGACACTCAGCATTCTACATTCAACATAGGTAGAATCATCATGATGCTACCCACCATACATCTGGTACACATGCACACACAACATATGTATAATCGACATAATCCTCCAATTATTATACACCAAACATACTCACAACTCAGGTATATTCAGTATGATACATCCAACAATACATACCGAACATGTGTGCAAAATCAACATAGGTAAAATCAACAATACACCTCAAACAGCACTCACATAACATATCGTATAACCGACATATGCTTCCAATAAAACATACTAAACCCAGGTGCACTCACAAATCAAACCTAATCAAAAAGATACCTCAGATACCACACCAAACACATATGTACATATCACAACTCAGATTAAATCGACAAAATGCCTCTATCAAAACACCACCGATGTACTTATACTACATCTCGGATTTAATCAACAAGATATCTTCAATAATACATCCAGATACATACACCGAACTACATAGCTATGATCCACAAGGAAACTTCAAACCATATCAGAACATGGATACATATACTACTTGCAAATGGGCAGTCTACCACATGACTCCTACAACACATAACAATCATAATATACATGTAACATAGACATGCACAATCAGCACACCAGCTCAATCAAAGAGACCAACCTTATACTACCAACACTCATGGGTTACCGGTATATCTAAACAAAATTCATGCATATGTATCAAGCATGAATACATCAATCAAAAGCAACCCAAAATAAAGCAGCCTAATCATCCAGTAACAACCCTGCTCTAGGTTCAAAGGAACTAGTATCAGACAAGAACGATATACACACCGTGGTATAACATTGCCAGTCAATGTCATACACTACCAAAACTATATCCAATGGGAAAAATTTTTATCATCATAAATCCAAATGTACTCTCCCAGTATACACTAGTAACGATTGTATCCCATAAGTGTTAAGCAATTAGCTCTACACTTCCTTACACCAGCGGGGTCACATATCCCAATGCACCCTCTAAGTTATCCCACCAGGTATATACAATCCACGGTCAAAGTCTTCATAGAATAGGATACATAGATCATTTATAAACTATCCAAGCTGAAAATGATTTATGACTAAATCAGTCCTTCCCACGTCAGTACAAAACATGTACTCAAAGGTGCTCTAGATACATAACTAAGCACAAATAATCTAAAGGTTCGAACCTCTAAAAATACAGTATGGCAATCCTCTACTGATCACCCAACAAAACTAAATCATTCATCTACTAACTAATCAAGAATACCTTAATCCTCCACAAGCAACTCAGGTATATCCAACCACATAATATCATATGTATAAATGTGTACGACCCAAAAGAGAAAGTCAGAATTTAAGAACATCAAGACACTCTCATCTTCATCCTCAAAAACATCAGCCCACACTATATCAGATGAATAAATCTTTACTCCCTATGAGGGCAAGTTAGCATTCAAAACATCAATCATTATTTATCCACATAGTCCCATATCAGAGGAAGCATATATCATTTTTTTTTCCATCCTGTTAACTATCCATAACCAACCAGATTTATTAAAATCTCATAGGTACATTCAACCGTAAAACTCTCCAACACCCAATTTATAATCTGATCACCAACCATAATCATCAAACCCGTGAATATCATAAATGACAGTCACTATGTCACCATCAATGACAACCCAAATATAAATCATTAAAATAATTATCCACTAATAGATCATCAAAACAAATATCTAGTAATTGATCATCAGACAACCACATAACATTTACTCTTATAAATCATTAGAAATCAACATATCATAATATCTTATATTACAATATCCCTCAACCTCAAACCATTCTCAACAATGATCAAAACATGGTAACCCCCAATGACCAATTTCCATCGTACCTGGTACCCTAATATCCAAAAGATATGAGTATAAAACTCTCCTGGCTAAGTCAACAGGAATATGTAGGTATCATCCACTACCCAGCTAACAATAGCAGAGGCTGGTATGTGCCTCCATCTCCTACGAGTAGTAACAGAAGCTAACACTACTAATGGTATGATAAGAAAAATCACCAGAGATTATAATTCTTTATCTCTATTAAGGTCAACTATCCTCAATGGCTAACCTATCACAAGTAATATATGCTACAGCAACCAGACAGGTACTAAATAAAGAATGCTAATACCTGTCATAAACTATAAAATTAAACATCATACCTATATGTCGTCTGGAGATATTCCATCGCTGTCCAGTCCCCAACTTCTGACCTCAAAATTCCAAACGAGAAAATCACCGGAAATCCATATAAATCTGAAACATAACCATAACGGAAATCCGTACAAACCGAAATAGACATCCAAAAATCCAGAACACCAAAAGCAGGTATCCATAACCTGCTCTGATACCAATAAATTGGTATCAGATAAATCCCGAAAATCCAAAATACAAAAATCCAACAAGTATCGCCAAACTTGGCGCTCTGATACCAAGTAAATAAATTGGTATCAGGTTATCCCAAACATCAAAAATACGAAAACAAAAGATCGTATAACTTGGCTCTGATACCACTAAATTGTCACGCCCCCAGAAGAGTCCCTGTCCGAGAAAATTTCGGCAGCATCTCCCCTGTACGGCGGACAATCAAAAATTTTCTACAAGCACTAAATACTCAGCCACAGGCGGCTGGAATCATAACAATAATAAAAATCAATCACCACGCAGTTTATATATATATATTCAGCCTCTGGCTGACACAACCATGCAGTAATAATACTCTGACTCAAAAACCACCCTACTCAACTACACTCGTAAAGCTCAAAATCGACGAACTCACCTCTTCTGCCATCCAGGCAGGCATGTAGTAGAATAAAAACCAAATCCAAATCCATCGATATAATAAAATCTATATCATGTCCATAAGCAAATAAATCCAGAACATAACGAGTTCAAACAGTCTAGAACAGAAAGAAACCAAAGAAAACCAAACATATCCTGGAGGTCTGCAGGACCAGCACTACGTGCAGTGAGGACTAGCGACTGGAACTCCCTCCTGACAGCATCAACCTGAAAATATCAACAATGGAGGCGGGGTGAGTCCAACACTCAGCAGGTACAGTTGATATGCAAAGTAAAGAAACAACACCTAGCACTAATCATGCGTACAGTCTCCTGATAAAGATAAAGGTAATTACAAACCGAAGAAAACAGGAGAGAATCTGTACTAACCAGGACCCGGTAAAAGGACAAACAGTCCGAAAGGTATAGAAGACCTGTATGTATGTCAATCAAGGTATCCAAGCAATGTGCAGCATATAAGTGCAACAAACACAAACACAAACAATAAATGCATCATGCATATGATGCCAATGTCATGGTCACCCCTGACGCCAGTCAGCCAACTCACAACAACAGTGGGACCGAGTGGGTAGGGCTGTGACAACCGTGCACTCAGCAACACTACTCCTGATGAGTGATCGAGTGGACGGGATGCTGTCGGAGTATATACGTACTCCTACCCCAAATCATAAATGGGGGAGCATCATGCTCTCATCTCCCGGTACACTGTGACGGGGAGGGATCTCTAACGTGCTACACGCTGCGCCACACTACCCATGAGCGGACCAACGGAGCACCGGAAGAGCCAAACTGACGTGCTACCACGCTGTGTCCCGCTACCCATGAGCGTCACAACGGAGCACCGAACAGTGATAAAACTGGTAAAGTGCTCGACAATAAAGGAGCAATCAATCACTCAGTATGCAATCATACGAATGGTGCATGTCACTAAACATGGTAATATACTAAACCAATCTCTGGACATATCATAATGTGCACCAAAGCAAATGAATCATATCAAGGTATCTGATCATATAAGGTATCAAACCTAGGTCCTGACATGGTAAAATATGGTTATATCACTACCCATGAGCATGTGGAATCAGGTACATATCCATACAAGATGTAAACAAACAATCAATCAACAGGTAGCAGGTATTGGGCAGTGATTAACCGAAACAAGTAAGAAACACAATTAATGCATCTTGTTAATTTAATTACTAAGCATATCAAAGACAATAAGTCAAAAGTACCCGCCTCCAATCGAAATAAGATTAATCTGATCCAAACACGACGTCGAGATACGCGTCTCGCGTCAAAGTCCTGTAATATCAAACAGATAATTTATTTAGCTATATAGCTAAATAAAAATCTCCAAACCTATTTAATAATCTTATCCATTCCTTAATTCAACACATATACCTAGGTTAACATTAGTTATTAACCTATCTATCAACCATCGACAAAATGATCAAAACCCAATACCTTACCTCAATTCACAATCATTCTTGTTGCCAATGAAGGGTTGTTTGCTGCTGTAATTCAAGGTAAGCAGCTGTTAGAACAGAGTGAGCCAATCCGCTGTGATTCCGGGTCGAAGTGTGATCAAGCAACAACACCCAAACAGAAATCAAGCCCAAATTTGCAGCTAGATATAATACTTACCTCTAATATCGCCGATCTGTTGTATCAAGGATCTGAAAAAAAAACAAAAGATACAGATATAATGATATGATCCACAGTAGCTATAGAACAAGAACAGAACACTAGATCCCGATCTAAACCCTCACCTTTCTGTCACAATACTGTATCACCAATGCTCTGAGGAGGAAGCAATGCTCAGAGCTAGGGCACGCAAGGTGAAACTTGGGCTCGGCTCTTGGCTCCTGTCCGAAACCAACTCAAACAGAAGTGGTAGTAGCGCTGGGTCGTACCTGCAGCCGGAAAAAGAGGCCTCGACAGAATTCTGGCACGGCTCGAGAAAATGGAATAAGAGTCGATCGGCCCCGAACAGTGAAGGTGTCAAAAAGCAAGGAATCGGCTAGGGCACAGATAAACCTCGGCCGGCAAGATGGCGTTGGGCACTAGAGTTCGGCCTCAGTGCTAGAGCACGGGTGAGTAGTTGGCGTCGCTGCAGGGAAGAGGGATCGGGAGGCAGAGGCTAGGGCACCGGCGATCGGGGTAAACACCGGGCAGTGAAACTAGGCATAGGGGCAGTCGGCGGTGTGCTCGACTAGGGCAGAGGATGGGTCGAAAAACTAGGGCTTGGCTTCACCGAGAAGAGGAGGAGATGAAGAGGGGGAAACCGTCGTGACCGGCGGTTAGGGCATGGAGGAGAATCGGGCGGCGTCGGGGAGAAGAAAAGAAGAGGAACGCGCGCTGGGGGTGGCTCGGCAAGGAAGAAACGACGACAACGAGAAAATGAAAAGAAATAAAGAAAATAAAAGGAAAAGGATATATAAACATTTCCTCACTTAAACGGGGTAACCTAAACAGGCTTTTCCGGCCTCCGTTTTTGTCCCCGTTAACTCGTCTGTACGAGCTCCGAAAAATTTCCGAAAAATTTCCAAAAATTCTGGAAAATTCCCTTATTAATATTCGCCTCTTTCCGGTATTTTACACAGGTGCCCCGACCAAGGCTATAAATATAGCCTTGGTCCAAGAAGCAGAATAACAACTTGTAATCCATTTCTGTTTATTCTACTTTTCTTTGTGTGCTGTTAACACTGTAAGAGGTTACTCCGCCTGAAGGAGATCTTTAAATAGTGCGCTTCATTCTCCTTGGATTAGTAATCTTCTGATTGCAAACCAAGTAACTCCTTTGTGTCTATTTCATGTTTAATTAGTCTCTTTGTTTTTAATTATAAGTATTCTTAATTTAGTTATAAGTCGAGAAAGGGTTGATTTATTTTTTCAGGGCAATTCACCCCTCCCTTTTTGTCGACCTCCAAAGGGACCAACAATTTAAAGCCACATACTGTGTTGAGTGATACGAGTGAAACGTATCATGCTGATAAGTTACGAAAACTTGAAACTACATGTTGCTGTGTCAAACATCTAGATTAGTATCATGTCATACTAACATTTGACATGCTACATTTGTTTATTTTTTAGCTTTTGTTATATATAATGTTAAAATTATATTGTTGCATATGAGGGTTAAAAATGTAGATATATTTTATTCTTATTCTTTCTTTTTTTCCGTCTCCTTCCATTTTCTTTATCCAATTCTCCATCGACATCGTACATTGAAACTCTAATACAATATTGCAATAGTATTGTTTTAGGTAAAGTTGAAACATCAATATGACTCGAGATTTTGAACCTTGTTATTAGCTTTATACAAGATTTCAATGTTGGATAACTTAAGATGGTTAGATAAAGGCAAATAAACAAAGTTCTCTTTTAATAAAAAAAATTTGAGACCACACTAACTCAAATTAAAAAAAATGTAAATAATTAGATTTATTTTAGTGAAGCATATGGTATGTAGTATTGTGTATTTGATGGAAAGATTGATTCTTGCAATATCCTCAAAGTTTTCCAACACTAAAATTAAATAATCATCTATTAATATTGATTTATTTACATGTAGATCAACATGTCTTAATTTACCACCGGGAATGACACCCCTAGAATTAAAATTGGTATAGGCAATAGGATAAAAATATTCATGTGCCCCAAGCTTAAAATGATGAATCACCATATGATGCTTCAAAGTTATTATAAGATATAGTTAAGAGTATGATAAAGTTTGATTACAAATTAATCTCAACTAAACTCTCCTATATATCTAAATAACCATGAGCTTCATTTTGTCTATCACTCTTATATCAACATCTAAACTAACTCTTAATAGCTCTAGTCATGGTTTAAAATATCGAGTTGTATCGAAATTTCGGTCTATATGATTGGAACGATACAGTTTCGACATTGCATCGTACCGTGCTGATATGATTTTAATATTTTTAAATATAAAAAATATTTACTAAAAATATTTAACATACGTTTTTAAAAAATATATATAATATTTTTTTTAAAAAAATAAAATAAATACAAAGAAAAATAAATAAATAAATACATAATGACAACAACAACCAAATCTTATCCCACTAGGTGGGATCGTCTAAAATAAATAAATAATTTATTATATTTTTAGAATTAAAATAAATAACAAACATAATTAATTAGTTAATTTTATTAGGATTTAATTAAGTCTCTTTAAATTATCCCTATTATAGTTAGGAGTTGATTAAGATAATCAACTTAAATTTTAATTAAACCCCCTAGCCCACTCACGCAACCCCTCCGTGGCCACGGGAGTGATATTTTTTAAATATAAAATATAATAAATATAAATAAAAATATTTTAAAAAAATAAATTAAACAAATTATCATATATTTTTAGAATTAAAATAAATAAAATCTATAATTAATTACATAATTACCAAATCTTATCCCACTACGTGGGATCAGCTAAAATAAATAAATAATTTATTATATTTTTAGAATTAAAATAAATAACAAATATAATTAATTAGATAATTTTATTAGGATTTAATTAAGTCTCTTAGATTATCCCTATTATAGTTAGGAGTTGATGAAGATAATCAACTTAAATTTTAATTAAAACCCCTAGCCCGCTCACGTAACCCCTCCGTGGCCACGGGAGTGATATTTTTAAAATATAATAAATAAAAAAATATTTTAAAAATAAAAAAAATAAATTAAACAAATTATCATATATTTTTAGAATTAAAATAAATAAAATCTACAATTAATTACATAATTTTATTAGAGTTTAATTAAGCCTCTTTCGATTATCCTTATCATAGTTGAGTTGATTGAGATAATAAACCTAAGTTACCCATTTTAATTAAAAAAATCCGCTCATACGACCCAGGCGACCCCTCCAGCACGGTCAAGGGGTCGCGCAACAACTCTGGCATGATTGCTGGGTTCGTACAACCCTGATGTGTGGTTGTTGGTGTTGTACAACCCCTCTAATGCGGCGTGCGACCCCTCCGGTGTTGCCAAGGGGGTCCTATGAGCCTGTAATCACAGGAGTCAGGTGACGCCTCTACGACTGTCGTTGGGCTTAGTGTTGGGTTGTGCCGATGTCGGTCGACGAGGAGAACTAAATGATTCGTCTGTTTCGACCGGCTCATTATGAGATTTTGATCCATGGCTCTAGCGTCATGATCCTCATCATCATCCAAAGTCAAAATGGCGAAACAGAAAGTTAGGTTTTTCATTTGTGCCGTGCCGGATCTGAAATATATAAAAGCCTAACCTAAATATGACAATAGGTGATGGCAGGAGCAGTAGCGCTGGCAGTAGCGAGCGCTGGAAGCGATGGGCAATGTCGGCTGCAGTTCGAGGAGGAAGGATGGGTGAATTGGTTTGAAATACCTAAAGTACTGAGGTTTTTTAACCTACATTGCATCGCTTAAAACCCTACCTTCCATAAAAGCAGTGTGGTTGATGTTCGCCTCCCAATTAGGCGGTGCCTAGGTAGCCACCTCAAACGCCATTTAGAACACTAAGTGTGATACTTAAGTTTCTACATTCCTTTACCACTTTATTCCATATTTATTCCATATTTTACTCCCCAAACCTCCCAACACTCAATCTCCTCTTGTGCTAGATCATATTTGGTATCAAAGCCTGAGTTAATATATTTACAAGATCCGGGAGGAGCTTTAGAGGAAAGTTGACTTATAATCAATGTGATGAGATACTTATTCACATGATGGAGCAACTTGATGACATACAAATTCGTCTAAATGGTGTTAGAGTTTTTGATTTCTAAATCTAAAGGTGATCAAGTCCAAGGAGAGCATGAAGATGATGTTATATCAAAGAGTAGAAGGAGAATAAAATTCTTTTGATTATGGAGTTTATATTGAAGAAGATGAAGAAACTTTTTTAGCAAGTGTTGTTAGGCGTATTCTTACTACAAAAGTCGAAGGTTTTTCATATATTGGTTCGTTGTGGGGAATCAAGCACATAAGTTTATTATTAATGGAGGAAGTTATATGAATGTTGTCGCAACATATATGGTAGAGTGCCTCAAGCTTCCTACATAACCACATCCCCAACCATACAAGGTTAGATGGATCGATAACACAAAATTATAATGACTCTATTGGGTGCGACATTATGTCTATGAAAGTAACTCATATATTTCTTGGAAGACCTTGGTTATACTATCAAGATGTGCATCATTATGGCAAGGAGAACACATACACTATTAGGTTCAACACGAAGAAAGTGTTATTGAAAATAATGCAGAGACTGCTGAAATGAAGAAATACAAGAAAGAGAAGGAAAAAAAATGCTTACTAATAGGGGAAATTCTCAACACATTCTGACCAGAAAAATTTCTACTATATATGAGAGTAAAGAAAGTACTACTAGAAATGCCCTTATAATCAAAGAAGTTAAAGAAATATCTACTCTTGAAACTTCCTCATATCCTCTGGAAATTACTATGTTAATAAATGAACTTTCTAATGTGGCTCTAGATGAATTACCTAGTGAGCTTCTACTAATGCATAAAATTTAGCATGCTATTGATTTTGTGTCAATTTCACAACTACCCAATCTATCGACATATCAAATGAATCTAAGTGGATGTACAAAATTGAAGAAGAAAGTGGAAGAATTATTGTCCAAGCGTTTCATTCAAGAAAGTGTAAGCCCATGTGTTATTCCTACTTTGTCAACACCAAAAAAGATGGTAGTTAGTGCATGTGTATTGATAGTGTTGGTTGGTTCTTATATCTTTTCAAAAATTGATTTGAAAAGTAGGTATCATCAAATATGCATAAGGCTCGGAAATGAACGAAACACGACTTTCAAGACTAAAGATGACCTTTATGAATGACTTGCTTTTTGGTCTTTCCGACACGCCTAGCACATTTATGCGCTTTATGAATCTACTACTACAACCATTTATCGAAAAGTTTCGTGTTGTTTATTTTAATGATATCTTAATTTTCAACAAGAATAAAGATCATCTTATCCATTTACAACAAGTTATGAGAATTATTCACACAGAAAAACTCTATATAAATTTAAAGAAACACTCCTTTATGACATCCTTTGTGGTATTCTTAGGCTTTGTGGTGTCATCTAGAGGATTAGACAGATCTTAATAAGGTAAAAGTCATCCAAGAGTGGTCATTTTCTAGGACACTACAAGAAATCAAAAGTTTTCATGGCCTAGCCACATTTTATAGGTGTTTTATAAAAAAATTCAGCATTATTACGGTGTCTATAACTGATTGTATAAAGAAAGGCTCATTTATTTAGACAAACACAACTTCACAAGCTTCTCAACAAGTAAGAAAAAAATTGGTCGAAGCACCTATTTTTTGACTACTAAATTTTTCAAAGGTCTTTGAAGTGGGGATGTGATGCATCTAATGTTGGAATCGAAGGCATATTAAGACAAGAAAGACATCCTATTACATATTTTAGTGAGAAGTTGAATGAGGCAAAACAATGGTATTTCCGCTTATGATAAACAATTTTATGTTGTATACCAAACTTTGTGTTATTGACGATACTACCTCCTTCCACAACAATTTTTTCTATATTCTAATCATCAAGTTCTTTAATATATCAATTCTCAGCAAAAACTAAGTCATCGACATGGAAAATGGAACTCTTTCTTACAAGAATATACCTTTGTAATTAAACACAAATCCGGTGTTAAAAATAAAGCAGTCGATGCACTTAGTAAAGTGATATATATTCTTTCTTCTATATCTATACAAGTGGTGGGATTTGAACTACTTAAGAAAGACTACCTTTTGTGTAAATATTTCAGTAATATATTTGGTGTTTTAACGGCAGGATAACATGGAGATTTCTTAGATTTTTCACTACATAATGATTATCTCTTTAAAGGAACTCGACTTTGTTTGTTTAATACTTTTCTTCGTGAACAAGTGATATGGGAGTTACATGTTGGAGGGGCAGCAGGTCATTTTGGAAGGGATAAAACAATTGCAATGGCCGAAATCCATTTCTTTTGGCCTAGTCTTAAAAAGGTTGTGGTGAAGATTATCTCTCAATGTCGTACATGTCAATTATTTAAAGGATGAAAGAAAAATACTAGTTTATATATGCCTCTATCAGTGCCACACCAACCATGGCAAGATCTAAGCATAGATTTTGGCACATCAACCATGGTCAAATCTAAGCATGGATTTTGTGCTTGGTTTGCCTAAAACCATTAGAGGACACGACTCTATATTTGTAGTGGTAGATTAGTTTTCAAAAATGGCTGACTTCATTCCATGTTCAAAGACATCAGTTGTCGTTAACATTGCTAAACTTTTCTTCAAGGTAGTTGTTCGCTTAATAGGTTACCATTAACAATTGTTTCTAACCGAAATGTGAAGTTCACAAGCTACTTCTGACGAACCCTTGGAAATTGATGAATACATGGTTGAACTTCTCTCTTTCTTCTAACCCTCAAACAGATGGTCATACAAAGGCGGTCAATAGAAGTTTGGGTGATTTACTTCGTTGCCTTGCTGGAGATCATGTTACCACATGGGATCAAATTCTTCCTATGGCTGAGTTTACATATAATAGTTCAATGAATACATAGCTCAACTGAAATTGTTACAGGTATGTTTACTAGAAAGCCAATTCATTTAGTTCATTTACCATTGGAGGCAAGACCAAGTGTTAAAGTTGATGCTTTTAGCAAACACATACAAGATATACACGATGATGTCAAGTGAAAAATTGCTTTAAGCAATAAAAGATATAAAACACATGCTGATTTGAAAAGAAGTTTGCTGAATTTCATGAAGGCAATATGGTAATGGTTCGTACAAGGCCAACACGATATCCAAGTGTAAAATACCGAAAAAATGGTGAATAATGATAAGGTAATTTTCCGAAATTTTTAGAAATTTTTCGGAGCTCGTAGGGACGAGTTTACGAGGATGAAAACAGGGTCCGGGAAAGCTTGTTTAGGCTACCTATTTAAGTGAGGAAAAGTTGTATTTCTTTCCCTTTTTATTTTCTTTTCTTTTATTTTTTTTCCCCGTTTCTTTTTTTCCCCGAATGCCCAAATCAACTCGCGAGCCTTCTTCTCCTCTCACGTGGCAGTTCCTTCTTCCAATTCATCTCCCCTCTTCTTCTTCTCTTCCTCTGCCGGCACAAGCCATCTTCTACTTCGCCGACAACCACCCTTCACTGTGCCCTAGTTCTTCCTTTTTCATGCCGAGCCGCACGCCTTCTCCACTCGACGCGAAGCATCTCAATGCCGCCGACACTGCCCGTGCCCTAACGCTGACACCTCTTGGCACAGTCAACGCCGTCCCTCTCCCTCTCACGGTGTGGAGCTCTCTCCTCTTCCGATCTTCAACCGCCACAGTCTCCCCCTCAATTATTTTTCCGGCAGTTGGATTTACTTGCTCTGGCTGCACTTGGGATCTCCTTCGGGCAGATGTGAATCTGGATTAGGGGTGAAGCTTGCAAGGTATTGAATAACAGGATTTGATTTCATGATTTGTAATGGAATTGTAAACTATATGATGGGAATTTAACCTACACAACAGGATTTGGGAATTTTAGTGTTGGATTTGGAGGTTAGCGGCTCCACCTAGCTCTGAGCATCATTCTTGCAGGAACTTCTCCGGCTGTGATATAACAGAGGAGGACAAATTAGGTAAGTTTTAGAAGTGATTTCAATTGTACATTGGAGTTGGTTTATTAATTGATGATGGGATTATGTTTGGTGGTGGAAAATAATTTCTAAATATGAGTGTGGATTGGAGGAAATGGTTGTGTTGATTTGAGGTGCTACATTTACTGAGAAACAGATTTAATGGAGGGATAAATCATATTTAATGGATGATTAATTGTGTTTGTTTATAGGAGGAATTTATCCTTGCTATAATTACAAATAAAATGGAAATTTGGAATAGTTAGGGTTTCTGGTAAATAAGGATTTTGGGTTTAGTTATTTTATTTACAAATAAAACTTGGCTAAACCGTACGATTTATTACAGGATTCGGATTCAGGACGAGCACTTCGACATAGAGGTTGATTAGCTCGATCTACATTTGAGGCGGGTACCTTGACTTATCTTTTTGATATGTCTTGTTGATATATCTAGTAGGTTATAGCCTTTAGTAATAATTATGTTCGTCCTTGTTTCGGTACGTCACTACCGGATACTTATTACATGCTTGTTTGCTCACTTGATATGCATTTTATGCTAGTACCCATATAATTATATATATGCTCAGTGAGGTAGTGACATACCATGCTTGTTATGTTCAGGACCTAGGTTTTTGATATCCTATCTGACCTGTGTACTTTAGTTCTTAGTATTTGACCATTGATATTACGATACTCATTATATATATATATGGATATGGTTATGCTGATCAGTTTATTGCTATGCTTAGTGTCATGCATCATGATTGCATGCTGCGCAATTGTCGGCTCCACTATGGTTGAGCACATCGCCAGTTACATGTATTGCGCACACCACCACTCATGGATTAGTGGTATATCGTGTGTGTGGCGGTTCATTGTTTGGCTCCGTTGGTCGTGACTCGGCGTGGTAGCTGCAGCCCGCCTGCTTGGCTCACGGCATTTAGTGTAGCGTGGTAGCCGGGACGGTGGACTCGCTCTGGTCGTGACTCAGTGGTAGCAGAGATACCTCCCGTCATCGTACGGGAGATGAGAGCATTGAGCTCCCCATTTATGATTTGGGGTCGAGGACAGGAGTACTCCGACAGCATCCACTCACTCACTCATCAGTGTAGTGATGGTAGAGTGCACATTGTCACCCTACCCACCGGTCTCACCATTGTGTGAGATGACCGATCGCGTGGGGTGACCAGACACATCATTGGCATCATACGCATATATGCATTTACTGCTTGTGTTTGCTGCACTTATATGCTGCATTTGGATGGATGCATATGTTTGACATGCATACAGGATTTATGACACTTCCGATCTGACGACCTGATTATTCTGATAGGTGACCCTGGTGAGTACAGTACTCTTCAGCCTTTTCTATTATGCATTACCTTCTTTTGTTCAGGAGATTGTACTCCATAGTTATTACTATTTGTTATAGTTTACTATACATGTCAATTAGGTATCTGCTGAGTTGTTGAACCCACCCCCGTGGATACTATTTTTTTCAGGTATCAGGTTGTTTATGGAGTCGCTTGGAGTATCCTGCTTGCCGGTCCCCACGTCACATCAGAAGACCTGTCTCTGCCTTTGTTTATTATTATTTTTGGTATATATATTTGTGTACTTAGCTTTGTGTTCCGGTTTTGTGTCCGGAATGGTGTTTTGTGGTGTGGTGTAAGCCTAGCCGGCTAGCATGTCGTGTAATTTGGTTTTCTATCATTTTTCTGCTGTGTTTTGGATTTTTGTTCCAGCCGAGTGGGCTGATGATATAAACTGCGTGGATTGACTTTGTGTTATATTTTTATTACTGTTATTATTCCGGCCGTGTTGGCCGAGGTATATGTGGCCCTGAGGGCTTTGTATAAATGCTTCAGATTGTCACCCGTACAGGGGAGGTGCTATCAAAATTTCTTCGAACAGGGACTCCCCCGGGGCGTGACAATTTAGTGGTATCAGAGCAGGTATACGATACTTTCTATGTGTTCTGGATTTACGAAATTTATCTGATACCAATTTATTTGGTATCAGAGATCGGCTTATGAGTCTTATTTTCCCTATGTTTCGGATTTCGTATTTTGGTCTTCTCGATGTGACTTTTCGAGTTTTGGGACCTGGCAGCAGCAGGATATCTCCAAGCTATAGGAGGTATGTTAGTATACTGTTATCCTACTATTTTGTTAGTGTATGCATTGTTGACTGTGATAGTTATGACATATAATAGCACTTTGTATCTGACATCTGTCTGATGTTGTAGCTATATTACATGTGGTCAATAGGCATTCGGAGAGTCCACTCGTAGACTAGTGTCAGACTATTGATGTTGGGAATGAGTAGCGAAGGGATAGATCCTAGTATCTCAGTCAGCAATCTGTAGCTTGATAAGAGTGATACATCACATTTGACCAGGTCTTCATATAACTAATAAGTATCCTGGGCAGAATTTGTCATTTTGCTCATGCTGCCTATGATCACCTTTGTATTATTCTTACTACGCAAAACAAGCTTAGCATGACTTAATACTGAGCACTAAGAAAAGATCCGTCTTTTTTTTTTCCATCACTCAAGCTTCCTCTCCATCATTTAAGTTCTCTTGAACTCTATCTTTAGACCTTATGTCTAATCTCACTCAATCTAACTTTTCTATTGTGCTTCGCTTGCTTGGATGGAAAGTCTTTCCTTCATTATGTTTATGTGGAAGAGTTGCTTGGGCAGGGGAATGAATTGCACGCAGGCAACCTTTCAAGGATAGTGTTAGTAGTAGACATGGTTCAATTTACCAATTTGATAGAAACAAAAACAAACTGAAATTTACAAACCATAAATTTGTCGATGGAGAATTTAATTAAGTTCTGATTGCACTTCTAAAGCTCAATATATTTATGAGGAATAAGCCTTAGGTGATGTGACTTATCCTGGATGTGGTTGTCATTCAATCTATAGACAATAGACTACAGTTCTCTTGATTAGCAGGTCGTGACATTATTAGCAGAAATACTCTGACTTATATGGCATTCAATAAGTCAACTGAAATTTTGATAGAATCATGGTTTTGAATTCATAAATTAAGCAAGGTAGAATTCTTTTGCTTTTTGACAAGTGATGGAGGGGAGGATTGAAGTGGTGGAATAGTCTAAATCAAAGGTCTGAAAGGACCAATTCAGATCATTACTAGAATGTAGAGATTTGGGATATGGATTTCACTAAAATTGGTATGTCATGACACCTTGGACCTTGGAAAGTTTGTTTTTAGTTAAACTAATTTTGGTAGGATATATTGGATAGGTTGTGGGATTTATTTGTTTCTCTTTTGACTTTGGCCCATGGATGGATAGCTGGCCATTTCACAGTGTTTCTTCAATTATACGTGAATGCCCCTAAAAGCACTAAATCTCATATATGAAGGGAAGATATCTAGATTAAACAGAATAATATCAGTCTTGAATTTATTTATTGCTTCAAGTAAAAGTGCTTCTAGTAATATATCTAAGTGTTCGAATTCTGTATGTGACTTTCATCAATTTCAGATATGTATGTTTGTTTTTTTCTATTGCGACCATTGTGAATATCACACTACACTATGAAACGTGGTAAGCTGGTTATGAATTTGGATTGTGATTCTTTAACTGTGGATAATTGAATATCTAAAGGATGAGATCTGACATACTCCTTAGACATTGTTGGATAGGATTAGTAGAGTTTTTTTATACTCGTATCTTTTGGATATTTGGGTACCCGATACGATGAAAAATGGGTCACCAGGAGTTAAATATGTGAGAACATGATTGGTTTGTTTCACTAACATATATGATAATAAAATTTTCCCATTTGATATAGACTCTGTGGTGGTACGAGTCCTATGTTAGACTGTCCATTTATAGGCGGTGTGTAAACATGTTCAATTAGGGTTATTATAGGTTTAGTGTGGATTATACCTATTGTGGATTACTTGTAGCGGAGTATTGCCCCATATATATATTATAGATACATATTACGGATTTGGTTGTGGTGGAGCGTTGCTCCCACATATTGAGGATTTCTTGTGGTAGAGCGTTGCTCCCACATATGTGGTATTTTCACACTGGAGGATCTATTCTTTGGTGATTTATATCGCTGGTGATCAGATTTCCTGACTTGTTGTCGGGGATCTTATGGTTAGGAATGTCTGTGATACGGACATTATGTGTCTTGGTTTTACCATTTAGGGTTACAGTGCCCTAGATGTTTTCAGGGGCTCGATGATTTTGGTATTCCCAGAATATTTGGATCGATTTCCATTGTCTTTGTTGACGATGTTGTGATCTATTTCGGATCCGCGGTGAGTCGCGCACACCATTTTGCATAGTTCTAGAGATGTTTCGATGGGAACATCTATATGCGAAGTTCAGTAGTGCGTTTTGGGATTGTCTTCTGTGAGATTTTTGGGACACATGATGACCAGTAGGAGTATACTGTGGTTCTACAGGAGATCGAGGTTGTTACAGTTGGGAGTAGATGGAGTCTATGGAAGAGGCTCGCAACTTCCTTTGTTTGGCTCGATATTTCCGGAGATACGTTGAGGGTTTCTCACGGATTGCCATGCTACTTACACGCCTGACCAGGAAAGGCGTGAAGTTCTCTAGGACTGAAGATTTAGAGACCAGCTTCCAGGAGCTGAAGCGGAGACTAGTGTCGGCTCCGATTTTGGTTTTACCTTCTGGAGAGGACGGATATATCCTCTACACCGACGCATCTATTCAGGGTTTGAGCGCTGTTATGATGCAACATGATAGAGTGGTCTCCTATGCTCCTCGTCGGTTGAAGGAGCATGAGAAGAACTACCCTGTACATGATCTGGAGCTAGTCGTCATTATTTTTGCCATGAAGATTTGGCGACATTATTTATATGGCGTTACATTTGAGATTCTCACTGACCATAAGAGTCTCAAATATCTGTTTTACTTAGAAGGAACTTAGTCTCCGACAGAGGAGATGGATGGAGTTCCTGAAGGATTTTGATTGTACCATTAGCTATCACCCAGGGAGAGCTAATGTGGTTGCCGAGGCACTTAGCAGGAAGTCCAGAGGGACTTTAGCCTGCCACCGAGTTGTGGTCACAGACTTGATTCAAGGTTTCTCCGAGTTGGGCCTCGAGGGGTAAGGACAGACAGAGCAGGGTACTCTGGTTACCATGGTTGCTCAGTCATTGATCAGGACGAGGATACGAGAGCCCTAGGCTGCTGATCAGTATTTGCAGTTTATTTACAGCCAGATAGCTTCCGGGCAGCAGACCGAGTTCACCCGAGACGAGGAGGGTATTATATACTCCCGAGGCAGATTGTGCGTACCTCAGTCTCATCCGGTCTTACAGGAGCTACTTCAGGAGACTCATCACTCTCGATTTGCGATCCACCCAAGCGGTACCCGTATGTACCGAGATTTGAGACGTTTTTATTGGTGGAACGGTATGAAGAAAGACATCGCAAAATTTGTAACGAGATGTCTGGTTTGTCAGCAGGTGAAGTATAAACACCAGATACCTACTGGATTATTTTAGCGGATTCCTATTCCTTTGTGGAAATGGGAACATATTACCATGGACTTTGTGGTGAGTCTGTCTAGAACACGACGAGGTCATGACGCGATTTGGGTAATCGTTGATCGATTAACCGAATCCGCGCACTCGTTAGCGATCCAGAGGACTGATTTCCTGGATCGATTGGTAGATCTGTTTTGCCGGGAAATCATCAGATCACGTGGTGTTCCGTTGACTATTATTTCGGATAGAGACCCCTGGTTCACGTCTTGTTTTTTTGACAGAGTCTGCAGCAGGCCTTGGGCACGCAGCTTTGTTTCAGTACAACTTTCCATCCGTAGACAGATGGACAGTTAGAGCGGACCATTCAGACTCTAGAGGATTTGCTGAGGTCTTGTGTATTGGATTTTAGGGGCAGTTGGGAGGACCATTTGCCATTGGTAGAGTTCGTCTACAATAACGGTTTGCATTCGACTATCCAAATGCCACCGTTGAAGCGTTGTATGGTAGGCCTTGTCAGACACCCACTCTCTGGATGAGGTTGGGGAGGCCCAGTTGTTGGGACCTCATAGAGCCCAGCATGAGGCAAAGTTGGTCCGTACTATTAGACGGAGGATGGCAGAGGCGTAAGACCGCCAGAAGGGTTATGTAGACCGGAGTCAGAGACTCTTAGAGTTCTCTGCAGGCGACCATGTATTTCTGCGAGTTTCACCCACGAAAGGGGTGAAGAGATTGGCCTCAGAGGTAAGCCAGCTCCACGGTATATTGGACCTTTTCAGATCTTGGAGAGGATTGGAGCGGTAGCTTACTGGCTAGCACTACCACCGTCTTTGGTAGGCGTGTACGATGTATTCTACGTGTCTATGTTGAGGAGATATCTATCAGACACGACGTATGTGCTGACAGATATCTTAGTTTCCATTCAGCTTGACGTCACTTATGAGGAGATTCCGGTATGGATTTTTGGACCAGAAAGAGCGTCAGTTGCGGAACAAGACTATCCGACTAGTTAAGTCGGATGGCAGCATCATACAGATGAAGAGGCTGCCTAGGAGCTCGAGGATACTATCCGAGCTAGATACCCCCATCTTTCACTAGAGGTATGTGATTTAATTTACCGTTCAGCAATGATACTCTTTATCTATTGTTAGTACTCGCGGATGGTAGATGACGAAATTTGAGGACCAAATTTTTATTAGTGGGGGAAAATGTAAAATATCAAAAAAAATGGTGAATAATGATAAGGTAATTTTTCGGAATTTTTAGAAATTTTTCGGGAATTTTTCGGAGCTCGTAGGGACGAGTTTACGAGGATAAAAACAGGGCCTGGGAAAGCCTGTTTAGGCTACCTATTTAAGTGAGGAAAAGTTGTATTTCTTTCCCTTTTTATTTTCTTTTCTTTTCTTTTTTTTTCCCATTTCTTTTTTTCCCCGAATGCCCAAATCAACTCGCGAGACTTCTTCTCCTCTCACGCGGCAGTTCCTTCTTCCAATTCATCTCCCCTCTTCTTCTTCTCTTCCTCTGCCGGCACAAGCCATCTTCTACTTCGCCGACAGCTGCCCTTCACTGTGCCCTAGTTCTTCCTTTTTCATGCTGAGCCGCACGCCTTCTCCACCCGACGCGAAGCATCTCAACGCCGCCGACACTGCCCGTGCCCTAACGCTGACACCTCCTGGCACAGTCAACGCCGTCCCTCTCCCTCTCACGGTGTGGAGCTCTCTCATCTTCCGATCTTCAACCGCCACAGTCTCCCCCTCGATTATTTTTCCGGCAGTTGGATTTACTTGCTCCGGCTGCACTTGGGATCTCCTTCGGGCAGATGTGAATCTGGATTAGGGGTGAAGCTTGTAAGGTATTGAATAACAGGATTTGATTTCATGATTTGTAATGGAATTGTAAACTATATGATGGGAATTTGACCTACACAACAGGATTTGGGAATTTTAGTGTTGGATTTGGAGGTTAGCGGCTCCTCCTAGCTCTGAGCATCATTCTTGCAGGAACTTCTCCGGCTGTGATATAACAGAGGAGGGCAAATTAGGTAAGTTTTAGAAGTGATTTCAATTGTACATTGGAGTTGGTTTGTTAATTGATGATGGGGTTATGTTTGGTGGTGGAAAATAATTTCTAAATATGAGTGTGGATTGGAGGAAATGGTTGTGTTGATTTGAGGTGCTACATTTACTGAGAAACAGATTTAATGGAGGGATAAATCATATTTAATGGATGATTAATTGTGTTTGTTTATAGGAGGAATTTATCCTTGCTATAATTACACATAAAATGGAAATTTGGAATAGTTAGGGTTTCTGGTAAATAAGGATTTTGGGTTTAGCTATTTTATTTACAAATAAAACTTGGCTAAACCGTACGATTTATTACAGGATTCGGATTCAGGACGAGCACTTCGACATAGAGGTTGATTAGCTCGATCTACATTTGAGGCGGGTACCTTGACTTATCTTTTTGATATGTCTTGTTGATATGTCTAGTAGGTTATAGCCTTTAGTAATAATTATGTTCGTCCTTGTTTCGGTACGTCACTACCGGATACTTATTACATGCTTGTTTGCTCACTTGATATACATTTTATGCTAGTACCCATATGATTATATATATGCTCAGTGAGGTAGTGACATACCATGCTTGTTATGTTCAGGACCTAGGTTTTTGATATCCTATCTGATCTGTGTACTTTAGTTCTTAGTATTTGACCATCGATATTACGATACTCATTATATATATATATGGATATGGTTATGCTGATCAGTTTATTGCTATGCTTAGTGTCATGCATCATGATTGCATGCTGCGTGATTGTCGGCTCCACTATGGTTGAGCACATCGCCAGTTACGTGTACTGCGCACACCACCACTCATGGATTAGTGGTATATCAGGCAGGTGTGTGGCGGTTCTGCTGTTTGGCTCCGTTGGTCAGGTGACTCAGCGTGGTAGCCGACAGACAGTTCCGCTCTGTTTGGCTCCGCTGGCATTTAGTGTAGCAGCATGGTAGCCGGCAGACGGTGGACTCTGTTTGGCTCCGTTGGTCAGGTGACTCAGCGTGGTAGCCGGAAGAGATACCTCCCCGTTATCGTGTATCGGGAGATGAGAGCATTGAGCTCCCCCATTTATGATTTGGGGTCAGAGGACAGGAGTACTCCGACAGCATCCCGTCCACTCAGTCACTCATCAGGTGTAGTGATGGTAGAGTGCACAGTTGTCATAGCCCTACCCACTCGGTCTCACCATTGTGTGTGAGATGACTGACTAGCGTCAGGGGTGACCGGGACGCATCATTGGCATCATACGCATATATGCATTTACTGCTTGTGTTTGCTGCACTTATATGCTGTATTTGGATGGATGCATATGTTTGACATGCATATAGGATTTATTACACTTCCGGTCTGACGACCTGATTATTCTGATAGGTGACCCTGGTGAGTACAGTACTCTTCAGCATTTTCTATTATGCATTACCTTCTTTTGTTCAGGAGATTGTACTCCATAGTTATTACTATTTGTTATAGTTTACTATACATGTCAACTAGGTATCTACTGAGTTGTTGAACTCACCCCCGTGGACACTATTTTTTTCAGGTACCAGGTTGTTTATGGATTCACTTGAAGTATCCTGCTTGCCGGTCCCCACGTCACATCAGAAGACCTGTCTCTGCCTTTGTTTATTATTATTTTTGGTATATGTATTTGTGCACTTAGCTTTGTGTTCCGGTTTTGTGTCTGGAATGGTGTTTTGTGGTGTGGTGTAAGCCTAGCCGGCTAGCATGTCGTGTAATTTGGGTTTCTATCATTTTTCTGCTGTGTTTTGGATTTTTGTTCCAGCTGAGTGGGCTGATGATATAAACTGCGTGGATTGACTTTGTGTTATATTTTTATTACTGTTATTGTTCCGGCCGTGTTGGCCGAGGTATATGTGGCCCTGAGGGCTTTGTATAAATGCTTCAGATTGTCACCCGTACAGGGGAGGTGCTGTCGAAATTTATTCGAACAGGGACTCCCCCGGGACGTGACACCAAGAGTGGTTTATAAGAAACTTCATTCAAGGAATGTTGGATCCTATAAAGTTTTAAAGAAAATAAGTTCTAATGCTTATGTGAGCTATCAGCACATATGGGTATTAGCAATGTCTTCAACATTGAGGATCTCACTTTATATTTTCAACATTGAAGATGTAATTGATCATCAGATTGTGTCTGAAAATGAAAGAAATTATCCAAAAGCATCTTAACAAATAATCTCACTTTATATTCTGGGTACACATGGATGAGTTTTTAACTCACCTAGGATGAGTTTTTCTCACCCGAGAAGAGTTGATGGAGATAAGTGGTAGACTTTTAAAAGTATGTAAACAAAGCAATAAAGATTCTAAAATTTCACTATTAATTTGACATGTCTTGAAAGTTGATAAAACTATTTGAGAAATGATATAAAGTTCATCAATTCCAAAGGATTGAAATTCTAAAGGATTGAAGTCAAAAGTCAAACGTCAGCATTAAATCTCCAATTCCAATATGCATTAATTTCCCATACTTGGAAAATTATAACATATTTACGAGTCGATAATGTTTCTTATGTGTCTTTATGTATCCTTTGTATTTTCAATGAATCCATCTACTAGCATTTATATTATTTGAGTCCTTTGTGAGTCCGAGTATAGTGTACTGCTAATGCTGAAATATGGACTAAATATCAAAATTTTGAGAGTTATCTTTGGTTGTGTGATATAATCTCTCTATGGTGTAATCCCTAGGAACCTTTAAGTGTGATACCTAAGTTTCTACCTTCCTTTATCACTTTATTCAAGATTTTTACTCCCCAAACCTTCCTCTTGTGCTACATCATAAATAACATTATACTCATCACAAATTCCATTACTTTTCCAAAATTTGTTTCTCGTTGTATTAAAGATAGAGACTAGGCAATTTTTAGTCATATATACACTCATATATAGGACCATCTATGGACTCAATTTTTTGCTATATATGCAATTTTAAGCCTGCATAAAGGCACGCATAGCCTGGATATTGAACTGCAATTGCAAACGAAAATCTGAATAACCTATTTGTGATGCATGTAGAAAATCCTTAATCAAAATCTGCACACTGACCACACATTTAGAGTTCAGATCACATATGGCATTTGCAAAGTTGTCCTTCAATGAATATGCTGATGTAACTGCAAAGAACAGTTCTTAAAGCATGCAAAATTATAAAATATGATGCTCAAATAATAATTAAATAATAAGATTTAACGAACGAAAAACTTTAATAGGATTTTTAGATATTTTTAGAATTTTTTTGAGAATTTTTTGAAGGACGTATGTTAAGAGGATAAATTTTTGGGATAGGGTAAAATCTGTTTTAACTATCCTATTTAAGGAAAGAAATGTTTAATTGTTAATTTTTGGTTTTGCTTCTCTAAACCTAATTCGGTGCTGCCCTCTCCCACACACTCTTGTGGCATCGCTGCGTCGACTGCCTACAAGCCCTACCGCCATGCCGCTCTTCTCTACCCTTCGCCTCGCAATCGGTCGGTGCCACTCCTTTGCCGTGCCACTCCACAACCGTTCTCCTCTCCACGCGTGCGATGCCCATGTCGGGTGCTGTTGCACCTCTACGTCGGAGACGTCTTCTTCCTCTTTCTTTTTTTTTTTCTGAGTGGCGTCCACCGTCGTCAGTATCCAGTCGCGACCCAACAACCCCAACCGAGGTCACCTCATTCCAGCAGCGTGATCGTTGCTGTTGTCCCCACCTATTGATCGTTGCTCCGCCTAATCAATCACCGACCGCTGACCATAGACCACCAACCTCCAACCATTAGCTTCTGTACTCGATCCTGTGCCATCGTCGGCTGCGTGGCCATGGGGAGCAACTGTCGGAAGATGGAGATGATCGACCAATGGTTGGGTAACGATTAATTATTACTTAAACCGTTTTGATTTTGATGGATAATAGTTTAATAGTTGAGACATGGAGCTTATCCAATAATTAATAAATTTGGAGGTTTAACTGGTATTAAATTTATGTCATTGAATGGATTAATTAATCGAGTGATTTCCAATTAATTGATTAATGAATAGTTAATTTCATAACTATTTGATTAATCAAAGTTGCTATCGGTTTATGAGGAAGCTATGGTTGATGAATACTGGTAGGCACCATGTGAAATTGAATAATAAATGGAGTTAATTGATTAGGTATTCATAATTAATTTAGATAAATTAATTAGATGATCGAGAGTTAGGTAGTAAGGAATTAATATAATCAATAGGTAGATTAAATGATTTATAGATCCTTAGATTGGTTTCATGTCATATACTTGTAGGACTTGAGCTTGAGGCAGACTTTGGACTTGAAGACGGTTTGGATACTCTGCATTCGAGGCGGATACTTCTTGCTTTGTTTCTTTTAGTACTTTGACCTTGGTGCATGAACTATTTTGGATAAGAAATTATTTTTACCTTGACTCCTCTCTTATTTTCCTACACTTGATACTTCCACGCGATCTTTGAGAAATTCATTTCCATATCTATATAGTCTCTTATTGTTGTCCATGATCAGTAGCAGATACTAGATACCATGTTTGCATGCTTTGACTGTTGTTTATTTTGTACTATATTGAGTATGTTGGCTTCATGTAGCATACCTAATTGTTGCTTATATTTGTATAATGATTTGTTGCATTTGGTGCATCATGTCATGGCATGCATGTCAACGACCAATTCTCCCTTGCGGTCGAGAGAGTCGTTGACCAGGGCCGCATCCTCGGCCACTCGAGAGAGTGGTAGCTGGAGTTGATGCCGCTTGTCCTGTCGTGCCACACTCGGCCACTCATGGATAGTGGTAGCTGGAGTTACGAGCAGCAGAGACCCCCCGTCGTAGATGTAGCTAGTTAGCTACTATGCAACTGTCCCCTCGGCCACTCGAGTGAGTGGTAGCTGGAGTGGTGTATAGTCTGTCACTGACCCGGCCTCTCGACCATACAAGGGTCATGGTGTAGAGAGGTGGGCGGGAGTGACCATCCGTGCATACGTTGTTTGTTATTATACTTGCTTTTGCTGCTGCTGTTTATATATATGCTGTTATTGCTTACTTACTGTTGTTGTTTACATATGCTGATATGCTTACTTATGTTGAGATATACTCTCATTGTAGATGTTTAGACATTGGTTTATTTATTGGAAATTTGTATATACCTTGCTTATTACTTCTGTAGTTATGAGCAGTACTATAGCAGATTAGTACCATTTCTGACCTTCTGGACCTAGCCTAGGATATGGTTTCAGGTATGAGCATTTATTATGGTTTTATTTTAGTATCTGCTATTTCCCTTATGAGAATGTATTTCTTTTGGCATTCTCTATTGGTTTATTTTGTTCATGCACTATCTTTCCTATACCCGCTGAGTTCCAATACTCACCACCTCGCAAATTGGTTTTCTTTCGCCAGGTAACAAGTAGATGATTGAGAAGTTGCTCGGAGAGTCCCGGCTGCCAGTCCCACGTCACACTCGAGGATAGCTTTCTTTTTGGTTTTGTTATCGTATGGGTGGTATGTTGATTTTATGTATTTTGCTTTTCAATAAGTCGATGTGAATTTTGGAGTCAAGTCTGGTGATTGCAGGTATTTTTGTTAGTGTCGTTGTTGGTCTTACGTTCGTATTATTTTATATTTTCCGCTGCGTTTACTTACAGCCGTGTAGGATGTTATTATACTGCGTGGTTATGTGTTTATTTCATTGTTGTCCAGCCGGGTAGGCTGAGTATATTAAATTGCATGGTTATGTTGTTTCTATTTTATGTATGTTCCAGCCATGTGGGCTGATGAGTATGTTGTGATGTATGTATATATGTTTCATATTATCACCGGTACAGGAGAGATGTTGCTGGATTTTTATCTGGAAAGGACTCCTCTGAGGACGTGACAAAAATACTATCCTGAAACAAAAGAGTGTCTATTGAATAATTGAAGGTTTTAATGTACCTCTTTTAGGTTAAACTATAGGAGAGGTCTAAGGGTCAAAGAATTTTTATTGAAGCTTTAGAAGCCTCGACAAAGACAGGTGAATGGTTTTTGAAGTCCTGACATCATTGCTAGACTGTCAAAATATATCATTCTAATAAATTACTAAATTTTGATACAAATTGGCATAGATAATTTCTCTTGTTATGGAGGCTAGAAAGGGGTGATAGCTAAAATCTGAAATAGATAATTAAAAGCCTCTAGTGCAAAGCTTAATTACAGATGAGTTGTGCAATGAAAAAAAATAGGCAACAATAAAGTAAACAATGCTAACTCAATTCTTATAATGTGATTTGAAACCCCTAGATTCCTCCTCCAAGATCTATGGACTTGCAGGGTGAATCACTCCTCAAGAGCCACCATACTTTCTCCTTTATGAAAGTGAAGAAAACCTATTACAAAAAGTGTTTACACTAAAATATAAATGATAAAGAAAATAAATAATTATGTAAGGAAATGAAATGTAGGTAAAGACCTCAAGTCCAAACAAAAAATAAAATACAAGATTATAAAAACAAAGAAAATATGAGAGTAGCGGAGTACAATAGTTTCTTGTTCTTGTTCTTAACAAGCTCCTCTTCCCCTTTGCTTAAATCTATTTAATTCCAATCAATTGCAAAGTTGATCATGCAAGTCCTTATAGTCCGTCTGTTATTGCCTCCAGTCAATCCAAACCCATTTCAGTCATCAAGCAATTGTTAGTTGACTCAACTAGATCATCTCCCAAAGTAATCACGATTTTTGTCAACTAAATCATGATTTAAAATCTTGAGTCGTACTAAGGTTTAGTCCCAGACCCAAATGGTACCATTTCGGTGCCGTATTATGTGATGACGATATAATTTCGGTATTTTTAAAATATAAAATATATTAAATAAAAATAAAAAATATAATCCAAATATTTTTAAAAAATAAATTATATATATAAAGGGATAATTTTATTAAATTTTAATTGACCCTATTTAAATTATCTCAATCATAACTAGGAGTTGATTAAAATTATTAACATAAGTTATTTAATTAAGTTAAAAAAAAACCCACGACCGCGAACACACATGGCCCACAGAACACTCGTCAAACCCAAGCAACTCTTTTGAACATGTTGTTGAGCTCACGCGACGCCTTCAGATGCTTCGTGCTTGTGCAACGCCTCCAAACGCATCACAGGGCTCTCACGACGCATCCGAACACATCTTCGGGCTCGCTTGGCCCACTCGAAAGCATAGTTGGGCGCTGACATTAAAGGTATGTTTGTGTTGAGCCAGTTTGTGAATGAAACGAGATGTTTTGTTGATATCAGGCGAAACAATTCAAGATTTTAATCCATGGACTAAATAATAGTATCAGTCAACTCCAAGCTTGGACACCGACTCATGTGAATAAGATTCCATTGACAGGTATTATTTTTTAAATTTCAAATTGTGATTTAATCTACTAACTAGTCAACTGAATTCTCCTAAATCGACCAAATTCATATTCCGTTAGACTCAAAACAAATAGAGAGCAAATTTTCAATCAAGCCAACTAATTATGGTTCAATTGACTTAAATCAAAAACAAAGAGATATTATGTGCGAGAAGAAAGTCTTCAATCGACTCAACTCATCCAAAATTGAATACACATCAAATCGACTTAACTCGAAATAGATCCTTTTTGTTTGCGTGTAGAATATCTTGAGTCAACTACCTAGTACACTCAATTTTCAATGAATTGAATCATTGATTACAACCTAATCACAACTATGTCATGGTTCATTCATGCATAAGTAAAAAATTATTCAGAAGCCAAGATTACAATTCACTCGTGATCTCTTATTTCACATGCTAAAAGTACTTACTTTCGATTATCCGGTAACTTTGACCGACTCTATTGAATCCATCGGGTATCCAATCAATCTTAAGCTACCAAGAGTTCTCGTCTAACAACTCCTATTGAACTTTATCATTCATCAAGCATCTAGACTTATTTAGATTTTCACCTTTGTTAACTCCTATTGGACTTCCTTTTCTATCAACGTTTGCTACACTTTTCTATCAGCCAAACATATATGAATTTTTCCTTCTATTGCACTTGCAATCACTATTTTGTAATCGCACACTTGACAAGCCTCATCAACAAACACAATATTAGTCTAAATTAAACCTCTGCCAAACATATCAAAATCACTCAATAAACTCGACACTTAAGGCATGATTACACCACACTAATGATTATCATAGCGTGCTAAAACATGTCATTAAGATCAAAGGCCAACTTCAACAAGGCTCGAGATTTTGATCCTTAAGTGGATGTTCCTATTGCTTTAATAATTCGATACAAAGTTCTAAAATTTTACTATTGCACTATCGTATCATGAACATGAAGAGAAGATCTATTATGTTTAGCACAAATTGAGAGAAAATAAATAATATATTGATGTAAACTCATGTAAGGAAGTTATGACTATTGAGGTTTATATGACATTTAAAGGGGTGATTGTGTTGATATAACAATTGGAAAGAAATTATTAACAAGTTGATCTACTGCTCATCCTATTGAAACGTTTCAAATTAATTTTTAACTTCACAACTCAATTGAATATTCTTATGTATCTCTTTGCATATTCTTTCTTTTAGATTTGGAAGATCACATACCACATTATCATAAATGAGGTAACCACCATAAAGAGTATAAATACTAAATGGTGTTTATGTTGTCATAATATTTGTTTACTTCCATATTAGTTGATCTCACATGTCGGGAGGGCAACCATTTATTATTTAGTTATTGAATTTTCTCCCATGCAAGAGGTTCATCTCACACGTTATGGGTGAGGGCTCAAGTACATTTATTTATACTCTAGGTAGCCATATAATGTTGTCTTACTATAAATGTATTTGTTGCTATTATTTCTATATTGGTAAATTTAGATATGAACTTATCTTACATTAAGTAGTAATTTCAAAATTAAGATATTTATGGATGAACGATGCAGTAATAATTGAATTTTCTAACTGATGATTAAATAGAAAATAAATATGAAACCACCTATGTTTTCCTTTGGCCTCTAAATTCACAAGCCACAGCATAAAGATGAGGTCTTGGTGAAGTGCTTCGAATTCTCATCAGTAACACTTCGAGTTTTACAATGTTCTTTCTATTTAGTTTAATAGTTCAATTTTTCTTAAAAAGATTTATAGACTATTAATGGAAGTTGATAAGACTTAATGAAATGAGCATTTTATTCTGTAGATTGTTTTATTATGTTTTTCAACTTTAGTTGGTAGCATCGTTTCATGTTAGAATTTATAAGTGATGTACTTCTAAAGAATATTGATCTATGTATTTATTACCGCAGATGCTTTAAATTTTGTAGCTGTGAATAATACAATTATTATGGTGTTGTTATGAAATGTGTATATTGTTCTAAACACTCTATATGATATAAAATTTATCTGCAGCATGGATTGAGGATGATCCTTCGCTCTCTATAGCATGACATTTCTTGCCTCTCTCTGTCTTTCGGCATCTATTGTCCCCTCTGATGATTACTACTCGGAATATTATCCTAGGTCCTCTTACAAAAATTTGTACAAGTATAGAATTATCTTAGCTACCCATGTATTCTACTGAAATTAAATTTAGATTACAAATGAAACTTAACATTATTAATCCAAATTGTCCTTCAGAAGTTAAACTTGGATTGAAACGATACTTAATACTTTTACTCCACGTTTAACCGATGTGATCTTCTTAAGTTAAACCATATTACAGAAGTTAATCAAATATCAATTTCAAAGATCGACTTCCAGATAAACATGACGAAGCACTAGGCCTTCTTGGGTATGTGATCATCCATCACTTCCTAGAGAAAGCCTGACAAAGAAATCAGATATTTAACTTCTTACAGTAAACTAAATTTAACTACAGAGACCTCAATAGAAACACAATATTGAAACATAAAATCAAAACACAAAATCGATAACAAAAACGATAGCATAAAATCGATAGCCTCTTGTGTTTGGTTTTTCAAGATCTATACAAAGAACATGAACTAGTTATGATGCGAAAACAAATAATTAGTTATACTTTTCTTTGTAGCTTAAAGATCTCTTAATCTTCTGTTGTATTCCTTTCCTCCTCTTGGACGTTGTGTGGACAACGATCTACCAAGATGGAATCCACTCGAATCACTTCTTCTCCTCCAAGACTCTCGAGCCACCAAGGAATGCCAAAATAGAAAATTTTCTTCCTCTTCTTCTCCTCCAAGCAACCAGCCACCTATGTGCTCCTTCTCCTTTTCTTCTTTTTCTCCAAGCTTCGGTCACTATGAGTAGATGAGGTGCCGACCCTAGAGAGAAGAAAGGGAGGATGAAGAAAGGGTGCCGTCGGCCACAAGAGAAAGAAACCAAGGAGAAAATTGAGAAGCAAGGGCCGACCACACCAAGGAAAAGAGAGGAGCTAAGAGAGATCAATTCTATTACCATAAGTCACCCTCTACCTCTCTTTTATAATCCTTGGTCACGACAAAAAAGGAAAGTTTTAAATATAATTAAAACTTCCTTATTTGTGGCCTCCCATTTTAAAAAAGAAATTTTAACAATAATTAAAATGTCTCATTTCTAAATTTCCTATTATACATGGCAATAAAGGAAAGTTTTAAAATTAATCTCTCTCTTTTAAAACATGTAGAAAGATTAATTAAAACTTCTCTTTTTTAAATTATGGTTACAAAAAGAGAAAGTTTTATCAAAAATTAAAATTTCTCTTTTAAACATTATAGATAACTACAAATAAGGAAAGATTTTAATAAAATTAAAATATCTCTTTAATCTTTTGTAGATAGCTATAAAGGAAATATTTTAAAATTTTAAAACTCTCTATTAAAACCATGAGGATAGCTATAAAAGGATATTAAAATCTTTCTTTTAACCATTATAGATAACTACAAAAAAGGAAAGATTTTAACAAAATAAAATCTCTCTTTTAACCATTGTAGATAACTACAAATTAGGAAAGATTTTAACAAAATTTTGTTTTAAACAAAACTTCCTTTTTCCTTTACTTATGGCCGGCCCCATGCTTGGTCACCGAGCATGGCTTGGTCGACCACTACATGAGCTCCAAAATAATGTTTGGCTGGCCCCCTTGCTCCAACCAAGGATGTATCCGGCCCATTACTTGGGTAAGAAGTGGATTTTGTGGATACAAGACATTATAGAGGCTATAACAGGGACCAAGAGGAGAAATTGGTTTTGGTCTCCCGATGAACTTGAGCTTCCTGTGTTCACCCTGAACACCCAACTCAAGTTCATCAATAATAACTCATACTACTAAAGAGTTATTATTAAACTACCGCACCAATTTCATATTACTATATGGGCTCCTTCTTATCATGAGTGCGTTAGTCTCCCTGTGTGTAAGATATAGAATGCCCACTAATTAAATGAGTTACTGACAACTCACTTAATTAATATCTATCTCCAAGAGTAGTACCACTCAACTTCATTGTCATGCCGGACTAGGTTCACCTGCAGGGTTTACATGACAATCCTTATGAACTCCTCAAGGGGACATCATCAACCTACATTACTAGGACACAATTTCATTCTATAATCAACAACAGACCATATAAATAATATCATTTCTCAACTTATCGGCCCTATTGATTTAACGAGTTAAATCACACCCTTTGATAAATTAAAAAAATAAATACTAAGTATACGTGCTTGTTATTATATCGGGATTAAGAGCATACACTTCCATAATAACAGAGGTCTTATTCTTTTATTAAGTTAGTATAAAAAGAACTACCTCAAATTGTCCTGCTCAATACACACCTAGTGTACTAGTGTAATTTTATAGTTAAGATAAACTAATACCAAATTACACTACAACCACTCCAATGGTTTGTCCCATTCCATCTTGGTTATGAGCTACTATTTATAATTTATAAGGAACTGATAACATGATCTTCTGTGTGACACCTCACACCATGTTATCTACAATATAAATTAAATGGACAGCTGCATTTAACATAAATGCAGATATTTGACCAATGTGTTTCTTATTTCAAACTAAGTGTTTATACAAAAGCTAGACTTTTAGTATACATTCTAACAATCTCCCACTTATACTAAAAGACTATGCTGCCATACATCTGATTCTCATCCCCTCAACATGCCCATCAAAAGCTCTTGCCTTAAGGGCCTTAGTGAAAGGATCCATGCTATCTCCTGATGCAATCTAGGCGACAACAACTTCTCCTTGTTATACGATGTCTCGTATTGGGTGGTACTTGTGCTGTATGTGTTTTCTTGCCTTATGTGCTCGTGGTTCCTTCGAGTTTGCTACTACACCAAATAATTTTGGGCAAACCAGGAATCACATCTAAGTCCATCATGAAGTTACTGAGCCATTCAACTTCTATGGCTGCCTCTGAGGCTGCCACATACTTTGCTTCCATGGTGGAGTCTGAAACGCATTTCTGCTTAACACTTCTCTATTGTTATGCCTCCACTTCCTAAAGTAAACACAAAACCCCGAGGTTGACTTACTATTTTCCCTATCTGATTGGAAATCCGAATCCGTGTAACCCACAGGGAGCAAGTCATCTACCTGGTAAACCAGCATATAATCTCTAGTCCTTTTCAGGTACTATATGCTTTACGGCAGTCCAATATCCTTGTCTTGAGTTACTTTGATATATGCTAATCATGCCCACGACAAAACAGATACATGGTCTCATACATAGCATCGCATGCATTAGGCTTCCTACATCATAAGGAATTCCCTTCATTTCCTCTATCTCTTTTAATGTCTTAGGAGACATCTCTTTAGATAAACATACTCCATGCCGAAAAGGTAGAAAACCTTTCTTGGAATTTTATATGCTAAAACTAGCTAGGATAGTATCGATATCAAGTTTGGGATAAACATAATATTCTTTCTTGCGATCCCTTATTACTTGGATCCCAAGAATATGTCTGCATTATCCCAAGTCCTTCATATCGAATTGTTTGGACAACCATACCCTTACTTCTGACAACACTTTGATATTATTGTCAACTAACAAAATGTCATCTACGTATAGTACAAGAAATACCACCACGTTTCCATCACACTTCTTGTATACAAAAGACTCATCCGGACACTGATATTTATCTATAAGACTGGATTACTTCATTATACCGGATATTCCAAGATCTTGAAGCTTGCTTCAGTCCATAAATAGACTGGTCGAGCATACATACAAGATGCTCTTTGCCCTTTGCAATAAACCCCTCTGGTTACTTCATATGGATGTTTCCTTCAAGACTTCTATTAAGGAAAGCTATCTTGACATCCATTTGCCAAACCTCATAATCCATATGAGCAGTAATAGATAAAAGTATCCGGATAGATTTAAGCATAGCTACCGGCGAAAAGGTTTCCTCATAATCGATTCCCTCTTTCTGAGTATATTCTTTTGCAACAAGACTTGCTTTGAAATTTTCCACCTTCCCGTCTGTCTCTCTTTTTCTTTTGTAGACTCATTTACACTCAATGGCTTTTACACCATTTGGTGGTTCTACAAGCTTCTAGATCTGATTAGAATACATAAATTCTATTTCAGAGTTCATTACACTTTGTCAAGATGCAACATCTTTATCTTGGAGTGCTTCATCATATGTGCAGGAGTTAGGTTTATGTTCACCAGGGATCAAGTTCAATACTCTCCCATGAATCTACTGTCACGCCCCAGAGGAGTCCCTGTCCGAGAAAATTTCGGCAGCATCTCCCTTGTACGGTGGAAAATCTGAAACTTTTCTACATCCTCACATACCTCAGCCACAGGCGGCTGGAATAATAACAATAAATAAAAACAATCACCACGCAGTTTATATAGATATTCAGCCTCTGGCTGTCACAACCACGCAGTTAATAATAGTAACCACAAACTATAGTACTCTGACTCGAAATCCACCCTACTCAACTACACTCGTAAAACTCAAATCCGACGAAACTCACCTCTTCTGCCGTCCAGGCAGGCATGTAGTAAAAAACATATCGAATAGAACATCCATCAATATCAAAAGAAAAACATACGATGTCCAAGTATCCAAATAACTAAGTACACACATAAGCAAATAAAAACCAAACCAAATGGTAAATAAATCCTCGAGGTCTGCAGGGATCTAGCACTACGTGCAGTGAGGACTAGCGACTGGAACTCCCTCCGGACAGCATCAACCTGAAAATAACAACAATGGAGGCGGGGTGAGTCCAACACTCAGCAGGTACAATTGATATGCAAAATAAAGAAATAATACCTAACACTAATCATGCGTACAGTCTCCTGATATAAGAAAGATAAAAATATGCATCTGAAGTAAACAGGAGAGGAACTGTACTAACCAGGACCTGAGTATAAGGACAAACAGTCCGAGTGGTATAGGAATCCTGTATGCATGTCAAACATAGGTATCCAAACAATATGCAGCATATAAATGCAGCAAGCACAAACACAAGCAATAAATGCATCATGCATATGATGCCAATGATGCGTCCTGGTCACCCCTGACGCCAGTCGATCATCTCACACACAATAGTGAGGCCGAGTGGGTAGGGTTGTGACAACCGTGCACTCTGTCGTCACTACTCCTGATGAGTGACCGAGTGGACGGGATGCTGTCGGAGTACACCTATCCTCCTACCCCAAATCATAAATGGGGGAGCGCAATGCTCTCATCTCCCGGTACTCAAAGACGGGGAGGAATCCCTGCCGGATAACACGTTGTGTCACACTACCCATGAGCGGACCAACGGTGCCTAACAGAGTCCCTGCTGCAACACACTCAACCTGAATCGACCACTAACCCATGAGTGGTGGTGTGTGCAGATCCATGTAACTGGCGATGTGCTCAACAATAATGGAGCGGACTATCGCACAGCATGCAATCATGCAAATGGTGCATGGCACTAACCACAAAATATCCTGACCTAATCCACATGTATATAAAAATGCATCATAGGTCAATGAATCAAAACAATCCAAAGGTACACAGAAGGTATAAAACCTAGGTCCTGAACATGGTAAAGCATGATATATCACTACCCCTATAAACATGTATAAACAGGTAAAATATACATGAGATGCAAACCAATCAATCAATCAAGCATGTACCAAGATTTGGGTAGTGATTAACCGAAACAGATAAGAAACACAATTAATGCAACATGTTTATTTCATTACTAAGCATATCAAAGACAAAAAGTCAAAAGTACCCGCCTCCGATAAAATGATCCAATACGCTAATCGAGATATCCGTCGAGATACCGTCTCGAATCAAAGTCCTGTAGTACATGCATCCAAATTTAGCTAATTATATATAAATAAATTAACTAAATCAAAACCTCGAGAAGCTAATATAAACCCAGATTCAATTATAAACCCTAATTGAATCATTTAACTTCTTAATCGTTTCTAATTAATCCATTCGAATTAGGACTTGCAATAAGCATGGTAGTCATAGCATCTTACTCGATTTAGCCCTAATTCAATACATGTACCTAGGTTAACATTAGTTATTAACAAATCCATCAATCATCAACAACATGATCAAAATAAAACCCTATACCGTACCTCAATTCACAGCCGTAATGTGAATCCACAACCGAAGATAACTTGCAGCCAATAAACCTAACTGAAAACGAGGTAAATTGTGCTGCCCTCTAAATCAAATACCCTACATTTTAGTGTCCAGATTAGAATGGAACTCAAAAATCATTACAGTAGTCCAAACAACACAGAATCTACAACAAGGATCAAACTCTCTACTCCTTACCTCACTACCTAGCCACTGTTGGCGCTGGCACAAGACGCTGCAGGATGGGGTTACTGCCGGAAATCAAAACACCCACAATACACAAAACCTCACCAATCCGTGACCTAGATTAGCAGCAAGGAGATGATCCAGTTCATGAGTGGCGATACTGCCCAACCATAACCTAATTCCAAACCAAAACTTACCTCCAAGATCAAATAGGGCACGCGGTTGGAGGCTAGGGCAGAGGCAAAGGATCGGCGGTGCTGCTCGGGTCAAGAGTCGGCGGCCAATGCTCGGGATCTCCATGGCTAGGGCGACGGGCGTCGGTGGCTAGGGCTCAGCGTCGGCTGTGATCGGCGGTAAGAGGAGAGGAGAGGGGTCGGCGACGGTGCTAGGTCAGCGGTGGGCTCTGTGCAGAGCTCGGCGTGGAGAAGGCCGGCGGTGCTGAGTGAGTCTAGGGCAGAGGATGGATCGCCGGCACTGCTCGGCGTCGACTCTGTGAGTTGTGGCCGGCGGTGGATCTAGAGCACGACTGGCGCAAAGAGGAGAGGATCGGGATGAGGCATGGTCGGCGGCCTAGCAGATTAGGGTTGGCGTCGCGCGAGGGAGATGAGAGGAAGAAGGCGGCTTCGGGTGTGCGGCTCGGGAGGAAGAAAATGAAGAAGAAGATGGAGGAACTGCAGTGCGGTTAGGGCTCGGGTTCGCGCGGGGAAGAAAGAGTGAACGACGACACAAAGAAAAAGAATAAATAAGGAAAAGGAATTAAGAAATTCAACTTTTCCTCATTTAAATGGGTAGCCTAAACAGGCTTTTCCGGGCCCCGTTTTTATCCCCGTTAACTTGTCCATACGAGCTCCGAAAAATTCTCGAAAAATTTCCAAAAATTCCGAAAAATTCCCTTATTAATATTCGCCTATTTTCAGTATTTTACATCTACTAGGTTGACGAACAACCCTCCCACTACGACGTGATACTACTTGTAATTGTGCATTATTTGTGACACGTATTGCAATTTCTTGTGGTATCTCATCTTGTACAGTTGGTACTAGTTTAAACGTGTCTTCTCTAATTTAAGAACAATTTTACTCATGAGCTTATGGTTCATTACATAGTGCTCTTCTAAAAATCGGACATTGATGTTAACAATGACCTTCTGATTTTTAGGACTATAAAATAAACCTCCTTTCATTTCTCTAGGATAACCCATAAACAAGTGAACTCCTGTTCGTAAATCCAACTTATCAGTGTCTCCCTTCAGCACATGTGCTGGACTACCCCAATTCCGAATATGCTTCAGACAAGGCTTACACTCATTCTACAATTCTATGGGAGTAGAGGGTTTTGACTTAGAAGGTACTATGTTCACTGCCGTTTCCAGAGTATATCCCCAAAATGAATTTGGTAATTCTGAATAACTCATCATTGATCTAACCATTTCTATAAGAGTCCTATACCTTCGTTCTGCCACACCATTTTGTTGGAGTGTACCAGGCGCAGACAGTTGGGATTGAATCCCGACCTCTGATAAGTAACCCCTAAACTCTCCTAAGAGGTACTCGCCACTACAATCACACTGTAGTGTCTTAATACTTTTACCATAACGTTTCTCCACATCAGCCTTGTACTCTTTGAACTTATCAAAGCACTTAGACTTGCGGTGTATCAAGTAAATGTACTCGTATCTCGAATAGTCGTCTATAAAAGAGACGAAATATTCGAAATCACCTCTTGCCTGGATAGTTATAGGTCCACACAAATCAGAATGAACCAATTCCAACACATCTTTGGCTCTATAACCCTTGGCCTAGAAAGGTCTCTGGGTCATTTTTCCTTCCAAGCAAGACTCATAGGTTGGAAAATTTTCTACCACCAATGAACCCAAAAGTCCATCGACTATTAACCTTTGAATCCTACTCAAGTTAATATGACCTAGCCTTAGATGTCAAAGATATATTTGGATCATTTCCGAATGTTGCTTTCTCTTTTTAGAATTAGAAGATGTGTTATTAATTTCCATTTATTGCATCGTGGGAGTTATTGGATTTAGAGTATACAAATTACCAACTAATGTACCAGAACAGATAACAACTCTATTTTTCTTGACAACCACTTTGTCATCAAAAGAAACAGAATATCCATCCTCAAATAGTTTAGAAACTGAAATCAAATTCTTTCTAAAACTTGATACATAAAGGCAATTTCTCAAAATCAATGTTTTATTCCTATCAAAGGATAAACATCTCTCACTGTAACAACCACCACTTTCGTAGCATTGCCCATGTAAACGGCAATGTCTCCTTCATGTAGTCGTCGGGTTTTTTGGCACCCCTGCAATGAATTGCAATTATGATCAGTGGCTTCCGTATCTACACACTAGGTACCAATAGATAACACCACTAAACATGTTTCAACAACTAATGAATAAGATACACCTATATTGTTCTCATTTCTGAGAGGACAGTCCACCTTAGTGTCCAAGTTTTGTTTCCAATCATTATAATTGGGACTAGTAAGTCTATTCTCTAGTATAACAGCTAGGGAATTGAAAACCATTTGAAATCCAAAGAATCACAAAATATTTCGTTAAGACCAACACCTCAAAACCTCGTGATCTTGTATGTCACATTAGTGTGGACGTATACAAATTCAACCATTAATTTTATTATCTTGTCATCCTAACTTTATGACAAATAAAATTAATAGTTGGTCTATCTTCAATCAAATATTTGGTCAAAACTTTAGAATTTAAAATAATATTGATTCCTTAAAACAATATTATTTAAATTCACCAACACCTCAAACACCGTGAATTTTGTATGCTACGATAGTGTGGACGTATACAAATTCAAACATTTGAAAGAGGAGGGTCTTACCCAGTAATTATCTTGTCGACCTAAAATTACCTCAAACACCATGAATTTTGTATGCCATGATAGTGTGAACGTATACAAATTTAATCATTTGTAAAAAGAGGTTTTACCCATTAATTTTATTATCTTGTCATCCTAACTTTGTAACGCCCGAAAATTCTCGAAATTACTTTAGAAATATTCTATGATTTTTCTGGAGTTTTTAGATATTTTTTCGGAATTTTTAGAGTAACAAAAGTAGCAAAAATAAATATAAGCGTAAAACGACCTTCGCGGGAATTGAACCCATGACCTCTAGCCGAGCCGAGACTTAAGTGAATCCGGCTAGCCAGGAGCCCCAGCAGGGGTGTGCTGAAAGAAGAGGGAATCAATAATATCTATATTAGAGTTGGGCCGAAATACCCACTTAATATAAATAGAAAATTTAAGTGGGGTTTGGTTTATTTTGTTTGGTTCGGCAACTTCTCCTCCTCTCCAACCCTCACCGCCGACGCCCCTTCTCCCTCCTCTTTTTCTCTCGGCGCACCAAGTCTAGGGCCCCAGGGACATCTTCCGGCAGCGGCTCCGACACAAGGACGCTCCCCTCCGCGAGAGGAACGTGTTGGCGCAAGAAGACTATCGAAAGGATCGTCTTCTCCGGAAACCTAGCGACTAGAACCATAAGGAAACTAGCATACGAGGTAAGAAACCCCTCACCTGCAGTATAAGTAGCTTCCGTATGGATTTTATGTTTTAGTTTAGCAGTATATAGACTTTCAACACAAGGGATGTGAATTAGCGTACACCAAGTGTTCGATTAAATTGTTTATCGTAGTAAAATGCAACTTAGGCATTTTAGTAGCTTAGATAAATGCAATAGAAGCATTTTTACAGATTATTTAGTCTTGCTTCAGCTTTTACAGGACTAGATGTCCAATGGGTGGGCTCCCCATAGTCGCCTCTAGGTTCAGATAACCTAGCTCTAGGTTTAGATAACCTAGAAAGAGCAAGACAAGCAATAATTAGTTATATTCAGTATTTTACTTTTCAGTGGCACTGTATAGGATTAGATATCCATTGGGCTGGGCTCCCATAGTCGGTCCCTAGGTTTAGATAACCTAGTAAACCCTACTAAATTCGGGACTTGCAAACCCAGGTCTAATTAGGGACGCGCGCATAGCACGTACAGTTGTCGGGCCCAAACAGCAGCATGTTTATGTATTTTCATCTATTATGTATGTAGTTTTAAACTCTCACAAACAGTTAGGTGAGATCAGTATAGCTTAAGCATTTGCTAGAATTAGCTCAGTTTATGCTTCAGTTCAGTTCATTTTTATGGTTATGTATGATAACACTATACTCAGCTTTTAGTTACACATGCTTTAGATGATAGTATGCCATGTTTAGCTTTTGATTTCCATGTATTGTTTGATAGCATGCCATGTTTTAGTTTAATCAGTACATATTTCAAATAGCATGTTTTAAAAGCATAAATGCATCGTATGCATGTTTTTGTGAGGTAGATGGTTTCTTACTAAGCGAAAGCTTATAGATACTTCTTTTCCTTATACTGCAGATAAAGGTAAAGGAAAGATGGGCTAGAGGAAGCTGGTGGTCAATGCAGAGATGGTGTGTGTGGCAGGAACCTGGAATGAAGATCCTTAGGGAGTTTAACAAATTAAGAACTTAGTTTCTTTTCTTAAGACACTTTTATGCATTTCTAGTGATTTAAATGCTATGAATTAATAAACCTTGCACTATGTCATGTTAGAATGCTAGTTAGTAGATATTAGAATGTTTTCCAAGCATTGTATAATTGTTGTGTGAGATTTTGGCACGAACTAGTGCTGAAATCAGAGTTTCAGTGCGAAATCCGAAACTCCGATCGATCCATGGATCGATCGGGGGTCCTCGATCGATCCATGGATCGATTGAGGGCTGATTCCGCGAACAGAAGGCTTCTGGATCGATCAGCCGATTCTGTCACGAACAAAAGGCCTCTGGATCGATCGGTCGATTGATCCAAGCTATTCCTCGTGAACAGAAAGGTTTTTGGTCGATCATTGGATCGATTGACTTATGTTGGACTGATCAGCCAATCGATCCAAATAAAGTCCCGTGCATAGAAGCATGCTGGGTTGATCACTGGATCGATCGGTGAGCCTGGATCGATCAGCCGATCGATCCAGATTGTCACCCGAGCACAGTAGCGTGCTGGATCGATCACTGGATCGATCCAAAAGAGAGCAATCGATCCAGTTCAGTCTGGATCGATTGGGAAGTTTAGTTTCGACCAAGAAACTTAGCAGATTAGCTTCTAGCCCATAGGGGATGTAGGATACACCTTGTATCCCTTAGATTACATCCTTCAGCACATGTAGAACCAAGAATAGTTATCAGTTAGCAACTAAACTTTAAATTAGATCAGTTTTCCGCACAGTTAGCACAGCATAACTGTAGCGATCGACCTTACAGCCTAGTAGTAGAAGGCGGGTCGTTACAAACTTTATGATAAATAAAATTACCTCAAACACCATGAATTTTGTATGCCACGATTGTGTGAACATATACAAATTCAAACACTTGTAAGAGGGAGTTTTACCTAGCTTTATGACAAATTAATAGTTGATTTTTCTTCGATCATACAAATAATATCAGTGACTCTGATAGGGAGGATACTATTAAATGTGTCTAAGTGTATACCATTACTTAATACTAAGTCCACTAAATACAATTGTGCCCCTTCAGATGGAGAAGATCACACACATCCTAAATAATTTCCTATAATCATCTATTAAGAAAGTTTGATCTAGTGATCCGCAACCAAACTCATCCGATGTGGAGGAAGACACTCAGAGCCAACACGCAAGTTTGAAGGCATCACTTACAAACTAGTAATGGAGACCGTGGAATTTAATTAAATTCCTCTCCCACTTGGTTATTTAGAACGAGGAATTTTAACATGCACACAAGCACATAAACACAAGCACACACAGCATAAAAGACAATAAATAAGAAAAATAATTTGTCAACTATTATGGCCTTTATCCATAGTTGTCCTCCGTGTGCCATTAACCCTAGTTTCTGCCATCTTTAGCCACCGCCATCGGTTCTAGTCGTCGCAACTATCTTGTTTCTTTTTTCGCTGCGCCTCTGGTCCTCAAAAAGTCCCACGCCTCGCAAGGATACGATCTGCGACAAAAATAAAATTTTACATTTATCGATCCTATATTCTACGAAGGAATGTACATATAATCTATATCGAACAAAATGTAAAATCGTAATAATTAATACAGCTCCTGCTGTATTTAATATTACAATCATGCACAAACATAAAATGCCCTCGACAAGTCCGAGAGTCCAATCACACACAAACACAATATGACCATAATAGTTGGATATAGGATGTCTACAACCACAGATTTAATCTATTTGCACATCCTACTATTATCATGCTTAAATTATGTAGGGCATATGCATAATTAAACTAAAAACCAAACATACAGAGACTAAAACCTAGCTCTGATACCAATTGATGGTTGCTACTCGGAATACCGTCCTAGTTCCCCTGTACAAAAATTCGTACAAGCATAGAACTATCCTAACTACCCATGTGCTTTACTGAAGTTAAATTTGGTTTGCAAACGATGCTTAATATTATTAATCCAAATTGTCCTTCAGAAGTTAAATTTGGATTGGAAACGATACTTAACATTTTTACTCCAAGTTTAACCGATGTGATCTTCCTAAGTTAAACTATAATACAGAAGTTAATCAAATATCTATATCAAAGATCGGCTTCCAGGTTAAACATGGCGAGACACTAGGCCTTCTTGGGTATGAGATCATCCACCACTTCCTAGACAAAGCCTCACAAAGAAATCGGATATTTAATTTCTTACAGTAAACTAGATTTAACTACAAAGACCTCAATAGAAACACAATATCGAAACATGAAATCAAAACACAAAATTGATAACAAAAATGATAGTATCTTGTGTTTGGTTTTTCAAGATCTATACAAAGAACATGAACTAGTTATGATGCGGAAACAAATAACTATACTTTTCTTTGTAGCTTAAAGATATCTTGATCTTCTGTTGTATTCCTCTCCTCCTCTTGGACGTTGTGTGGGCAACGATCTACCAAGATGGAATCCACTCGAATCACTTCTCCTCCTCCAAGACTCTCGAGCCACCAAGGGATGTCAAAATAGGAAGTTTTCTTCCTCTTCTTCTCCTCCAAGTAACCGACACTACAACAAAAACCCTCATAGACATCGATTTTCCACCGTTGTCTATTACATTTTCGACCGATGTCTATGAAGGCGATGTAAAAGGTCTGCCATTTTAGACATCGGATTAAAACCGGTGTAGTATCACTTAACGATACCGATTTTCGAATCAGTTATTAACCGGTGTAGTATCACTTAACAACACTGTTTCATCAACGATGTAAAACCGTTGTAATATTATATGTTAATAACACCATTTTTGGTAGCGATATACGACCGATGTAATATTAGTTAATGACACCGGTTTTGTAGTGGTGGTGTCACGCCCCGAGGGAGTCTCTGTCCGAAGAAATTTCGGCAGCACCTCCCCTGTATGGGTGACAATCTGAAGCACATCTACAGGCATAATATACCTCAGCCACATGCGGCTGGAATCATAACAATAAAAGAAGACAAACACCACGCAGTTAATATCAAATTCAGCCTCTGGCTGACACAACCACGCAGTTAAAAGTAAAGCAGCCCACTCGGCTGTACCAAAACCAAAACACAACAAAAACTGACAGAAACCAAATACAACCAAACACAAAACTGCTAGCCGGCTAGGCTTACACAACCAACAACATAACACCCGGAAACAAAATCAGAACACAAATCGAAATACAGAAATTTCATATACCAAGATAAACAACAGAAAGGCAGCGATATGTCTTCTGATGTGACGCGGGGACCAGCAGACATGATGCTCCAAGTGACACCATAAATAACCTGGTACCTGAAAAGATAGTGTCCACGGGGGTGAGTTCAACAACTCAGCGAATACCAATAGACATGCCTAGTAAGATATATCTAACGACAATAAACATGGAATACAGCTTCCTAAACATATATATAGGAAAGATGCAAAACTGAAAAATAACTGAGGAAGCTGTACTCACCAGGAACTCCTATCCTGATCTAAAGGGTCATCAAACCGATACGCAGTATGTCTCCTGTATGCATGTCAAACAAATGCATCCACCAAAATGTAGCATATAAGTGCAGCAAACACAAACTAATAAAGGCAATCAATACATATGATGCTAATGATGCGTCCTGGTCACCCCTGACGCCAGTCAGTCTTCTCACACACAAATGGTGAGACCGAGTGGGTAGGGTTGTGACAACCGTGCACTCTGTCGTCACTGCTCCTGATGAGTGACCGAGTGGACGGGATGCTGTCGGAGTACTCCTGTCCTGTGACCCCAAATCATAAATGGGGGAGCTCAATGCTCTCATCTCCCGGTACACGATGACGGGGAGGAAATCTCTGCCGGCTACCACGCTGAGTCACCTGACCAACGGAGCCAAACAGAGTCCACCGTCTGCCGGCTACTACACTGCTACACTAAATGCCAGCGGAGCCAAACAGAGTGGAACTATCTGCCGGCTACCACGCTGAGTCGCATGACCAACGGAGCCAAACAGTAGAACCGACACACACCTGCCTGATATACCACTAAACCATGAGTGGGGGTGTGTGCAGTACATTAACTTGCGATGGGCTCAACCATAGTGGAGCCGACAATCACACAGCATGCAATCATGATGCATGACACTAAGCATAGCAAAACTGATCAACATATCCATATCCATATATACATAATATGGGTACCACAGTATCAGTAGGTCAAATCCACAGATCTAGGGTATACAGGTCCTCTATGATATAACAACCTAGATCCTAAACATATCCCCCTTCCATAGCATATGTACCAACAACATGCACAGATCAAAGAAAAAGGGTCTAGGTACACAAATCAGATATGATATACAAATAGAGGTACACAAGTCAGGTATGGTATAAAAACCTAGGTATCAGATAATCTAGATACACATGCCAGAAAAATAAAATCCAGAACCTAGTCCGAACCTCAGTAGGTATGGTATGCCACTTACTCTAGGAACCAAGGTACTCATGGCAATAATCCTGAAACGTAAACATGGATACATAACAAACGGCCAATAGATCATGCTATGGGTATCAAACCGTGACATACCAAGGCAAACATGATCATTGCTTGCAGCTATAAAATACTATGCATATCCAATAGACAATATCATAAAGATAAGTCAAGAGGTACCCGCCTCCGATATAGATCGAATCGAACCAATCCGATGTCGAGACGCCCGTCTCGAATCACAGTCCTGTAACAACACGATATACAGATTTAGCTAATTACATATTTCTTAATTAGATAAATCAAATTCCCGAGAAGCTAACCTAAATCCAAATCCAATTTTAAACCTTAATTGGATCATCAACTCCTCAATTATTTCATAACTAGTTCATACAAATTAGAACTTGCAACAATTATAATCCCTCACAACAACGTAATCACATAATCTAGATTACATCATGATCTATAACAAAAATCAAAACTCTATTCCTTACCTCAACACCAAAGTCTCTTCTGTTGGTCCACAACAGGTGGTTCCTGTCGGAATAAGGGCAGCCGCTGAAACAAAATACACCACCGTCGCAATGAATCTATAATTAGAAACCATAATCCGTAGTTAGCATAGCCTTCCACCCAACCCAAGTATTGCTCACAGCATGACAAGAACCAGAGTACCAAATTTGAAAACACAAACCTTAAGCCTTCACCTTCAACCCTTCTGCCGGATGCACTTGCTGTTGGCGTCGGGGCTCTATGGCCGGCGGCTCTGAAGAGGGGCAGCAACCAGGAACTAGGGCACGGCCTGGAGGCTAGGGCAGAGGGGAAGAAAGGAAAGGAAAGTATGCGACGGTGGAGAGGCTAGGGCACGCGACAACTTGAGTGTCGGCGAGAAGAGGAGCGATCGGCTCCGAGGTTCCTGTGGCCGGTGGTGAATCTAGGGCACACGGAAGGAGTGGCCGGAGAGGGCAGCGGCAGTGGCATCGCGTCCCGATCTCAGTGGCGAAGACAGGGAAGAAGAAAGGAAGAGGGAGAGAAAGATGCTTTGCCGCCGGCTCACTGTTCCCTGGCGTCGTCGGCGTCGGGCAGAGGAGAAAAGAAGAGGCGGCGCCGGCGCTAGGGCAGCGGCTAAGAGGAAGAGGGAAAGGAGGAATCGGCGTGAATAGGGCACGGCTCGCGGGGGAAACAGGAAGAAGGAAACGGGTAGCAGAGGGAAAAGAAAAAAAATAAGAAAAAGAAATAGGAAAAAGGAAAATAAAACTTTTCCTCACTAAAACAAGGTAGCCTAAACAGGCTTTTCCCGGAGCCCTATTTTATCCCCGTAAACTCGTCCATATGAGTTCCGAAAAATTTCCGAAAAATTTCTAAAAATTCCGGAAAAATCCCTTATCACTATTCGCTAATTTTCAGTATTTTACAGGTGGAAAACCAATGTAATATCAGTATTGTTTAACGACACAAATTCGATTTTCGAAATAGTGAAAAACTGATAGTATCCAAGAAAATACACAAATATTCACAAATTATACAAATATTTTTCTTCCAACAGTATCCATAAAATACACAAATATTCACAAATTACATAAATATTCTTCTTATAAAATACACAAATATTCACAAATTACATAAATATTCTTCTTACAACAATATCCATAAAATACACAAATATTCTTTTTACATCAAAAGCTAATAGATATTGTACACATTAAGGTAGAACATCGTGAGTCAAAAATCAAGCTGAGACTACATTAAATTATGAGAATCAGAATATGTTCAACTTGCTATACTACTCCATTCTTCTTGTGCCTTTCATTTCCCTAATCTCACCACTTTTCACCTTCAAATGCCTAGTTTTCTGAGTTAAAACATCCACTGTTCTAATCTATCAAACAAAAGTATCATTTGGTCTACTTAACTACAGTAAAGAACAAAAATAGAAGAATTATACATGCTGCAGAAGTCCTAGAATATCACCATCAGAAAGAAATTGATATGGGACAATATATGCAATTTACATTCCATGCAAATGCATGCATCATCCAAAGTTTTCAAAAATCAAATACCTTTCCTATTCAAATATAATCTAGCATGCATTCAGCCCACTCGAACCGCACTTCATCAATTTCAACTCTGGAGTACTTGAGATTTGTAAACTGTAAAAAAACACATAAATAAGATATTAGTAAACCAAGACCAAAAATCATAGTTGAAAAAGTAGTAAGAGCACCAGGTAACAAGTTGACTAATTTGAATGCTTAAAAAGAGACACATTCATCATTTATCTCAACCATATCATATAGCGATAGATCTATCATTCCTGGGAACTTAATATATTCCAAACCAGAAATTATTGCAACAAAGTTTTCTCATAGTTGCAATTTAATTAATCAGTACTTGATGGAGGTTCAATCTTTTCATATTCAGAATATCATTCAAACGTCCTGGTGTAGCAACAATGATATCAGTTCCACGATCCAACTCTCTTAACTGGGGTCCTTTCTGAGCACCTCCATACAAGCAATAGACAAACATAATAAAAGAAAAGAAAAAAATGCATCACATAAGAAAATATAATTAAATACTGCTTATTATCTTGAATTTCCCATGACGGGTACTCAGCATAACCATCTTATTCCACTGTAAAACAATGACATTTTCTAAAGCATAATGGCTGCACATAGTTAGTCCCAAGACATCTCTCCATGGTCTCATGGCATAAAATGCTAACTAGTCAACACGAATTTCAAACTTTATCCTCTTCGAGCTAGCTAGGCTTATGAAATCATTTTTAAGAACAAACTCGACAAATTCAAGACCGTTCTTTCAACTAGACATAAACTTTGTAGAACTAGTGGAAATCAAATGAAAGATCAGATCATAAAGCCACAAGTAGGATAACTGGAGCAACAAATATCTAAAAGGGATCTATCTACTTGTTCATCTCACATAAGAGAAGTTCAAAGACTACATAGAAACACAGGAAAAGCACAGCAGCAGCAAGATCTGATATAATGAGGGAAAAGCTAAGAGAAGTTCATAATCAATAAAATCAAAAATATGAGTGTGTATTATTACCATTGCTGGAAGTGAATTCTTGTGGTCAACTCTAAAATTTTCAATTATATCTTTCATATATCGCATGATATAAAAACCACATTGCTCCACATCCGGTTGTTGAGGAGCCTATGTTAGAAAAGAAATATTGGAATAACTCCTTCAAAGATAGTGAAACAGTTGCTAATCAAAAGGACATACCTTGACAACTACTCATGTTGGTTGTTTTTTCCCTTTCCTTCCCGCCTTCGTATTATACATTTTCAAGGCCCTTCATGCATATAACCCATGGGAATTGTATTGCCACATCAAAATACATCCATGTTTCAATAAAGGTAAGAAAAGAAGCCAAAAAACTTACATGTTGACAACATATTTCCAATCTTGATCACGAATGCGGTGACTAAGAGGATCCAACAAAAAATTAATCTCCTTCTCAACATTGATGATAGTCAAAATCCAGTGAAAACTACACAAAGAAATATAATTAGTGTATATATGCATCTTGCAAGTTCTCAAAATATGCAAGTGAGAGTGATATATAATGTTATTCTTACTCACCCAACATTGCATGGCACAACAACCAATTGACTAGTTCTTGGATGAAATTTTTATTCTGATTTCTTGATGGTACATACTCCACAGGCACTGGATCCACCAATCTGAAATCCTGCAGCAACAACTTTTCTTGCATCTTTTTATATAGATGCCTACAATTGGAAAATATCCCCAAAAAATGATGAAATCTAAATTAATGAAACACATAAATAAAGTCCAATTCGATTGAAAGCTTATCACATATACACAACTATGCAAGTGTCTGTGATTGACTTCAATTCACAAAAGGGAATTATGTCATCACTGTTAACATGATAGTGGCTTCAATGTTCTCATATATCTTTCAAATGTTATTATCATTCTTGTGCGTGAGGTCAAGTTGTGTGGACTAGTTTGGTATAGATGGATATTTCCATTTGAAAGATATATGAGAACATTGAAGCCACTATCATTCTCAATATCGTTGGGATACCCACAAGATGCATCAGAATTAGCACATACAGATCCATTTGTTTCCTCCAAATGATCACCTACTGCATCACATTTTTCATTGTCTCTCTTAACTCCATTTGTCCTCGAATCCATTTCAGCACCAATTACCATTGAATCATAATGGCTGCCACCCAAATTCGAAGAATTGGAATGTTGAGACACATAAGAATTGTTGTTGGCTAGTGCTTTCCGTCGACTAGTGTTAGGATCCAAATCTTCTGTTTTCTTAGAAGTAACATTGATGCTTGTATTTGGTGCAGCTCTTGGTGCTGGAACAGGAGCTCTTGTGACCCTTCCATATTTGGGTGGCAAGGTCTTTCCATTACTTGATGCCAAGCAGCTTGGGCAATGCCATTCTGCTTTAGGAATGTCTTTGCTGCCATAAGATTGAAGACATTTCAAATGGTTTCCTTTCTCACAAGCATCACAGACAAGCAAACTTTCTGTATCTGAAATCACATGTTTGCATATCTGGCAATTTAAAGAAGCATTCATATAGTCACTTGATGGAGGAATCCAGTTTAGGTGATCCAGAACCTTCGATTGCAATATCCTCTGCACACTCTTACCAATCTCATTGTGATTGGTATAAAGAGAAGGTGCATGAAAGAATGCCAAGCCTTGAGTAGGTTGATGTGTAATATGCAGGCCTCCTTGTCCTGCTTGAACTGTAGAAGACTTTATTTCCTGATTTTTCATTTGATGAGAAGATTGGCTAGCATTTGCATCGGCAATACCCTCTGACCTAATTGAAGTATGATCCAACAATTTGTTTGGTTGGCTAAACCTTGACACAGCAGCAACAGATGGTGATTGCATGGAAGAGATGGTTGGGATTTTTTGAGGTGGATTTTCAGCTGCAATAGAAAACAAGTTAAGCATGAATGAAAATATTAGGACATGTCCAATATTACACGTAGGGAAAAACCAAATTCCAAACAATAGAGAAAAGGATTCACAAAGGAAAAACTAGCCTTTATATTTATGCTAAAAAAAGGATTGAGCCTTTAGCAGACATGCCTTACCAGTATACCAGGCCACACTGCTTGGTACCAAAATAAAAAATAATTAGGAAATAAACACAATTATTGATATTAGTACCACAATGCTATCTTTGACTCATACAATTATCTGTTCTTTATTGAACTACAGCTATGACTAATACTAGTTCACATAATGTAACGCCCGGGCCGGCTCTGTTACCAGATCTGTAACGCCCCGGCCCGGGCGGGCCCCACCCGGACCGAACCAGGAACGACACCAGAATTACCTATCGGTTTGATGACTAACTCCACAGACCACCGGAGGTTCTTTCAGCGTGCTTTGTCCTCACTCGCATGCACCCTGGAAAACTTCCCAGGAGGTCACCCATCCTCAGATTTCTCCAAGCCAAGCACGCTTAACTTTGGAGTTCTTAAGTTTGGGCTTCCAAAAAGGAAGGTACACCTTGGTGATATGGATAGTATAATCTAACCTTTTAAGTCATACTTAACCAGAATCTCAGAACCGGGGTATTACAATCACCCCCACATAAAGACACAACGTCCTCGTTGTGTAACCACAAATCACACCACAAACAAATCCCAGAATCTCCCTCGCTAGGTGGTGCCCTGGGTGCTCCTACCACAGGCGCACTCACGGTCGCAAGGTCGCTCTGATACCATCTGTAACGCCCCGGCCCGGACCGAACCAGGAACGACACCAGAATTACCTATCGGTTTGATGACTAACTCCACAGACCACCGGAGGTCCTTTCAGCGTGCTTTGTCCTCACTCGCACGCACCCTGGAAAACTTCCCAGGAGGTCACCCATCCTCAGATTTCTCCAAGCCAAGCACGCTTAACTTTGGAGTTCTTAAGTTTGGGCTTCCGAAAAGGAAGGTGCACCTTGGTGATATGGATAGTATCATCTAACCTTTTAAGTCATACTTAACCAGAATCTCAGAACCGGGGTATTACACATAAAACTTCAGTAAAGAAGGCCAAAATATTTTAATACTTTTTAGGAATTTGAGAAATTAAGAAAAAAGGAAATAAGAAAAATGATAATGCATTAATCAAGTATTCAAGCCATAACAAAGCAAAGGAAGTCAGAATTTCACAGCATTGATAGATAATATGGACAGATATGGTCTAAAGATTTTACCTTGATCTTGTGTCGGATAAGATGGTCCACTAGGTCTAGCATTTAATCCATTATGTGCTGAAGGCAAAGCCTTATCACGGGAACTAGATGAATGTTTAATGGTATTGACACCAGCTTGCACATCACTAATCAGTGACTGCTTCAAATTATGGGCAGCCCAGGCCAACACAGGAACATGAGATATAGTTGAAGAATTATGAAAGCCTCCAGAGGATGTTGGCATAGGACTCTTGTCCTGTGAAAACCTAGAAGCACCAGATGCAATGGTACCACGAGATTCAGATTTTGCACCAACACTTACAGGAAGCTGTTGAGAGGAATGAACTGATGAATGCACGTTTGTTTCCTTGGACACTTTCATCTGTAGAATTAGACCACAAGCATAGGTTATCAGATAAGTTCTGCAGTGACTAAACACTTAAGGAAAATGCCATATCAGATATCTTACATTCAAACAAATTCTGCCGTAAAAACTGGAAAGCTAGGTATTTTCAAATGTTGTGCTTTCCAATACAAGCTAAAAAATAACATGGATATCAAGTAACATATTAACAATGCATAATTATCCATATGTAAGCAAAATATAACTAAACCTCATTACAATGTTAAGAAATTTCTTTGTATTTACTTATGGTATAGAAAGAAATTAGAGATTTGACATTGTCATTCCCTTCTTAAAGAACAATAAAACAACAAACATGTTGAAACCACATGATTTTGTTGATTTGACAGTGACAATCTTTACGTTTCAATAAAGTTGTAGTATCATGATTATTATTTTTTTTTTAAAAAAAAGCATAATCTTAAGCCAATATATGCCCTGTGCTAGATGCTAGAGAGCATTTCAACCAATTTGAGAGTGACAATCTTTACATTTTAATAAAGTTGCAGTATTATGAAATAAAAGGCATAATTTACTACTAAAGCATTTTCTTCACTGGATTTAATCTAGAGAGCAAGTCAACAAGAAGAGTGAGGTAATGGAGATTATGACCTGGACTTTCATAGACCTAACTTTTTAATACGCCAGAGAAATGATACAAGGACTTGGGTCAACAACGCAAACAAACAATTGGAGCAAATAGCATCCATTTCATAGAATATTAATTTTCTAGGTAAATAGCAACTCGAAACAACATAATTATGCGAGTCTGCAGGATTCAACAGACACATGAAAGGTAAATACCTACTGAAAAGCAATGTAAGCAAGCATACTAAATGAAAACAATAAGGCGTAATATGCAACCACTTGGATCTCACTAGATGCATGTTCTCCCACCACTGCACTCTGTTTAGGGCTATCTCGTACTAAGATCAAGAGCAACTATTGTTAAGGCAATTGGATTCCTTGACTCTAAGCGAAGGAACCAAAACGGGGCAGGAAGACGGACCTTTTTCTTGGTCAACATCAACTTCTCTGCGATGGACATCCTGGGCGGCTGGAATCCCAAAGCAGGATCCTTAGACCTATTCAGCTCGAGATCCTCCGCCACGATCCTCACTGCCTCCGTGGAGACGAGATCCTTCGGTTTGGCGGCCTCGCACATCACCACAAGCCTCTCCTTGGCCTCGGTCACCAGCGCCTTCTTGGCCGCTGCCGGCTCCTTGCCGCCTCGCATCTGTCCCAAGGCCGACAAAACCATAATGATCTCTACGGCTCTCTTGAAATCATCGTCGTCCCTCGCCCTCTTCCTGGTCTTCGGAGCTGCACTGGCGGAGGGGCATTCAATAGCGACGATGAAACTGTCGAAGATGAGGAAGGATGTCAGTAGCGACGAATGGATAAAGGAATGCGAAGAAGGAATCGAGCGGTGGTCTTGGGAATGCGAAGAAGGGAGTTGGAGGAGATGCTGTGTGGTTGGACTGAGAAGCATGGGCATCGTGTGTTGATCCTGATCGGGAGAGGAAGGGGCATCGATTTAGGAAGGGGAAGAGGGAGATGAGGCTGAGAGAGATGGTTAGACGGCTAGCGGCGAGGAGGAAAGTGATGGTGGAGTTGTGACGGTATACGGTGGGGTGCGATATAGGTTTAGGTTTGGAGATAAGAGTGAAGTGTTTAAATTTCGGCTAAGTATTGGTGGGAAAATTAAATTATTTTATTTTATCATAGACATCGGGTTTTAAAAACCGCTATTAAAATCGGTGTCTATTAACGAAAAAAAGGCGCTCATAGACATCGGCTTAAAAAACTGATGTCTATGAGCGAAAATCTGCGCTTATAGACACCGGTTTTTGGAAAAACCAGTGTAAAATGCTCAAAGACATCGGTTTTTGCTTAAAACTGTTGTTGTTCCACCGATGTCTATGAGGGTTTTTCTTGTAGTGCGACCACCTATGTGCTCCTTCTCCTTTTCTTCTTTTTCTCCAAGCTCCGGCCACTATGAGTAGATGAGGTGCCGACCCTAGAGAGAAGAAAGGGACGATGAAGAAAGGCTGTCGTCGGCCACAAGAGAAAGAAACCAAGAAAAAAGATGAGAAGCAAGGGCCAGCCACACCAAGGAAAAGAGAGGAGCTAAGAGAGATCAATTCTATTCCCATAAGACACCCTCTACCTCTCTTTTATAATCCTTGGTCACGGCAAAAAAAAAAAGATTTAAATATAATTAAAACTTCCTTATTTGTAGTCTCTCATTTAAAAAAAGAAATTTTAACAACAATTAAAATCTCTCATTTTAAAATTTCCTATTATACATGGCAATAAAGGAAAGTTTTAAAATTAATCTCTCTCTTTTAAAACATATAGATAACTACAAAAAAAAAAAAGATTAATTAAAACTTCTCTTTTTTAAATCATGGTTACAAAAGAGAAAGTTTTATTAAAAATTAAAATATCTCTTTTAAACATTATAGATAACTACAAATAAGAAAATATTTTAACAAAATTAAAATCTCTCTTTAATTTCTTGTAGATAGCTATAAAGGAAAGATTTTAAAATATTAAAACTCTCTGTTAAAATCATGAGGATAACTATAAAAGGATATTAAAATCTTTCTTTTAACCATTATACATAACTACAAAAAAGGAAAGATTTTAACAAAATAAAATCTTACTTTTAACCATTGTAGATAACTACAAATTAGGAAAGATTTTAACAAAATTTTGTTTTAAACAAAACTTCCTTTTTCCTTTACTTATGGCCGGTCCCATGCTTGGTCACAGAGCATGGCTTGGTCGCCCACTACATAAGCTCCAAAATAATGTTTGGCTGGCCCCCTTGCTCCAAGCAAGGATGTGTCCGGCCTATTACTTGGGTAATAAAGTGGACTTTGTGGATACAAGACATTATAGAGGCTACAATAGGGATCGAGAGGAGAAATTAGTTTTGGTCTCCCGATGAGCTTGAGCTTCCTGTGTTCGCCCTGAACACCCAACTCAAGTTCATCAATAATAACTCATACCACTAAAGAGTTATTATTGAACTACCGCACCAATTCCATATTACTATATGAGCTTCTTCTTATCATGAGTGTGTTAATCTCCCTGTGTTTAAGATATAGAATGTCCACTAATTAAATGAGTTACTAACAACTCACTTAATTAATATCTAGCTCCAAGAGTAGTACCACTCAACTTCATTGTCATGCCGGACTAGGTCCACCTGTAGGGTTTACATGACAATCCTTATGAGCTCCTCAAGGGGACATCATCAACCTAGATTACAAGAACACGGTTTCATTCTATAGTCAACAACACACCATATAAATAATATCGTTTCTCAACTTATCGGCCCTATTGATTTAACGAGTTAAATCGCACCCTTTGATAAATTAAAGAAATAAAAATTAAGTATACGTGCTTGTTATTATATCGGGATTAAGAGCATACACTTCCATAATAACAGAGGTCTTGTTCTTTTATTAAGTCAGTATAAAAAGAACTACCTCAAATTGTCCTGCTCAATACACACCTAGTGTACTAGTGTAATTTTATAGTTAAGATAAACTAATATCAAATTACACTACAACCATTCTAATGGTTTGTCCCATTCCATCTTGGTTATGAGCTACTATTTATAATTTATAATGAACTGATAACATGATATTCTGTGTGGCATCTCACACCATGTTATCTACAATATAAATTGAATGGACAACTGCATTTAACATAAATACAGATATTTGACCAATGTGATTCTTATTTCAAACTGAGTGTTTATACAAAAGCTAGACTTTTAGTATACATTATAACAATCTCCCACTTATACTAAAAGACTATGCTGCCATACATCTGATTCTCATCCCCTCAACATGCCTATCAAAAGCTCTTGTCTTAAGGGCCTTAGTGAAAGGATCCAGGTTATCTCCTGATGCAATCTAGGTGACAACAATTTCTCCTCGTTATACGATATCTTGTATTGGATAGTACTTGCACTCTATGTGTTTTCTTGCCTTATGTGCTCGTGGTTCCTTTAAGTTTGCTACTGCACGAAATAATTTTGGGCAAACCAGGAATCACATCTAAGTTCATCATGAAGTTATTGAGCCATTCAGCTTCTATGACTGCCTCTGAGGCTGCCACATACTCTACTTCCATGGTGGAGTCTGAAATGCATTTCTGCTTAACACTTCTCCTTTGTTATGGTTCCACTTCCTAAAGTAAACACAAAACCCCGATGTTAACTTACTATTGTCCCTATCTGATTGGAAATCCGAATCCGTGTAACCCATAGGGAGCAAGTCATCTACCTGGTAAAACAACATATAATCTCTAGTCCTTCTCAGGTACTATATGCTTTATGGCAGTCCAATATCCTTGTCTTAGGTTACTTTCATATCTGTTAACCATGCCCATGACAAAACAGATATACGGTCTCATACATAGCATCACATATATTAGGCTTCCTACAGCATAAGGAATTCCCTTCATTTCCTCTATCTCTTTTGATGTCTTAGGAGACATGTCTTTAGATAAAGATACACCATGCCGAAAAGGTAGAAAACCTTTCTTGGAGTTTTACATGATAAAACTAGCTAGGATAGTATCTATATGAAGCTTGGGATAAACATAATATTATTTCTTGTGATCTCTTATTACTTTGATCCCAAAAATATGTCTGCATTCTCCCAAATTCTTCATATCGAATTGCTTGGACAATCATACCTTTACTTCTGACATCGCTTTGATATTGTTGTCAACTAACAAAATGTCATCTACGTATAGTACAAGGAATATCACCACGTTTCCGTCACACTTCTTGTATACACAAGACTCATCCGGACACTGATATTTATCCATAAGACTGGATTACTTCATTATACCGAATATTCCAAGATCTTGAAGTTTGGTTCAGTCCATAAATAGACTGACTGAGCTTACATACAAGATGTTCTTTGCCCTTTACAATAAACCCCTCTGGTTGCTTTATATGGATGTTTCCTTCAAGACTTCCATTAAGGAAAGCTGTCTTGACATCCATTTGTCAAACCTCATAATCCATATGAGCAGTAATAGTATCCGGATAGACTTAAGTATAGCTACCGACGAAAAGGTTTCCTTATAATCGATTCCCTCTTTCTGAGTATATTCTTTTGCAACAAGACTTGCTTTGAAAATTTCCACCTTCCCGTCTATCCCTCTTTTTCTTTTGTTAACTCATTTACAATTAATGACTTTTACACCATTTGGTGGTTCTACAAGTACCCAGACCTGATTAGAATACATAGATTCAATTTCAGAGTTCATTGCACTTTGCCAAGATGCTGCATCTTTATCTTGGAGTGCTTCATCATATGTGCAGGAATCAGGTTCATGTTCATCAGGGATCAAGTCCAAGACTCTCCCATGAATTTACCAGGTTGCCGAACAACCCTCCCACTACGACGTGACACTGCTTCTAAATATTCATCATTTGTGACACGTGTTGCAATTTCTTGTGGTATCTCATCTTGTACAGTTGGTACTAGTTTAAACGTGTCTTCTCTAATTTAAGAACAATTTTACTCATGAGCTTATGGTTCATTACATAGTCCTCTTCTAAAAATCGGGCATTGGTGTTAACAATAACCTTCTGATTTTTAGGACTATAAAATAAACCTCCTTTCATTTCTCTAGGATAACCCATAAACAAGTGAACTCCTGTTCGTAAATCCAACTTATCAGTGTCTCCCTTCAGCACATGTGCTGGACTGCCCCAATTCCGAATATGCTTCAAACAAGGCTTACACTCATTCTACAATTCTATGGGAGTAGAGGGTTTTGACTTAGAAAGTACTATGTTCACTGCCGTTTCCAGAGTATATCCTTAAAACAAATTTAGTAATTCTGAATAACTCATCATTAATCTAACCATTTCCATAAGAGTCCTATACCTTCATTTTGCCACACCATTCTATTGGGGTGTACCAGGTGCAGACAGTTGGGATTGAATCCCGACCTTTGATAAGTAACTCCTAAACTCTCCTAAGAGATATTCATCACTACGATCACACCGTAGTGTCTTGATACTTTTACCATGACGTTTCTCCACATCAGCCTTGTACTCTTTAAACTTATCAAAGCACTCAGACTTGCGGCGCATCAAGTAAATGTACTCGTATCTCAAATAGTCGTCTATAAAAGAGACAAAATATTCGAAACCGCCTCTTGCGCGAATAGTCATAGGTCCACACAAATCAGAATGTACCAATTCCAATACATCTTTGGCTCTATACCCCTTGACCTTAAAAGGTCTCTTGGTCATTTTTCCTTCCAAGCAAGACTCGTAGGTTGGAAATTTTTCTACCACCAATGAACCCAAAAGTCCATCGGCTATTAACCTTTGAATCCTACTCAAGTTAATATGACATAGCCTTAGATGTCAAAGATATGTTTGGTTCATTTTCGAATGTTGCTTTCTCTTTTTAGAATTAGAAGATGTGTTATTAATTTCCATTTATTGTATCATGGGAGTTATTGGATTTAGAGTATACAAATTACCAACTAATGTACCAGAATAGATAACCACTCTATTTTTCTTGACAATCATTTTGTAATCAAAAGAAACAGAATATCCATCCTCAAATAGTTTAGAAACTGAAATCAAATTCTTTCTAAAACTTGATACATAAAGGCAATTTCTCAAAATCAATGTTTTATTCCTATCAAAGGATAAACATCTCTCACTGTAACAACCACCACTTTCGTAGCATTGCCCATGTAAACGATGATTTCTCCTTCATGTAGTCGTTGCGTTTTTTGGCACTCCTGCAATGAATTGCAATTATAATCAGTGGCTCCCGTATCTACACACCAGGTACCGATAGATAACACCATTAAATATGTTTCAACAACTAATGAATAAGATACACCTATATTGTTCTTATTTCTGAGAGGACAGTCCATCTTAGTGTCCAAGTTTTGTTTCCAATCATTATAATTGAGACTAGTAAGTCTATTCTCTAGTATAACAGCTAGGGAATTGAAAACCATTTGAAATCCAAAGAATCACAAAATATTTGGTTAAAACCAACACCTCAAAACCTCGTGAATTTTATATGTCATATTAGTGTGGACGTATACAAATTCAATCATTAATTTTATTATCTTGTCATTCTAACTTTATGACAAATAAAATTAATAGTTGGTCTATCTTCAATCAAATATTTGGTCAAAACTTTAGAATTTAAAATAATATTGATTCCTTAAAACAATATTATTTAAATTCACCAACACCTCAAACACCGTGAATTTTGTATGCTATGATAGTGTGGACGTATACAAATTTAAACGTTTGTAAGAGGAAGGTCTTACACAGTAATTATCTTGTCGACCTAAAATTACCTCAAACACCATGAATTTTGTATGTCATGATAGTGTGGACGTATACAAATTTAATCATTTGTAAAAAGAGGTTTTACCCATTAATTTTATTATCTTGTCATCCTAACTTTATGACAAATAAAATTACCTCAAACACCATGAATTTTGTATGCCACGATAGTGTAGACATATACAAATTCAAACACTTGTTAGAGGAGATTTTACCTAGCTTTATGAAAAATTAATAGTTGATTTTTCTTCGGTCATACAAATAATATCAGTGACTCTGATGGGGAGGATATTATTAAATGTGTCTAAGTGTATATCATTACTTGATACTAAGTTCACTAAATACAATTGTGCCCCTTCAAATAGAGAAGATCACACACTTTCTAAATAATTTCCTATAATCATCCATTAAGGAAGTTTGATCTAGTGATCCGCAAACAAACTCATCCGATTTGGAGGAAGACACTCAGAGCCAACGTGCAAGTTTGAATGCATTACTTACAAACTAGTAATGGAGATCGTGGAATTTAATTAAATTCCTCTCCCACTTGGTTATTTAGAACGAGGAATTTTAACATGCACACAAGCACATAAACACAAGCACACACAGCATAAAAGACAATAAATAAGAAAAATAATTTTCCAACTATTTTGGTCTTTATCCATAGCTGTCCTCCATGTGCCATTAACCCTAGTTTCTGCCATCTTTAGCCACCGCCATCGGTTCTAGTCGTCGCAACTATCTTGTTTCTTTTTTCGCTGCGCCTCTGGTCCTCAAAAAGTCCCACGCCTCGCAAGGATACGATCTGCGACAAAAATAAAATTTTACATTTATCGATCCTATATTCTACGAAGGAATGTACATATAATTTATATCGAACAAAATGTAAAATCGTAATAATTAATACAGCTCCTGCTGTATTTAATATTACAATCATGCACAAACATAAAATGCCCTCGACAAGTCCGAGAGTCCAATCACACACAAACACAATATGACCATAATAGTTGGATATAGGATGTCTGCAACCACAGATTTAATCTATTTGCACATCCTACTATTATTATGCTTAAATTATGTAGAGCATATGCATAATTAAACTAAAACCAAATACACAGAGACTAAAACCTAGCTCTGATACCAATTGATGGTTGCTACTCGGAATATCGTCCTAGTTCCCCTGTACAAAAATATGTACAAGCATAGAACTATCCTAGCTACCCATGTGCTCTACTAGAGTTAAATTTGGTTTGCAAACGATGCTTAACATTATTAATCCAAATTGTCCTTTAGAAGTTAAACTTGGATTGGAAACGATACTTAACATTTTTACTCCAAGTTTAACCGATGTGATCTTCCTATGTTAAACCATAATACAGAAGTTAATCAAATATCTATATCAAAGATCGGCTTCGAGGTTAAATATGGCGAGGCACTAGGCCTTCTTGGGTATGAGATCATCCACCACTTCCTAGACAAAGTCTCACAAAGAAATCGGATATTTAACTTTTACAATAAACTAGATTTAACTACAGAGACCTCAATAGAAACACAATATCGAAACATGAAATCAAAACACAAAATTGATAACAAAAACGATAGCATAAAATCGATAGTCTCTTGTGTTTGATTTTTTTAGATCTATACAAAGAATATGAACTAGTTATGACGCAGAAACAAATAACTAGTTATACTTTTCTTTGTAGCTTAAAGATCTCTTGATCTTCTGTTGTATTCCTCTCCTCCTCTTGGACGTTGTGTGGGCAACAATATACCAAGACGGAATCCACTCGAATCACTTCTTCTCCTCCAAGACTCTCGAGCCACCAAGGGATGCCAAAATAGGAAATTTTCTTCCTCTTCTTCTCCTTCAAGCAACCGACCACCTATGTGCTCCTTCTCCTTTTCTTCTTTTTCTCGAAGCTCCGACCACTATGAGTAGATGAGGTGCCGACCCTAGAGAGAAGAAAGGGAGAATGAAGAAAGGGTGTCGCCGGCCACAAGATAAAGAAACCAAGGAGAAAGATGAGAAGCAAGGGCCGACCACACCAAGGAAAAGAGAGGAGCTAAGAGAGATCAATTCTATTCCCATAAGACACCCTCTACCTCTCTTTTATAATCCTTGGTCACGGCAAAAAAGGAAAGTTTTAAACATAATTAAAACTTCCTTATTTATGATCTCTCATTTTAAAAAAATTAACAACAATTAAAATCTCTCTTTTCTAAATTTCCTATTATGCATGGCAATAAAGGAAAGTTTTAAAATTAATCTCTCTCTTTTAAAACATGTAGACAACTACAAAAAAAGAAAGATTAATTAAAACTTCTCTTTTTTAAATCATGGTTACAAAAAGAGAAAGTTTTATAAAAAAATTAAAATATCTCTTTTAAACATTATAGATAACTACAAATAAGGAAAGATTTTAACAAAATTAAAATCTCTCTTTAATTTTTTGTAGATAGCTATAAAGGAAAGATTTTAAAATTTTAAAACTCTCTATTAAAACCATGAGGATAGCTATAAAAGGATATTAAAATCTTTCTTTTAACCATTATAGATAACTACAAAAAAGGAAAAATTTTAACAAAATAAAATATCTCTTTTAACCATTGTAGATAACTACAAATTAGGAAAGATTTTAACAAAATTTTGTTTTAAACAAAACTTCCTTTTTCCTTTACTTATGGCCGGCCCCATGCTTAGTCACCGAGAATGGCTTGGTCGACCACTACATGAGCTCCAAAATAATGTTTGGCTGACCCCCTTGCTCCAAGCAAGGAAGTGTCCGACCCATTACTTGGGTAAGAAGTGGACTTTGTGGATACAAGACATTATAGAGGCTACAACAGGGACCGAGTGGAGAATTTGAGTTTGGTCTCCCGATGAGCTTGAGCTTTCTGTGTTCACCCTGAACACCCAACTCAAGTTTATCAATAATAATTCATACCACTAAAGAGTTATTATTGAACTACCGCACCAATTTCATATTACTATATGAGCTCCTTCTTATCATGAGTGTGTTAGTCTTCCTGTGTTTAAGATATAGAATGTCCACTAATTAAATGAGTTATTGACAAATCACTTAATTAATATTTAGCTCCAAGAGTAGTACCACTCAACTTCATTGTCATGCTGGACTAGGTCCACCTGCAGGGTTTACATGACAATCCTTATGAGCTCCTCAAGGGGACATCATCAACTTAGATTACTAGGACACAGTTTCATTCTATAATCAATAACATACCATATAAATAATATCATTTCTCAACTTTCGGGCCTATTGATTTAACGAGTTAAATCGCACCTTTTGATAAATTAAAGAAATAAATACTAAGTATACGTGCTTGTTATTATATCGGAATTAAGAGCATACACTTTCATAATAACAGAGGTCTTATTCTTTTATTAAGTCAGTATAAAAAGAACTACCTCAAATGATCCTGCTCAATACACATCTAGTGTACTAGTATAATTTTATAGTTAAGATAAACTAATATCAAATTACACTACAACCACTCCAATGGTTTATCCCATTCCATCTTGGTTATGAGCTATTATTTATAATTTATAAGAAACTGATAACATGATCTTCTATGTGGCACCTCACACCATGTTATCTACAATATAAATTAAATAGACAACTACATTTAACATAAATGTAAATATTTAATCAATGTGATTCTTATTTCAAACTAAGTGTTTATAAAAAATCTAAACTTTTAATATATATTTTAACACACTCTTTGTTCAAATATCCTAGTTAGGGCAATTGCAAAACTCTCTTCTCGCCTACTTATCGTCTCCCTCTTTTTATTCAATGCAAACAGCACCAGCAACACCTTGAGTCAATAGGTCTACATGCAGAGAGTCTTAGTCCAACATCCAGTAGAAGAAGGCATGGCCAGTGTAATGAAACATCGAGACCAATATTCATAGAAAATATTCATGTGTTGAATGTTGTTTCACTGATCATACCAATTTCTTCCATAAGCGACAGATTAGCAACCATGAACTGAAAACAGAAAAGTGACTTGAAAAGATTATGTTGTGGACAAGTTGTCAAACGTATCCTTGTTATGATGCACAAACCTTAAAACCTAATTGACTTGCATATAGAAATTAGTTAAGAAAGAGTACAAGATAGAACTTTAATAACAATCTGATTATAATATCATTGAAATAAAGGAAACCTCATATATTTCCCAAATCTGTTACAATGGAAGGATAATTTCATACAGCAACATGTATATCTGTGACCAATTGCATCCATGATGCTGTCTGCAAAAGAGAGGATAATGCCTATAAGTAGATAAGTTATCGTGTTGCATATACTTAAATACAGAAGTATACAGAGGCATCTTCATGAACAAAGAAGGGGCTTCAAATTGAATTTCTTCAGCAAATCAACACCTGAAGGCTGATACCATTTGCAAGAAAAGTATTAAACACATCAAAGGAAATTTTTTCATAGCATCATGCAAAGTTTTAGTTCAAAAATAGTGAAATGAATCTTAATTAAAGTGATTTTATCTATCTCATTTGCAGAAAAATATACAATAATTTAGGCCCTTGACCGCTGCGTTCAACAATAACAAAATAACTTTATAAAACTTGAGTGTGTATCTAAACTATTTATTAAGTTGCATGGAAACTGTGAAAAGAGATGTCACATGTAGTTTTTTAGGGAATCGGAAAAAGCTCAAATATAAATGTCAGGAGATAAAACAAAACAAAAGAGAATAATGAAAAATCTACCTGAAATTGCAAGATCACCAATATTAGCATCAAACGAAGGAAGGCTTTCTCTGCAGCTTCATCTAAAACACTTTGCCAAATATAAACTCAGGTCACATTCAATTATTATATGACTTGTATCATCATCATATAGCTTGAAGAATCTAAGATAAAACAACAAATTAGATGGCATACTCTTGCAGGTGTTTTTCCCAGTATAGTTGTTGCCAGTCAAGACTTTGGTTCAATTTTGATTTTTCATTACCATCAATTTTGATATTGGACCAGCGAGTCATGAATAACATCATCCATAGTGTCACGCCCCAGAGGAGTCTCTGTCCGAGAAAATTTCGACAGCATCTCCCCTGTACGGTGGACAATCTGAAACTTTTCTACATCTCACAAATACCTCAGCCACAGGCGGCTGGAATAATAACAATAAAATAAAACATCACCACGCAGTTATATATAAGTATTCAGCCTCTGGCTGTCACAACCACGCAGTTAATAATAGTAATCACAAACAATAGTACTCTAACTCGAAATCCACCCTACTCAACTACACTCGTAAAACTCAAATCCGACGAACTCACCTCTTCTGCCTTCCAGGCAGGCATGTAGTAGAATAAAATCCAAATCATATCACAAGTCCATCAAACGAAAGGATTCCATACAATATCCATATGTAAAATCCAAAAACAAGACTAAAACAAAGTCAGATAGAGAAAAACTAAAATAAAATAACAACTCAACCCAGCAGAGGACTAGCACTACATGCTGTGGGGACCAGCGACTGGAACTCCCTCCTGACAGCATCAACCTGAAAATAACAACAATGGAGGCGGGGTGAGTCCAACACTCAGCAGGTACAATTGATATGCAAAGTAAAGAAATAACACCTGGCACTAATCATGCGTACAGTCTCCTGATAAAAATAAAGGTAAATGCAACCGAAGAATACAGGAGAGAATCTGTACTAACCAGGACCCGGTATAAGGACAAACAGTCCGAAAGGTATAGAAGACCTGTATGCATGTCAAACATAGGTATCCAAACAATGTGCAGCATATAAATGCAACAAACACAAACACAAACAATAAATGCATCATGTATATGATGCCAATGTCATGGTCACCCCTGACGCCAGTCAGCCAACTCACAACATAAGTGGGACCAAGTGGGTAGGGCTGTGACGACCGTGCACTCAGCAACACTACTCCTGATGAGTGATCGAGTGGACGGGATGCTGTCGGAGTACATACATACTCCTACCCCAAATCATAAATGGGGGAGCGCAATGCTCTCATCTCCCGGTACGCTATGACGGGGAGGAATCTCTAACGTGCTACACGCTGCGTCACACTACCCCTGAGCGGATCAACGGAGCACCGGAAGAGTCAAACTGACGTGCTACCACGCTGTGTCACGCTACCCATGAGCGTCACAACGGAGCACCGAACAGTGATGAAAACTGGCAAAGTGCTCGACAATAATGGAGCAATCTATCGCACAGCATGCGATCATGCATATGGTGCATGTCACTAAGCATGGTAATATACTAAACCAACCTCTGGGCATATAACAATGGGCACCATAGTGAATAGATCAAATCAAGACATACTGATCAAAAAGGTATCAAACCTAGGTCCTGAACATGTGAAACATGGTTATGTCACTACCCATGAGCATGATAGATCGGGTACAAGATCAATACGAGATGCAAACAAACAATCAATCAAACAGGTAATATGTATTGGGCAGTGATTAACCGAAACAAATAGGAAACACAATTAATGCAACATATTATTTTCATTACTAAGCATATCAAAGACAATAAGTCAAAAGTACCCGCCTCCGATAAAATGGTGCAAATCTGACTCCGAGATACTCGTCTCGCGTCAAGGTCCTGTATATTAAACATATAATTTACATTTTTATTTAGCTACAAATTTAAACGAATAGCTAAATAAAATCTTCTAAATTAATTTAGGGTAAATCCCTAATCATTCCACTACTCGATTACTTTAAAACCTACACATGAATCTAAGTTAACAATTTTTGCTAACAGAACTAACAATCATCTACCACAAAGATTAAAACCCTAACCTCACCTCAAGTTCCACAGTTTTATTCAAGAACAAGAAGATGCTGGAATTAAAGAGTTGCTGCCCAATTAAGGTTAATTGCTGCTGGAATGAGGGAATGCTGGAATGAGGGGTTTTTGCCGCACAATTAGGGTTGTTGGTTGCTAGAAACAAAACAAGCAACCCAAATCAGTATATTCCCTTCCAAATCTGGTTCCCAAACTAAACTAAGATAGGTCATCAAAGCTTGTATCAAGAATTCATTACCCAATTGACCTCCTCCTCCGGTTGTAACCCACTGTGGCTGGCAACAGCGTCACCTGCAGTGGTCGGCCAGTGATCACAATCCACAACGTAGATCAGAGCAGAAATGGGGAAAAAACTAGGGCACGACACTGGTGAGGAAGATCCCTGCGATCGCCAGCTGCTCAAGCAAGGAATAGGCGGTGGTCGGCAGTGGCGTCGGAGCCGACTAGGGCACTCGAGATGGAGTAAAACTCGGCTCTGATGTGAGGTGATCGGAGATAGGGCTCGGGGTGGCCGGCTGTGGTGGCGGCGCGAGATGCTAGGGCACAAGGACGGCGTCGCTGGAGTCGGGGCAGAGGCTAGAGTCGGGTCCTCGGCTGCGTTGGCTTGAGAGTCGCCGGCGCTGTCCCGTGCGGCGGCGTCACTGTCGAGTAGAGAAGGCGGCTCGGCAAAGACCCGAGAGAGAAGAGGGCTCGGCAGAAGTCGGCAGCATTGAGATGCTCCGCGAGTGGTTTGTGCCGTCAAAGGAAGAGGAGAAGAGGAAGGAGAAGAACCGCCGAGTGGCCGGCGGTTAGGGCTTCGGCGCGAGAAGAATCGGCGTCGGGGAGAAGAAATGAGGAAACGGCGAAAATGCAAGAAAAAGGAAAAATAAATAAAGGAAAAGAATTAAGAAAATTTCAACTTTTCCTCATTTAATTGGGGTATCCAAAACAGGCTTTTCCCGGCCCCGTTTTTATCCCCGTCAACTTGTCCGTACGAGCTCCGAAAAATTTCCGAAAAATGTCCAAAAATTCTGAAAAATTCCCTTATTCATATTCGCCTATTTCCGGTATTTTACATTCTCCCCCACTTATAAAAATTTGGTCCCCAAATTTCGTTATCTACCATCAGCAAGTACAAATAACAGATATAGAGTATAAATGCTGAATGGTAAATAAACCACATACCTCAAGTGAAAAGATGGGGATATCGAGCTCGGATAGTATCCTCGAGCTCCCAAGTAGCCTCCTCGTCCGAGTGATGCTGCCATCCGACTTTAACCAGCCGGATAGTCCTGTTCCGCAACTGACGCTCTTTCCGGTCGAGAATCCGTACCGGAACCTTCTCATATGTAATGTCAGGCTGAACTGGAACTGGAATATCTGCCAGCACATGTGTCGGATCAGGTACGTATCTCCTCAGCATCGATACGTGGAATACATCATGAACGCCTGACAGGGACGGTGGTAGTGCCAGTCGGTAAGCTACTACTCCGATCCTCTCCAATATCTCGAAAGGACCAATATACCGCGGAGCTAGCTTACTCCTGAGGCCAAATCTCTTCACCCCTTTCGTGGGTGAAACTTGTAGAAATACATGGTCGCCAACAGAGAACTCTAGTGGTCTGCGTCTCCAATCTGCATAACTCTTCTGGCGGTCCTGTGCCTCTGACATCCTCCGTCTGATAGTACGGACTAACTCTGCGTCCTACTGAGCTCTCTGAGGTCCCAACAGCTGGGCCTCTCCGACCTCATCCCAAAGGACGGGTGTCCGACAAGGTCTACCATACAACGCCTCAAACGGTGCCATTTGGATAGCCGAATGGAAGCTGTTGTTGTAGGCAAACTCTACTAACGGCAGATGGTCCTCCCAACTGCCTCCGAAATCCATAACACATGACCTCAGCAGGTCCTCTAAAGTCTGAATAGTCTGCTCTGACTGTCCATCTGTCTGTGGATGGAAGGCTGTACTGAAACGGAGCTGTGTACCCAAGGCCTGCTGCAGACTCTGCCAGAAACGAGACGTGAACCGTGGATCTCTATCCGAAATGATACTCAATGGAACACCATGTAGTCTGATAATCTCTCGGCAATACAGATCTGCCAATTGATCCAGGGAATCAGTCCTCCGAATCGGTAAGAAGTGCGCTGATTTGGTTAATCGATCAACGATTACCCAAATCGCGTCATGGCCTCGTCGTGTCCTCGGCAACCCTACCACAAAGTCCATGGTAATGTGATCCCACTTCCACTCAGGAATAGGAATCTGCTGAAGTAATCCTGCAGGTCTCTAGTGTTCAGCCTTCACCTGCTGACAGACAAGACATCTAGCTACAAAATCCGCGATGTCTTTCTTCATCCCGTTCCACCAATAGGAACGTCTCAAATCTCGATACATGCGGGTTCCGCCTGGATGGATCGCAAATCGAGTACGGTGTGCCTCCTGGAGTAGTTCCTGTAAGATCGGATGAGACTGAGGTACGCATAATCTGTCTCGGAAGTATATAATACCCTCCTCGTCTCGTGTAAACTCGGTCTGCTGCCCGGAAGCTATCTGACTGCTAATAAACTGCAAATGCTGATCACTGGCCTGTGCCTCTCGGATCCTCGTCCTGATCGACGACTGAGCAACCATGGTAACAAGAATACCTTGCTCTGTCGATCCCTGCTCCTCAAGATCTAACTCCGAGAAACTCTGAATCAAGTCCGTGACTGAAGTCCGGTGGCAAGCCAAAGTCCCTCTGGACTTCCTGCTGAGTGCATCTGCAACCACATTAGCTTTCCCCGGGTGATAGCTAATGGTACAATCGTAGTCCTTCAGGAACTCCATCCATCTCCTCTGTCGGAGATTAAGCTCCTTCTGAGTGAAAATGTATTTGAGACTCTTATGATCAGTGAGAATCTCAAATGTGATACCGTATAAATGATGACGCCAAAGCTTGAGCAAAGATGATGGCAGCTAACTCCAAGTCATGAACTGGGTAGTTCTTCTCATGCTCCTTCAGGTGACGAGAAGCATAAGAGACTACTCTGCCGTGCTGCATCAAAACAGCGAGACACGTCGGTGTAGAGTACAAAACCGTCATCTCCGAAGGTAAAACCAAAAGGAGCCGACACTAATCTCCGCTCCAGCTCCGCAATCTCGGACCATATGAACTTCACGCCCTTCGGGTAAGACGTGTGGCATAGCAATATGCGAGAAGCCCTCGACAAAAGCGTCGGTAATATCCGCCAATCGAGCTGCGGATCTCTGGAATCGACTTTGCTCCCAACCGGTGATGACCTCGATCTTCGAGGATCAACTGAAATACCTCGCTAGAAACCACGTGTCCCGAAACCCAACCGAGGATAGCGGATGCACACTTGCTGAACTTCACGTACAGCTGATGTCGTCGAAGAATCTCCAAGACTGTGCGAAGATGCTGTGCATGCTCCTCCTCGGAACGAGAGTAGACCAATATGTCATCAATGAAAACGATAACAAACTGATCCAGATACTCTAGAAAGATGCGGTTCATCAAATCCATAAACACCGCTGGAGCATTGGTAAGCCCAAATGGCATTACCAAAAACTCATAGTGACCGTATCTGGTACGGAAAGCTGTCTTCTGGATATCAAAATCTCTGACTCTCAGCTGATGATATCCGGATCGCAGATCAATCTTAGAATACACTGATGTACCTCTGAGCTGATCAAACAAATCCTCGATCCGTGGTAATGGATATTTATTTCTGATGGTCACTGCATTCAGCTGCCTGTAGTCAATACACAACCTCATAGTACCATCCTTTTTCTTGACAAACAGAACTGGAGAACCCCATGGTGAAACACTAGGGCGAATAAATCCCCTGTCTAAAAGCTCCTGGAGTTGAACCTTCAGCTCGTTCAACTCTTTTGGTGCCATACGATACGGAGCTTTCGATGTCGGCGCGGTTCCCGAAATCAGCTCAATAGCGAACTCCACTTGCCTTCTGGGAGGCAAACCTGGCAGCTCCTCTGGAAATACATCTGGGTACTCCCGAACTACAGGAACGTCGGAGAGCTGCGAACTACTACTGTCCTCAGTACTGATCAACGACAACAGAAAACCATGACAGCCGTGAGACGCCGAAAAAATCGAGATGCCGTCATCTCTGATGCCAGTGAAACTCCACGAGGGTTGGTTCGGAGGCTGGAAGGTGACCACCCTCGTCTGGCAATCAACGGTAGCATGATAAACTGATAGCCAATCCATGCCAAGAATAATATCAAACTCGACCATCTCCAATACGAGAAGATCTACCGTAAGTATCATGTTGCCAAAGTCTAATGGGCAACCTCTGATCTCCTGGGTGACATCTAAAGTATCACCGGACGGTAGAGAGACAGTCAATCGCTGGGGTCTGCAAGTGGGTAATCTACCAATCTCCCGCATAAATGTACGAGATATAAAAGAGTGCGAGCTACCAGTATCAATCAATATATCAGCGGTAAATGCATAAATGGAAATCATACCGCGGAAAATGGATCCGTCGGCTCGCTGCGCATCCTCCCTGGTAATCGCATGAACTCGTCCAGTCTCTGGCGGAGGAGGAGGAGGTAACGCTGCCAGCGGCTGCTGCGACTATGTGCGATAAGGACCGAGAGGATGGGGACGTCTTGCCGACCGAGTCTGCACGAGTCGGATAATAAGGTCTGGAACAAAGTGCAGGGTGCTGAGCACCGGAGTACTCTGTCCAAGCATGCCAAATCTCTTCTTGAGGAGCTGCTCCTGCGTGAGGTGTGAATCTCCGCCCTCCTCGTCGAGACGATCGACTAGGCCCCTCGCTCGACCCTCCGGGCGTGTCTTGAGCCTTGGTGACAATCTCGGCTCTGGTGCCAGGCGGTTTGCAATCCAAAGTGCAAGCTGAAGTGATGTGGTCTCTGGAACCACATCGGAAACATCTTGTATATCGGTGGGTGTTTCGATCTGAGGAGACCGGAACGCCCCGAGGAAGGCATCACGACGAGGCCTACGAAAACCCGGAAGAACTCGACTGATCGTCGCGACTACTCGATCTGTCGCTGTGTCGCTGGACGCCTACGATGTCGACCCTGCTCTTTTCCTGTTCGGATATGCTGTCTGCCGAGCTAACTCTATCATCATAGCTCAATTCAATGCATCGAGTAAGATGTAATCCCTAATCCGCAAGTCGTACATGCGATAACCATCCAATCCTGTATAAAGCGCATCATGCGAGTTACGTCCTCCGCAACTAACTCGGACAAAAGCGAGCCAACGGAGGAATTGATATTATACTCGGTCATCGGCGATTATTCCGCCTCGGACTCATAAAATCTGTCGGCGAGCCATCGATAGACGGTGGAAAAGCGGCTCTCAAAAGCCTCTCAACCTGGTCCATGTGACGTTGCACTCACCAATAATAGAACGCTAAGTAACCGGGCATTAGCTTCATCCGTAAATGGTAGGCCTCCGCTTTCTCCCACTCGGAGCAAGCCATATAGAAGAAAGTCGCTCCATAGTCTCTATCCATGACAGAGCCATACTCGGATCGAGATCTCCGCGGAAAAGAGTGAAACGAGTCTTCATCGACTCAGCCAGTGCTGGAATCCTAGCTCGTGCAGCGACAATATCAGTGAGCTGTGTCGGGACGGCTGCAGGGATACTACAGGTGGTACCGCGGAATAAACCGGAGGAGGAACTCCCGGTGCTGCTGTATATACCGGAGCATAAGCCATCGGTGGTACTGCCTGGGGAACAAAAGTGGTGGCAGCTAGAGGTACGGTAGGTAATGGTACCGAATATGGTGCAGCTGCTGCTACTGTAGGCACTGGGGGCACAGGTGCACGTCGTAGACTGCGCTGGAGCAGATGTCGGGTACACCAATGGTACCCCTGATGGTACCGTAAATACGGTAGGAGTGGATACCGTCGGTGTGGCCAAAGTAGGTATCTCTACAGGAGCTATCGGGATTTGAGAGCCCGATGCTCCCGCTGCATCCTGAGTCTGTCCCTGACTGACAGGCTCACTAACAGTGGGCATCTCTGGCATATCCAGAGATCCCGTGGTCCTCGCACGTGGTCGTCCAGCACCACGTCTCGCAGCAATACGAGTAGATCGTCTCATATCTGTTAAATTAAATTACAGATATCAATACCAATATAACAAACATAAAATAACAACATACCTATTTGCCGTCTGGAGATGTTCCGTCGCTGTCCAGTCCCCAATTTGACCTCAAAATTCCGTACGAGAATATCGCCGAAAATCCAAATAAATCCGAAACGGAAATCCGAAACATAACCATATCGAAATCCGAAAATGCCCAGTTTGACTCGCAAACCTGGCTAACCCAAATATCCAGAATACCAACAACAGGTATCCGATAAATCTCCAAAAACCAAAAGCAGGTATCCATAACCTGCTCTGATACCAATAAATTGGTATCAGATAAATCCCGAAAATCCAAAATACGAAACAAAAGATCGTAAAATTGTGCTCTGATACCACTAAATTGTCACGCCCCAGAGGAGTCCCTGTCCGAGAAAATTTCAGCAGCATCTCCCCTGTACGGTGGACAATCTGAAACTTTTCTACATCTCACAAATACCTCAGCCACAGGTGGCTGGAATAATAACAATAAAATAAAACATCACCACGCAGTTATATATAAGTATTCAGCCTCTGGCTGTCACAACCACGCAGTTAATAATAGTAATCACAAACAATAGTACTCTGACTCGAAATCCACCCTACTCAACTACACTCGTAAAACTCAAATCCGACGAACTCACCTCTTCTGCCTTCCAGGCAGGCATGTAGTAGAATAAAATCCAAATCATATCACAAGTCCATCAAACGAAAGGATTCCATATAATATCCATATGTAAAATCCAAAAACAAGACTAAAACAAAGTCTGATAGAGAAAAACTAAAATAAAATAACAACTCAACCCAGCAGAGGACTAGCACTACGTGCTGTGGGGACCAGCGACTGAAACTCCCTCCTGACAGCATCAACCTGAAAATAACAACAATGGAGGCGGGGTGAGTCCAACACTCAGCAGGTACAATTGATATGGAAAGTAAAGAAATAACACCTAGCACTAATCATGCGTACAGTCTCCTGATAAAGATAAAGGTAAATGCAACCGAAGAAGACAGGAGAGAATCTGTACTAACCAGGACCCGGTATAAGGACAAACAGTTCGTAAGGTATAGAAGACCTGTATGCATGTCAAACATAGGTATCCAAACAATGTGCAGCATATAAATGCAACAAACACAAACACAAGCAATAAATGCATCATGTATATGATGCCAATGTCATGGTCACCCCTGACGCCAGTCAGCCAACTCACAACATAAGTGGGACCAAGTGGGTAGGGCTGTGACGACCGTGCACTCAGCAACACTACTCCTGATGAGTGATCGAATGGACGGGATGCTGTCGGAGTACATACATACTCCTACGCCAAATCATAAATGGGGGAGCGCAATGCTCTCATCTCCCGGTACGCTATGACGGGGAGGAATCTCTAACGTGCTACACGCTGCGTCACACTACCCCTGAGCGGATCAACGGAGCACCGGAAGAGTCAAACTGACGTGCTACCCATGAGCGTCACAACGGAGCACCGAACAGTGATGAAAACTGGCAAAGTGCTCGACAATAATGGAGCAATCTATCGCACAGCATGCGATCATGCATATGGTGCATGTCACTAAGCATGGTAATATACTAAACCAACCTCTGGGCATATAACAATGGGCACCATAGTGAATAGATCAAATCAAGACATACTGATCAAAAAGGTATCAAACCTAGGTCCTGAACATGTGAAACATGGTTATATCACTACCCATGAGCATGATAGATCGGGTACAAGATCAATACGAGATGCAAACAAACAATCAATCAAACAGGTAATATGTATTGGGCAGTGATTAACCGAAACAAATAGGAAACACAATTAATACAACATATTATTTTCATTACTAACCATATCAAAGACAATAAGTCAAAAGTACCCGCCTCCGATAAAATGGTGCAAATCTGACTCCGAGATACTCGTCTCGCGTCAAGGTCCTGTATATTAAACATATAATTTACATTTTTATTTAGCTACAAATTTAAACGAATAGCTAAATAAAATCTTCTAAATTAATTTAGGGTAAATCCCTAATCATTCCACTACTCGATTACTTTAAAACCTACACATGAATCTAAGTTAACAATTTTTGCTAACAGAACTAACAATCATCTACCACAAAGATTAAAACCCTAACCTCACCTCAAGTTCCACAGTTTTATTCAAGAACAAGAAGATGCTGGAATTAAAGAGTTGCTGCCCAATTAAGGTTAATTGCTGCTGGAATGAGGGAATGCTGGAATGAGGGGTTTTTGCCGCACAATTAGGGTTGTTGGCTGCTAGAAACAAAACAAGCAACCCAAATCAGTATATTCCCTTCCAAATCAGGTTCCCAAACTAAACTAAGATAGGTCATCAAAGCTTGTATCAAGAATTCATTACCCAATTGACCTCCTCCTCCGGTTGTAACCCACTGTGGCTGGCAACAGCGTCACTGCAGTGGTCGGCCAGTGATCACAATCCACAACGTAGATCAGAGCAGAAATGGGGAAAAAACTAGGGCACGACACTGGTTAGGAAGATCCCTGCGATCGCCGGCTGCTCAAGCAAGGAATAGGCGGTGGTCGGCAGTGGCGTCGGAGCCGACTAGGGCACTCGAGATGGAGTAAAACTCGGCTCTGATGTGAGGTGATCGGAGATAGGGCTCGGGGTGGCCGGCTGTGGTGGCGGCGCGAGATGCTAGGGCACAAGGACGGCGTCGCTGGAGTCGGGGCAGAGGCTAGAGTCGGGTCCTCGGCTGCGTTGGCTCGAGAGTCGCCGGCGCTGTCCCATGCGGCGGCGTCACTGTCGAGTAGAGAAGGCGGCTCGGCAAAGACCCGAGAGAGAAGAGGGCTCGGCAGAAGTCGGCAGCGTTGAGATGCTCCGCGAGTGGTTTGTGCCGTCAAAGGAAGAGGAGAAGAGGAAGGAGAAGAACTGCCGAGTGGCCGGCGGTTAGGGCACGCCGGCGGTTAGGGCTTCGGCGCGAGAAGAATCGGCGTCGAGGAGAAGAAATGAGGAAACGGCGAAAATGCAAGAAAAAGGAAAAATAAATAAAGGAAAAGAATTAAGAAAATTTCAACTTTTCCTCATTTAATTGGGGTATCCAAAACAGGCTTTTTCCGGCCCCGTTTTTATCCCCGTCAACTTGTCCGTACGAGCTCCGAAAAATTTCCGAAAAATATCCAAAAATTCTGGAAAATTCCCTTATTCATATTCGTCTATTTCCGGTATTTTACACATAGTGTATTGAAATCTTCACACCTAAAGTAAAACGGCCTATCTCTAAATAATATTTTCATTAATATTTATTTAACAAATCACGTTACCTTCCACAATTTTTTCTGCACTCAAAGCTAGCATTTTTGCATCCAAACTCACAAGAATAGTCAGCTGATCTGTCACAGCATACAAGAGAGCCAAAAATATAATGAAACTAACAGTAGGGCATATAGTGGAGCTACCAAACTTCACCAAAGACAAAGAGCTCCCCATATTAAAGAGTTACTGCCATATTTGTTTAGCATGTAAACTAATCATGACAGAAAAAGCAGTTATTTTTTCAGTGTTCTGACCTAAAATACACATCCATGTGAATTGCAGCAAAACATCCTATTCCAAAATAAGTTCAAGAGGATTTCAAACCTATGAGTGTCAAAAGGTGAAAATTAAGGATGCTCCATGGTTTATATGATTTTGGAATGTAACCTCTAGTCTCAAGATTGAGCATAAAAAAATTTCAAGAGGAAAAAACATTGTGCTTAGAATAGTCTAGGAGTGGACATCATTATTATTAGCAATCAATGCAAGTAAACATGGCATCTAGTATATGCTAAATATCATGGATGACAACGAGAGACTGTATAGATATGGATTCGATCATCTCAAAGATCAAGCAGGTAAATATCAAGTTCAGAAAAATATAAGTAAAGTTAAGGTAAATACAACAACTATCCGAATATCTACCTAATGTACTAAGGTCAAAGTATTAAAAAGACAAAGTAGGAAATACCTGTCTTAAATGTAGTACGTGCTAAACAATTCTCATATTGACACAATCATCTTGAATCAGAGTCCTACATCAAGAAGTGTGATTTAGCTAATTTCATATGAATTAAATAGCTAAATCAAATCCCCAAACCTATTTAGGAAACCCTAATCCATTTAACCTACTCATCCCACAATCTCCTTGACATCCACTCTTCTTATGAATTAATCCATTAAACCATAAATCCTTTAATATTTCCAATTATAATCTACAATCCCTTAATCAACCATCCTATTCCAATCTTATTCATCCACCCAATTAAAATAAGTTTTATCATAACAACCAAAAAATCTAATTAATAAAACTAACACAGATTAATCATATTCCATAAGCAATCTCAAGAATTATGATCAATTTGCTCAAGCAGGTATTCCATTAAATTCAACAATTAAATTCCACTTCGTATAATGAAAATCACTCTAAATCCTTATTGAATCTGGCCATCGCTTACAAAGCCGGCAGCTGGCTATGATCGAAGAGAGCAACAATAGGTAAGTCATAGAAGGTCGGCAGTAGGAGGGAATCACTGGTGTCTTGCTATGTTTGCCAGGCAAACCAGGGTGTTCGACAAGGCTGATTTCAGAGCGAACGAAACTAAGCGGCAACTCATAGCATCAGGAATAGGAGGGACGACAACAACTTGAGCTACACAGGAGGGAGGCAACAGCCATGACGGTGGATGGTCTCAACTGCTTGTGCGGATGGGATCTCACAAGAAAAGGGCAGTGTCAGCAACAAGCCTCTGTGACCATAGCTTAGAACAAGGAGTTGTGTGTCGCCTGCTTTGAATTAAAGATAGGAAAGCAGTGATGAGGAAATCGGCTGTGTTGGTTGCAACATCGACATCGATGAGGGGCGACAACGTTGTTCCTCTCTTCGATCACGAGATGGGGTGGTGATGATCTCTCATAGCTAAGGGCTGGATCAGGGCAAGAGAACTAGAGAGGCGACACTCGAGTGGCGCTCGCGTGGCTCTCAGCTGCCAGCGACAGTGGATTGAGAGGGGAACAAGAGACGGCGATAAGGAGAGGAAAGGAGGAAATCAAGAGAAAATGAGAGCAAATTAAGGAGTGTTTGGTTGATGAGTTTGGGAAAGAGGGAATGGAATGATAGTAAAAGATAGTGTTTGGATTGTGGGTTTGGGAATGATATTTTGGGAATGATTACTAGATTTATGGGAATCAACCAAATCTATTTTGGGAATGTCATTGGCATCATACACATTGATGCATTTATTGTTTGTGCTTGCTGCATTTATTTGCTGTATTTGGTTGGATGCATATGTTTGACATGCATACAGGATTTATGACACTCTCGGTTTGACGACCCTTTTGTTCAGGATAGGAGTTCCTGGTGAGTACAACTTCCTCAGTTACCTTTCAGTTTTGCATTTTTCCTATATATGATTAGGAAGCTGTATTCCATGTTTATTGCTGTTAGATATACCTTACTAGGCATGTCTATTGGTATTCGCTGAGTTGTTGAACTCACCCCCGTGGACACTATCTTTTTCAGGTACCAGATTGTTATGGTCGCTTGGGAGTATCATGTTTGTCGGTTCCCACGTCACATCAGAAGACTATAGTTTCCCGTTATGTTTTATTTGTTTTATGTATCAGTGTATTTAGCTCTGTACTCCGGTTTTGTTTCTGGAGTGTTGATGTTGTTATGTGGTATTTTGTATTGGTTGTTGGTTGTGTAAGCCTAGCCAGCTAGCAGTCTTGTGTTTGGTATTCTATCGATTTCCGTTGTGTTTTGGTTTTGGTACAGCTGAGTGGGCTGCTTTACATATAACTGCGTGGTTTTGTGTATATTCCAGCCGCCTGTGGCTGATGTATATTATGTCTGTAGAAATGTTTCAGATTGTCACAAGATTGCCTGTAGCGGAGCATTGCTCCCTTATTTATTGCAGATACATATTTAGGATTATTTGTGGTGGAGTGTTACTCTCACATATTGAGGATTTCTTGTGGTAGAGCGTTGCTCCCACCTATATGATATTTCTTATGATGGAGCATTGCTCTCATACTGGATGATCTATTACTTGGTGTTTATTGTCGAGGATCTTATGGTTGAGGATGTCTGATATATGGACATTATAAGTTCTTGGTTTTATCATTTAGGCTAATAGTGCCCTAAATGTTATCATGGACTCGATGATTTGGGTATCCTTAGGATATTGGATCAGAATTCGTTATCGTTATGGACGACGTGGTGTTTTATTCCTGATCTAAGATGTATCACTTACACCATATTTGCATAGTTCTAGAGATGTTTCGACGGAAACGTTTATATGTGAAGCTCAGTAGTGCGTATTTTGATTTTCTTCTGTGAGATGATTGAGACACATGGTTACCAGTAGGGGTATACCGTGGATCCACAGGAGATAGAGGTTGTTACCAGTTGGGAGTTACCATAGTCTATACATGAGACTCGCAACTCCCTTTGCCGAGCTAGTGATTACCGGAGGCTCGTTGGTGGTTTTTCCACGCGTTGCTATGCCACTGACACGCCTGACTAGGAAAGGCGTGAAATTTACGTGGTTCGAGGACTACGAGACTAGCTTCCAGGAGCTGAAGCGGAGATTAGTGTCGACTCCAGTTTTGATTTTTACCTTCTAGAGAGGACGGATTCGTGCTCTATACCGACGCATCTCTATAGGGTTGGACGCTGTTTTGATGCAGCACGATAGGGTAGTCTCCTACTTCTCGTCAATTGAAGGAGCATGAGGAGAACTACCCAGTACATGACTTGTGGCTGATCGCCATTATTTTTGCCTTGAAGATTTGGCAGTGTTATCTGTACGGTGTTACATTTGAGATTCTCACTGACCATAAGAGTCTCAAATATCTGTTCACTTAGAAAGAAACTTAATCTCTGACTGAGGAGATGGATGGAATTTCTGAAGGATTACGATTGTACCATTAGCTATCACCTGGGGAAAAGCTAATGTGGTTGTCGATGCACTTAGCCGGAAGTCTAGAGGGACTTTAGCGTGCCACCGAGTTGTGGTTACAGACTTGATGTAGGGATTCTCCGAATTGGGCCTTAAGGAGTTCGGACGGACAGAGTAGGGTATTCTCGTTACCATGGTTGCTCAATCCTCGATCAGGATGAGGATTCAGGAGGCCAGGTTGGAGATCAGCATTTGCAGTTCATTGGTAGCCAGATAGCTTCTGGGCAGCAGACCGAGTTCACACGAGACGAGGAGGGTATTATATACTTCCGAGGCAGATTATGCGTACCTCAGTCTCATCCGGTCTTACCGGAGCTACTTCAGGAGACTCATTGCTCTCAATTTGCGATCCATCCAGGTGGGACCCGCATGTATCGAGATTTGAGACATTCCTATTGGTGGAACGGTACGAAGAAAGACATAGCGGAATTCGTAGCTAGATGTCTTGTCTGTTAGTAGGTGAAGGCTGAGCACCAGATAACTGCCATATTACTTCAGCGGATTCTTATTTCCAAGTGGAAATGGGAACACATTACCATATGGACTTTGTGGTGGGTTTGACGAGGACACGACGAGGCCATGACGCGATTTGGGTAATCGTTGATCGATTAACCAAATCTGTGCATTTCTTAGCAATCCGGAAGACTGATTCCTTGGATCGATTGGCAGATCTGTATTGCCGGGAGATCATCAGATTATGTGGTGTCCCTTTGACTATTATTTTGGATAGAGACCCTGGTTCACGTCTCGATTCTGGCAGAGTCTGCAGCAGACCTTGGGCACTCAGCATCAGCTTTCCATCCACAGACAGATGGACAGTCGGAGCGTACCATTCAGACTCTAGAGGACTTGCTGAGATCTTGTGTACTAGATTGGGGAGGCCCAGTTGTTGGGACCTCATAGGGCTCAGCATGACGCAGAGTTGGTCCGTACTATCAGACGGAGGATGTCAGAGGTGCAGGACCGCCAGAAGAGTTATGCTGGTCAGAGACGCAAACCTTTGGAGTTCTCTATTGGGTATCATGTTTTTCTGCGAGTTTCACCATCGAAAGGGGTAAAGAGATTTAGCCTCAGAGGTAATCTAGTTCCGCGGTACATTGACCCTTTCCAGATCCTGGAGAGGATTGGAGCAGTAGCTTATCGGATGGCACTACCACCGTCCCTAGCAGGCGTTCATGATGTATTCCACGTATCTATGCTGAGGAGATACGTACCTGACCCAACACATGTGCTGATAGATATGTCAGTTCCCGTTCAGCCTGACGTCCCTTATGAGGAGATTCTGGTACGGATTCTGGACCGGAAAGAGCGTCAGCTGTGGAACAAGACTATCCGGCTGGTTAAAGTCGGATGGCAGTATCTTACGGACAAGGAGGCTACTTGGGAGCTCGAGGATACGATCCGAGCTCGATATTGATATCCCCACCTTTTCACTTGAGGTATGTAAGTTATGGTTCTGTTCAGCATTTATACTGTTATAGCCTTTGCTATTATTTGCTGATGGTAGATAACGAAATTTGGGGACCAAATTTTTATTAGTGGGGGAGAATGTAAAATACCGAAAAATGATGAATAATGATAAGGGAATTTTCTGAAATTTTTAGAAATTTTTCTGGAAGTTTTCGGAGATCGTATGGATGAGTTTACGTGGATAAAAACTGGGGTCGGGAAAGCCTATTTAGGCTACCCCATTTAAACGAGGAAATATTGATTTTTTGTTTTATTTTTCTTTATTTCTTTTTCCCCGTTTCCTCTACTGTGCCACCTCTTCTTCATTTCGTTCGTCAGTTTCATTCTTCCCCAAACCGACGCCGCCGCCAAAGCCCCTCCTCATCCCCGAGTACAAGCCTCGATACCTCTTCCCCTTCTTCTTCCCCGAACGCCCTCACCCCCTCTGCCGCCGACAACGAGAGCCACCTCTCCTCTACTCTACGCAGCGCCGACGCCGACGCTGATTGTCGACGCCGTGACCTAGCCAAAGCCCACCTCCACGACCCGATCACCGACGACCAACATCTTTGATGCTTGCTCGCAGCCTTCTGTGCCCTAGCCCTAGACCCGGTTTCCTTCCTCCTCCAGCCGTGCGAGCATAAGGGAAGTAGATCCCTTGCCGGCAGGGCACCATCTGTCCTCTGCCCTAGTGCCGGCGGACGACCGCCTCCTTTGCTGCGATTTGCCAGCATTCCAGCCTAGCTCTAGTTCTCCTTTGTGTGCCACTGCCGAGTGTGAGTTTGCTTCTCCCCTTTGTTCTCAGCGTCACTCCGCTTGATGCTATGCTGCTGTTGCCGGGAGTATTCGACTTTTGGTTACAAAATTGTAAAGAAGTTGCTTGATTCCACACTGTTAACTGGAATTCATGATCGACGGATCTTGGATCATCACCGACGATTGTAGAAGAGGTAAGGAGAGCAATTTGTATAGGAACTTAGTGGTTAACAGATGGTATTGTTGATTTCTGGTTCTTCTTTCTTAGTTGATCAGGGGTTGTGGTTTGATTCCGACCAGCAAGCATGTGGGAGGATTTATTGTGGTTTCAGCCATGAGTTTCCAGTAGCATACAGTTGCAGCTCTTCAATTGTGGATCAACAGCAATCCATCTGTTGAGGTGAGTTTTGTACTGAGGATTAGGGTTCCAGCAAATCTTTTGCTGTATGATTGGAGTTTTAGATTGTTTCTTGGAGGGATAGGTTTGTGTGTACTCTTGGAGCTTATGGACAGGGAGTCATAGGGCCGAGAGCTGTTGAATTTCTGCTAAACCTCAAGGTAAGTGGTAGGAATTTGATATATATGTTGAATTAGGGCTAAATTGGGTCAGTTGCTATGATTGGTTATGCTTATTGCAAGTCCAAATTCGAATGGATTAGTTTATGTCGATTGAGGAGTTAGATGATCCAATTAGTGTTTATAATTGGATCTGGATTTATGATAGCTTCTCGAGGATTTGATTTAGCTAATTTATTTATATGTAATTAGCTAAATCTGGATACCATGTACTACAGGACTTTGACACGAGACGGGCATCTCGACGTTGGATTTGACTGGATTGGACCTGCTAATTGAGGTGGGTACCTCTTGACTTATCTTTTTATGATATTATCAATTGGATATGCATAGTATTTTATAGCTACAAGCAATGATCATGTTTGCCTTTGGTATGTCACGGTTTGATACCCATAGCATGATCTGTTTGGTCACTTGTTATGTATCCATGTTTATACTTCATGATTATTACCATGAGTACCTTAGTTCCTAGAGTAAGTGACATACCATGCTTTACTGAGTTTAGGACTAGATTCGGGATTTTTATTATCTGGCATGTGTACCTGTATTTTTATATCATATCTGATCTGTGTACCTAGACCCTTTTGCTTTGATCCATGTATATTGTTGGTACATATTTTATGGAAGTGGATATGTTTAGAACCTAGGTTGTTATAACATAGAGGACCTGTATACCCTAGATCCATGAATTTGACTTACTGGTACTAAGGTACACATTTTTATATATATATGGATTTGGTTCAGGATATTGTCATGCTTAGTGTCATGCATCATTCGCATGATTGCATGCTGCGTGATAGGCTGCTCCATTATTGTAGAGCATATCGCCAGTTTCATCACTGTTCGGTGCTCCATTGGTCTGCTCATGGGTAGCGTGACGCAGCGTGGTAGCACGTCAGTTTGGCTCTGTCGGTGCTCCGTTGGTCCGCTCATGGGTAGTGTGACACAGCGTGGTAGCACGTCAGGGATCCCTCCCCCGTCATGGTGTACCGGGAGATGAGAGCATTGCGCTCCCCCATTTATGATTTGGGGTAGGAGTATGTGTGTACTCCGACAGCATCCCGTCCACTCGATCACTCATCAGGAGTAGTGACGTCAGAGTGCACGGTTGTCACAACCCTACCCACTCGGTCTCACTATTGTGTGTGAGATGGCTGACTGGCGTCAGGGGTGACCATGTCATTGGCATCATACGCATTGATGCATTTATTGCTTGTGCTTGCTGCATTTATTTGCTGTATTTGGTTGGATGCATATGTTTGACATGCATACAGGATTTATGACACTCTCGGTTTGACGACCCTTTTGTTCAGGATAGGAGTTCCTGGTGAGTACAACTTCCTCAGTTACCTTTCAGTTTTGCATTTTTCCTATATATGATTAGGAAGCTGTATTCCATGTTTATTGCTGTTAGATATACCTTACTAGGCATGTCTATTGGTATTCGATGAGTTGTTGAACTCACCCCCGTGGACACTATCTTTTTCAGGTACCAGATTGTTATGGTCGCTTGGGAGTATCCTGTTTGTCGGTTCCCACGTCACATCAGAAGACTATAGTTTCCCGTTATGTTTTATTTGTTTTATGTATCAGTGTATTTAGCTCTGTACTCCGCTTTTGTTTCTGGAGTGTTGATGTTGTTATGTGGTATTTTGTATTGGTTGTTGGTTGTGTAAGCCTAGCCGGATAGCAGTCTTGTGTTTGGTATTCTATCGATTTCCGTTGTGTTTTGGTTTTGGTACAGCTGAGTGTGCTGCTTTACATATAACTGCGTGGTTGTGTGTATATTTCAGCCGCCTGTGGCTAATGTATATTATGTCTGTAGAAATGTTTCAGATTGTCACCCGTACAGGGGAGGTGCTGCCGAAATTTCTTCGGACAGAGACTCCCTCGGGGCGTGACATATATAAATATTATTTGTCCCGTAATTAATTTTTTTGAAAATTAATTATTTGATTATTAATGTTTCATTTTTATATTTTTTTAGTAAAACTTTTAATTTCTTTTGAACAGGATTAATGATATCAAGACTAGTATAAAATAAAAATCAATGTTGGAAGAAGTAAGTATTAAGTTTTATGTTTATATATATAATTATTTTCCTTATTATCAATGCAACTGTTTGTTTGTTTGTTTGTTTATTTTGATACAAGTAAAAAATAATATGGGAATAAGAAGAATAAAATGTTTCTGAAAGAAAAATATTATGATTTAGTGATGTATGAGATTTTGTGATGTATGAATGTTAGATATTTGGTGATGTATGACTTGACTGGTTTAAAACTTTTATAAAATTATAGTATTTGGTGTTGTTTAATTTGGATTTCATATTAGATGTATAATTTTATTTTGATGTATGAATTGTGATTTAGTTGAATGTATGATTTTATTTTATTAGATGTGTTGGATAAGAGAGCAATGTCAGCAGCAAGCCTCTGTGACCATAGCTTAGAACAAGGAGTCATGTGTTGCCTGTTTGAATTAAAGATAGGAAAGCAGTGATGAGGAAATCGGCTGTGTTGGTTGCAACATCGGCATCGACAAGGGGCGACAACATTGTTCCTCTCTGCGATCACGAGATGGGGCGGTGACGATCTCTCATACCTAAGGGTTGGATTGGGGCAAGAGAACTAGAGAGGCAACACTCGAGTGGCGCTCGGGTGGCTCTCAGCTCTCGACTGCCAGCGACAGTGGAACAAGAGGGGAACGAGAGATGGCGATAAGGAGAGGAAAGGAGGAAATCAAGAGAAAATGAGAGCAATTAATTTCCTAGGTTAATTAACTATAACCTTAAGCTAATAAATTAATCAGCTTCCAATTTAATTGATATTTTAAATAATAGACTTTATCCAAATCAATCATCTATCCCCTTAAAATATATCATATGATTCCCATTTAAATTTCCAAAAATAATTCTAAAAATTTCTAGAAAATTCTATAAAGTTATTTCTCCAATAACATTTATTATTTAATTACCAGATCTTACATTCGCCAGGTTCATGCTAAATCTAGGGAAAACCCCACCTTATATAATTGAGGATAATTAGACTAAGATTATCAATTTTTGGGCAATAGAAAAAAAGTAAACAACGAAGTTAGTAGAACAGATTAAATCAATCTTATAATTATAGAGACTCATCTGCGACATATGCGGGAGGTTCTATTAATATCGATGAGCATAAACACAGATTAGTAATTTTTAAATTTTCCTAATAATATTTTAACTCTCCCAATAATTTTTTAATCTATGACTATTCCATTATTTATAATTATGTTTTTTTTAGACCAAAGATATGGGAAAGGAACCTTCATTCAAAGAAAATTTCACCATCACTTTTACAAAAAAAAAAAAAAAAAAAAAAAGAAGAAGAAGAAGATAAGTCTTGGAGTAGCGCTAAAGCTAAATCAATGAAGGTTTAGATTAATAAAAATATATACGTTTCTAAATTTTGTTACAATAAATTTATTTTAATATTATTTATTACAATATAGGATAAATATGATGAGCTTGAGATAACACATAGAAGTTCATGTGCTAGTGAGGAAACTGAGTCATCTGTTGATAATAATTCAGATTTATGTGTTGTTTATTCTAAATGCATGAAAGACGATAAATTAAAGCATTAAAAACTTATAGCGATCTCCCGTAGATCCACAATCAGCAATGGTGAAACTCGCTGTCGGAAGAGCGATCATAGGATCGGAAAGTCCTCCACGATTCCACGAACCAAATCCCACCGCCTCAGATGTCCTTCTCTAGCTCTCGTTGCCTTTGTTTTCTTCTTCGTTCGTTTGTTTACTTGAATGATCCTTGGACGCTCCCCTTTATATAGGGAAATAACCCAGGGGCATAATAGACTTTTCTATTATGAGTAGTGGGAAACGTGGGCCATGTTTTCATGTTTCCCACTTTCCCATTTCCTACATCTCCCACTCATCCAAGATAAGTCACTAAGACTAGCTAGTTCATTCAGGTAAGTCACAAAGACTAGTTAATCACAAAGACTAAATAAGTCACATAGACTATTTGAGAGTTTAGTCACATAGACCATATTAGAACATCCAATTCATACTTAGAGAAAATGGTTCATGCGACAGCAAGCACACTGAGCGATAGTTGCTAAGAAGATTGTTACACCTTTACTTAGCCGCTCTTTGAGCAATCAATGCTAATAAAGTTGTTACACTTTACTTATCTGCTCAAATAAATTAGAGACTCATTTTTCATGGCATATAGCCTCTTTCCTGGAGGCACATAGCCTTATCTAGGATCCATCCAATCTTCAAGTGACACACAACCATTATCTTGGAGATATTCATGTCTTGCTATTTACCTAGATTAAATAATTTTCATTTACATCAATATGAACATCTCTAATCCTTTATAATGACCATTATGTCAAGAGCATGTTCCATATCCAATATTCACATTCATTTCTATACATAATAGAAATGGGTCGACCAGTGAATAATATCAAAAGATGTAAATATATTTAATCTTCCTTTTTAGCTAGAATATATTCATTTTAATCAGTCGCTTTCCTAGTTATGCTCCATAGACTGAATCATCCATAGCCATAGGATACAAGCTAAAGTAGTATACACTGATTAAAACTTTAAGTAAATAGCTAAATAGTCACTAAGGCAAAAAACTAAGATTAACTTATAATCTCAAAGGTCTCATATAGAAGAGAAACAGGGATCCATTCTTCTACTACCTTTATTGTCGCAATAGCATATGTGGTATGAGTCTCATATTACGATGTTATTCTCTTTACTAAAAAGAGCACATGTTTTTCTTAATTTTAACATCGTACAGATTTTGATCTAGACATACCTAATATCTAATCCTGAATTCAACATATGAATTCTAATCTGGCATTCAACAGGTTCAGTAAATGGTGGGTTCATTTACTTCGATCATTATTAACACATAAATGATCTCATCTTGACACAATTATTAAGATGACCTCAACTTATGGATGTGTCTCTAATTTTAGCTACATAAGCTATTCCATAAGTAATAGTCTTACCCCTATTTGTATTTAACAAACAGAGATGATTGTCCATATGTGTAGACCAATCTCCACCTGCCAATATGCTCACCGAGATCTTATATGAATGTAACAAATACAACATATACACTGAATAAATTATGGCAAATGACACAATCATAACACAAGTCTGATTGTTATTTTAATATTATTACATTTTACGAAGTCCCAAAGACTTTACATGTTCTTTAAATGACTCTTTAGTCATTGGCTTAATAAAAGGATCTGTAAGCATAGCATATGTAGGGACATACTCAAGAATTACTTTTCTTTTAGCCACAATATCCCTCACAAAATTATATTTAATTTCTGTACGCTTGCCTTTGCTATGATATTTGGGATCCTTAGAAAAAGTTATTGCAGCTTGACTGTCACAGTAGACAGTTATTGGACTCCCACTATCCTCAGCAATTTTTAGATGCTTCAGGAACCTTCTCAACCAGACTGCTTCTTGCACAACCGCTGAACATGCCACATATTCAGCTTCCATAGTCGACAAAGCTACACAAGCTTGTTTCTTGTTGTTCTAGGAGATGGCGCCACCATTTAGCAAGAATGCATAACCTGATGTAGATTTTCTATCATCCAGGTCCCCAGCCCAATCTGCATCTGAATAACCTTTCAGATTCATATCTGATCCTTGAAAATAGAGACAATAATCTGTTGTCGCCTTCAGATATCTGAATATCCTTTTTACCGCCTTCCAGTGTCTCGGTCCTGGGTTTGACTGGATGTGATTGACCAAGCCCACAACATAGCTGATATCGGGACGTGTACACAACATAGTGTACATCAAACTAACAATAACACTGGCATATGATTTTTATATTCATCTTAGCTATTTCCTCTAGAGTTTTAGGACACATATTCTTGCTCAACACAGTACCTTTCACAATAGGTAACTTGCGATAGAGGGGGGGTTGAATATCGCTTTTTAAAACTCTTCTTTTCGTATATTAAAAATCAAAATTAAACAGCGGAAATTAAACAAAGAGACACGTTCTTTTACTTCGTTAAGAGCCTAGCTCGACTCCTACTCGAAGGCCCACAGTCCTTGACCGCACCGATGGGCAAATCACTATAACTCTTCTCTCCGAAATCCTTGGAGAGAAGCAGATTGTACAAGTACAAATAGAATAAGATAGTAACAATCCTACTATCTTATTGAAATTAAGTGCAATATGAAAATATACCGACAATTATGTATAGGTTGAAGCTCGGTCGACACTTCCGGACGGAGTAGATTTGCAGAGTTGAAGACTTGTGGCACAATCCATACGCAAAGAGAAGACTTGAAGATGATCAAAAAAAATTTGTTCGGGCCTCTGTCTTCGAGCCTGCTTTTATAGGTGTACGGGAGGTTCGGTCGACCGATCCCACTTTTCGGTCGACCGAACCCGCTCCCTTCCTTCTTGGCTGAAGTTTGAAGCTGGCTCGATCTTTTGCATTTACTGGTCTTTAATGGTTCGGTCGACCGGTCAGGCCTTTCGATCGACCGAACAGCTTCCTTCTCTGTTCGTCGTGATTTTGCCGAGATCATCATTTAATGCAGAATAAATGCTGATTGGATCGGTCGACCGATCCCCAGGTTCGGTCGACCGATCAGCCTATTTCCTTTGCTGCTGATCGGTGCTGATGATCTGTCCTATGCTGTATAGTTCGGTCGACCGATCTTACTGTTCGGTCGACCGATCAAGCTTTGATCGGGCTCGGCTTATGTTCTAGTTCGATTTGTATACTGAACTAAACTTTGCTGTTTCAGTCGACTGATCCTCTGGTTCGGTCGACCGATCGTGCAGTACCTGCAGAACAGTGTTAGGCAAAACATCCTGCAAAATAGAGATTAGCACAGTAACAGTATAATGCAAGAATAATATTAAAGACAGTAGAACTGTCTTGATCTCAACTTGGAAACCCTCTCAGTTTCTTCAATTGGATCAGCGACCTAAGGTTGTTCCCTTCGGGAACCTAACCTCACTGTCGCTCCTCCAGTTTGTTTACCTCAACCTACCTGCCAAACTTTGATCCTCCAGATCTAGTTTGGACTTTTCACTCAGCCTTGATCGGCTCCCCAGGACTTTTCCTTTGATCTTCGGTCCTCCAGACCTCTTGATCACACCGCCAAGCATCCGGTCCCCTCGACTCACTTTGACTTGCGCTTGGGTTCCACGATCTGCTAAGATTTCTCCTGCCTAGCCTCCAACTAGGTCTTTCCCGGTTGAGTAAACATCCTGCACACTCAGTCAACTTGTTAGATCACAACAAGACTTAACTTGAACCTTTGACAACATCAAAACTCAGGTTTGATTCTGGTGCAACTTGCACCAACAATCTCCCCTTTTTTGATGTTTGGCAACCAAGGTTCAAAGTTAAGTTTAAACATATGCAAAAAGTAAATAAGCAAACAATTTATCTTTAAACATATGCAAAAAGTAAATAAGCAAACAATTTATCTTTTCTCCCCCTGAGTTAAACAACTCTCCCTGAATTCACTATCTCTTCCCCTTTGACACATATCAAAAATAGGGGTAGAATCAATAACCAAGTAAAATTTTACCCTTAAAATTTATAAAGACTGGAAGGTTCAACTCATTTAAAAAGAGATTATTGAATTAAAGTTTTGCTAAGTAAAATATTGAAAAAATTTACTAAGTAAAATATTTATTTAAATCTAAGTAAAAATGTAAATTTTTTAAAATGTAAAATTTTTATTTATTTTTATTTTTTATTATTTTATATTAAAAGATTTTCTAAAAAATAATGAAATTTTGAAAAATTTTACTAAGTAATGTAAATTGTTGAAAAAAATTTAAAAATATTACTAAATTTGAATAAAATTTTGAAAAACATTACCAAGCAAAATAATTTTGAAAAATTTACAAAAATTTATTTTTTTAAAAAAATAATTTGTAAGTAAAATAATTTTAAAGAGGATAAAAATTTTACTAAGTCAATAATAATTTTTAAAAGTTTTGAAAATTATCTTTTGAAAAGATTTGGTCACTAAGGAAAAATGATATAAACTTAAAAAAATCTTGTTTTGAAACTCCCCCTAAAATTGACAAATTCCTAAAAGTCTAAGCATGGGTAGGAAAAATAAGGAAAATTTTATCCTTATGATGAAATGTCCAACCTTTGTTCAAGGCTAACTACCACAAGATAGTAGCTAATGACTCAGGTTGGTCAATTTGAGTATTTAGTACTAACTAGATTTTTACTAGCTAGTTAACTCAAATTGATTCATGTATATTGTTTAAAGCCCAGATTTATATCGATGCATTGACATAAGCATCTTAAATCTAGGGCTAAGACTTAAGCATCTCATCCATTCTAAGTTATCAAACAGGGGATCCTACTGTGCTTGTGAGATGTTGGCTTTTAGAACTATAGGATCATGCAGTCTACGGTAAGACCTAGGCTACTCCAGAAAATTTGAAAGAAATTATGAAAACCAAAAATTTGAAAGGGGATTTTTACAAAAATAATTTTGAAAAATAAACTAAGTAATAATTTCCAAAACAAAAGAAGCTATTCTATAAAGCACATTCCTAATTGTCGTCTTAGATTACTAAATTCTGCTTCAGGTAATGGTTTAGTAAAAATGCCAGCCAAGTTAGATTTAGATTCTATATAATTTAGTTCAATATTTCCTTTTGACACATGGTCCCTAATAAAGTGATGTTTAACCTCTATATGTTTAGTTCTAGAATGATGTACTGGATTTTTAGTTAGGTTTATAGAACTTATATTATCAATATAGGTTTTTACATTCTTATAATCTAGATTAAAATCTTTTAATGTATGTGACATCCATAGCAATTGAGCTACGCATTCGCCCATTGCTATGTATTCGGCTTCAGTGGGTGATAAGGCAACACATTGTTGTTTACGGCTAAACCAACTAACTAAAGACGAACCTAGCAATTGATATCCTCCACTTATACTCTTTCTATCCAACTTACACCCGACATAATCAGAATCAGAATATCCGACTAGATCAAAATGTGAAGTTCGAGGGTACCAAATTCCTACATTGACAGTTCATCTTAAATATTTAATAATTCGTTTAACCAAGGACAAATGGGACTCTTTCGCACAAGTTTGGTAATGGGCACACATACTAACTGCAAATAAAATGTTAGGTCGGCTTGCAGTTAGGTAAAATAAACTTCCTATCATGCTTCTATAAAGCTTTAAATCAATAGGTTTACCATTTTCATCATTATCAAGGTTAATGTTACTTGCCATAGGAGTTTTACTTTCTTTTGAATTTTCCATACCAAATTTTTTAATAAGATCTTTTGTATATTTAGTTTGATGTACATAGTTACCATCTTTAGTTTGTATAATTTGAAGACCTAAGAAATAATTTAATTCACCAACTAAACTCATTTCAAATTCATTTTCTATTAAGGTTACAAATTCATTTAAGAATTGTGAGTTAGTTGAACCAAATACAATATCATCAACATAAACTCGTGCTATAAAAATGTCTGAATTAAAGGTTTTTATAAATAGGGTATGATCAATTTTTTCCTTCTTTAAACCCTTTAGATTTTAAGAAGCTAGATAGTCTTTCATACCAAGCCCTAGGTGCTTGTTTTAGGCCATATAATGCCTTTTTAGCTTAAAGACATAGGTTGTGTTTACTATATTCTCAAAACTGGGTGGTTGACTTACGTAGACTTCTTCCTTAATGTATCCATTTAAAAATGCGGATTTAACATCCATTTAATATAATTTGAAACCTTTAAATGTGACATAAGCGAGCAACATTCTAATTGATTCAAGTCTGGCTACCGGGGCATAAGTCTCATCGTAATCTAGTCCTTCGACTTGACTAAACCCCTTGGCTACTAGACGAGCTTTATTCCTTATGATTTCACCTTGATCGTTTAATTTATTCCTAAATATCCATTTGGTGTCTATAATTATTTTTCCTTTCGGTGGAGGTACTAGATCCCAAACTTGGTTCCTTTCAAATTGATTTAATTCTTCTTGCATTGCAATTATCCAGTCAGGTTCAGTAAATGCATCACTTATGTTTTTAGGTTCAATTTTAGATATTAATGCTATTTGACTTACATTTCTAAAAGTATATCTTGTTTGAACCCTCAATTCAGTATTACCTATGATTTGGTTAATTGGATGATTAGGGTTAGATTTTATTATTCTTGGATTAGAATTATCAGGTTGTTTGGGGTTTGTTAATTCCTCTTCTTCCTCCTGATTAACTGGATGATTAGGATTTGAGCCATGTGCATTAATTGAAATGTGATCATTTTCATCAAAGGTTACATTTGTTGTTTCCTCAATTTTCAAAGTAGATTTATTGTAAACTCTATATGCCCTACTTGTAGATGAATACTCAAGAAAAATTCCTTGATTAGTTTTTGAAGTAAATTTGCCTAAGTGATCTTTAAGATTTAAAATGTGAACTTTACAACCAAAAACTTTAAAATATTTTATGTTAGGTATTTTATTAAAATAAATTTCATAAGATGTTTTATTGTGAGTTTTATTAATTATAATTCGATTTTGGACATAACAAGTTGTATTAACAGCTTCAGCCCAAAAATATTTTGGTATATTAAATTCATTCAACATTGTTTGGATAGCTTCTTGTAAGGTTCTATTCTTACGTTCAACTAAGCCATTTTGTTGTGGATTTTTAGGGCAAGAAAACTCATGGTGATAGCCATTTTCTAGGCAAAAATTATTAAAGTTTTGATTTTTGAATTCTCCTCCATTACCACTTCTTATTTTTTTTTTTAAATTTTAATTTCTTTATCATTTTCTACTTGTTTACAAAAATGTTTAAACGTTTCAAAGGTTTCATTTTTATTAGATAAGAATTTTACCCAAGTATATTTAGAGTAGTCATCAATGATTACCAAGTAATAAAGATTTCCATTCAAGGATTTTATTCCATGAGAATCAAATAAATATAAATGTATTAATTCAAGTATTCTATTTCTTCTATTTTGATTTGTAAGTTTATGAGTCGTTTTAATTTGTTTTCCGTGTTGACAAGAATTACAAAATTTATTTATAGGATTCCCTAATTTTGGCAAACCTTTTACTAACCCATGTTTGCTTAATTTTAATAAATTTCTAAAGTGAGTATGAGCTAATCTCCTATGCCATAACCAAGTTTCATCATTATTTGCTAGAAAACATTTTGAAATTGTTTTAGGTAGATGAATAGAGTATATATTTTTATCTCTAAAACCTTTTAGTAATGTATTAGTTGAGTCATTGTAACTTATTAAGCATTCGGAAGCTAAAAATTTAACTTTAAATCCTGAATCACAAAGTTGACTTATACTAAGCAAATTATAATTAAAATGTTCAACAAGTAAAACCTTTTTAATTGAAATGTTGGACTGTAATTGAATTTCACTTGTACCAATTACCTTTAGCTTGCCATTGTTTCCAAAGGCAACTGACCCTAAGTGTTTGAATTCAATGTTGATAAATTTGTGTTGATCCCCAGTCATGTGTCTGGAGCACCCGCTATCCAAGATCCATTTATCCAGAGCTTTGGAATCCTACAAAATGTAGGATGAAACCAAAGTGTAGTTAAAGGATTAAGTGAGTAAGTTGTTATGAACTTTAGTTGATTGTCATGCATTTAATATTTATTATTTAATATTCGAATCAAGTAAAATGATTAGGTTTTAAATAGGTTTTTAATTAATATTTTTTTTATTTTTTTTAATAAGTTTAAAATAATTTTTAATGAAAAATAATTTTTAATAAGTTTTAAAATAATATTTAATAAGTTTAAAAATAATTTTTAATAAGTTTTAAAATAAATTTTTAATAAGTTTTAAAACAATTTTTAACAAGTTTTAAAATAATTTTTAATAATTTTTAATAAGTTTTAAAATAATTTTTTAATAAGTTTTAGAATAATTTTTTAAAAAGTTTTTAATAAGTTTAAAATAATTTTTAATAAGTTTTAAAATAATTTTTAATAAGTTTTAAAATAATATTTAAAAGTTTTAAAAAGTTTTAAAATAATATTTAATAAGTTTTAAAATAATTTTTTAATAAGTTTAAATAAGTTTTAAAATAATTTTTAATAAGTTTTAAAATAATTTTAATAAGTTTTAAAATAATTTTTAATAAGTTTTAATAATTTAATTTAATTAGGTTTGAATTAGGTTTGATAATTAATTTTGAATTAAAGTTTGAATTAGGTTTGATATAATTAATTTTGAATTAAAGTTTGAATTAGGTTTGAATTATGTTTGATAATTAATTTTGAATTAAAGTTTGAATTAGGGTCTCAGATTACTCAAATCTGATTTTTTGCTGTCCAACGTTCATATGGGGTAGATGGAACTGACTTTGAAAACACTTTGTGAAGTATATAGGCTGTAGTTAGCAATGCATCTCCCCAATAGGAGATTGACAAATTAGCTTGCGCCATCATAGACCTAATCATTTCAAGAAGAGTTCTATTTTTTCTTTCAGCTATCCCATTTTGTTGTGGAGTTCCAGGGATTGTTAGCTGTCTAATAATCCCTCTATCATTACATATTGTCTTGAACATATCAGACAAATACTCCCCTCCACGGTCAATGTGTAAAGTCTTAACTTTACATTCCGTTTGATTCTCAACTTCATTCATATAACGAATGAAGTAATCTAATGCTTCAGATTTCTGAGAAATCAAATACACATGACCGAACCTAGAGAAATTATCAATAAATGTAATGAAATAGGAAGCTCCATGTCTAGCCTTCACATTCATTGGATCACAAATATCCGAATGAATTAATTACAATGTTGATTCAGATCTAATAGCCTTACCAAATGGGTCGTAGTTGCTTTTCCAACAAGATAATGCTCACATATAGATAATTGAATCTTAGCCCGAGTGCCCAATAGATCCTCTCTAGCCAACCGATTCATACGTTCTTGTCCCTAATCTAGCATGCCAAACCTCATCAGTTATATCTGCATCACTAGTTAGAGCAATGTTTGAAAGACAACTATCAATAGCATAATTGACATCTGGTTCTACTTCAAGAACCATAAAACTATTTGTTAAAAAATCATGTCTGATTGATACTAAGTTAATCTTAAGTTCAACAGACCGATTGTAAAAATTAATACAATACCCTAAATTAAGAAGACATGTAATGGAAACAAGATTCCGTCAAATTTCAGGAGCATACAGGACATCATGTAGAAACAAAACTCTACCACCACGGAGGTTGAGTTTGCAAGTGCCGACTTCTTTGACTTCAACTATTGCATTGTTTCCCACATAGATCGACTTATTGTCAACTGGTACCCGATGGTACTCAACAAATGTAACTTGTTCCCGAGCTACATGGTTGGTTGCTCCCGAATCTATAATCCACAAAGGATAAGAATCAGCTAACAACACTGAACTACCAATAAAATGCTCTTGAAAAGAAGACACACTTGGATTTACTTTTTTCGACTCAGTGCACTCCCGAGCGAAGTGACCATTCTTGCCGCAGTTAAAACAAGTCAACTTGTTTTTAGGTTTCTTTCTAGTCTTCTTTATTATATTCTTGATTGGGTCCTGTCCCATAGCAGCAACTTCCCTCTTCTTTCCCTTCCCTTTCTTGAACCACTTCTTTTTCTTGGATTCAGATGATCCAGCAGAACCTATAGCCACATAGGTTTGTCCAGAAATCCTTGCAGATTCAACTCTCTCCACCTTCAATTCTACATGGCGTGAGACGTTAATGAAAGTTAGGGTCTGCTTCATGGTCTCCCAAGAATCTGGAAGTGAACGAATAACTACTTGAACCTGTTGTTCATCAGTCAACTCATGACCAACAGTTTTAAGCTCCCGAATCATGTTCAACATCTCCCTGAGGTGTTGAACCATTGATACATTCGGACGCTTTTTGTAGCTGTCAAACTTGATTGTTAGCCGTCGAAGCTTGCTCAGACTTACTCCACTGTATTTTTCTTTAAGGGTTGCCCAGACTGCATGAGCCGTAAAATATGACTCATACTCAAAATTTAGGTCGTCTGCCATTGAACTAATCAATATGCCCTTTGCAGTGGAGTCTTTTTTCTTTCATGCCTTATAGGCATCAAGATCTCGTCTGTGTTGTGCAGTAGGAGCATCTACAGGTCCTTCCATAACCTGATTTACAGTCTCTAGAACTTCTTGTTCCTCAAGTACATACTGTATCCTGAGGTGCCAGATCTTATAGTTATCCCCATTAAGTTTTTCACCTTTGTTGAGTTCAGATATTATGTTTTTGGTTGCCATAATCTATCATAAATAAATACATTATTTAGTATTCAGTGTAAATCATATGCATGCAATTTATGATTGACTCAATATTACTTTGAGTTGGTTTACAAAATCAAGTGACAGCTATATTTTCACTCATCATTCGTATGACCAATCAAATTAATATTAATCAATTCTATTACATATATCCTAACAAATGAACTGATCATTTTTAATATCATGAATTCTTTAATTAAATGAACTAATCATTTAATATATCATGATTTCTTTAATTAAATGAATTAATCATTTAATACATCATGAACTAATCATGCATCATGTCAAGTAAATAGCATAAATAAATGAACATATCATTAACATAAAATTATGCTGCATAATGTTAACATTTAACTAACTGACATGAATGAAAATGTACTAAATATTGTTCATACATAACGACAATAATAATAACAGAACTCTAGTAAACTAGATAGGTTACTACCACCTCCACTAGGACAGATCCTAGTGTAGTGGCCAATATTATCCCTTCCAGCCTGGACTCATTTGGGGTAATCTCAGGCAAGACAACTTCAAGAATCTCTATAGGATCCTCAATTGGATCCTCTTCTGCTTCCTCCTCGATCATTTCCGGGTCCTCTTTGAACTTTTCAGGATCCTCTTCAGTCATATGGTGAAGCAGTTCCTCACATAATACAGAATATGTGACGCGTCCTTGATGACACCCCCAAATATAGTCTGCTATCATCCTTGGATTTTCTAACAATGAATAGATCAAAGCTCAAATCCTATAACTGTCTAGGACTGAAAAACTCTTCTCGCTCAAGTTTCTAAAACAGATCATCAAGCCGTCCAATGTGTCCGTCGACTCCATAAGTAGAGTTATATTCTATCTCCTGAATCTCCTCCCTGAGCTGATTTCGTTGCACTTCGCGACGAGTCAATGTGGTAATCGTCCGTGCCATCTGAAAAAATTGAAATTAAATAAGTCAGTACAAAACCGGCTTATTTCAATTTATACATGCATAATACCAACATAATAAATCAAGAATAACAAATCTTCTCGATTTTTAGGAGTCTGAGTCAACTGACCCATCAGATCGGTTGAATAGGAATCTAGATCCTAAACTTGGTCCATTGTCCTTAATTATAACTAATCTAATTGGACATAGATTTTTGTACTTATGTTCTGATACTGTTTGATCTAAGTCCATTTCTACCAATTTCAAACTTTATTGATCAAACTCAGGTCCGTTTGATCAAACCAATGTCCATTGGTTTAAGTCAGACTGATTAGAACAAATCTAATCATTTTGATCAAATTTGACCCAATAGAACAAATCTGGTCATTTGATCATATTTGGTCCATGCCCAATTAATCAACTCAAATTGATTCGGGTTTAGATCAAATTAATTTGATTAAACCAACTAATGATTTAATTTAAATTAGGTCTAATTGGACCAATCATTTATCATAAATGGTAAATTAATTGAACTCTATATTCAATTAATTACCGTATACATATTACAATGCTTATCGCATGCAATTACCGCATGCATTTAAAAAAAATATACAGGTAAGCATGTATTTGGAAAAATTATACAGGCAAGCATCAATTTAAAATTTTCAAATTTTACAGTAAGCATGCATGGGTTATCTTCAGTGTATATTCCAAATAATTTTTTTAAATGAAACTTTATCCCAAAAAAAAACACGAAGCACATAAACCCACGAAGCATTGTTGCTACGTCTTCAACCATTTTCTTCGCCACGCATGCTGCCCATGTTGCGCACACTACGCGTTACACGCCGCACGCCGCACGCCGCACGCCGCACGCCGCACAACCACGACGAACTCAGTCGTTGGCCTTGCCAGCCTCTACCGGTGGTGGTCGGTCCTTTCCGAAAAAAAAAACACTCATCTATAGATCCAACAAGATCGCCGACGGTGGTTCTGCCCGTCCTAGCCACCAACACATAGCCGGCCAGCCAGGACGCCATCGACGGTCACGGACTGCCATCGCCGGCAAATCCCTGTAGCGTCATGATTTTACAAATTTGGCACAGTGCTGTCGAGCAGCAATGCTAACGCCGACAGTGACTCTTACCAGCGACCCTGTCGCCGGTAAGAGATGGCTACCAGCGACCCTGTCGTCAATCTCCCTGTCGTTATGTAGTTGCTGACGCTTGGTTGCTACGACACATTAGTCGTGCAAAACAACCACAAGAAATGGCAAACCGAGAAACATCCATACGACGATTTCATAATTCATCTTAAGCATTTAGAAATAACACAGCTCTGATACCAATGTTGTTTATTCTAAATGCATGAAAGACAGCAAATTAAAGCATTAAAAACTTATAGTGATCTCCCGCAGATCCGCAATCAGCAATGACGAAACTCACTGTCAGAAGAGCGATCACAGGATCGAAAAGCCCTCCACGATTTCACGAACCAAATCCCACCGCCTCAGATGTCCTTCTCTAGCTCTCGTTGCCTTCATTTTCTTCTTCGTTTGTTTGTTTACTTGAATGATCCTTGTGTTGTTGTAAGAGAGCACTAACACGATAATATATTTGCACCAAAATAGCAAGCATGCAATAAACAGGTAATAAAAGAGTAAGATTCAGAAATTGTTATCTTTTGGTTGAAGTGTCGGCATGCCGACTCTCTTTAGAGAATTTATTGTCGTCCACGGTGCAGAGGCTCTCCGGCAAAATTCTCCCAAGATTCGACAACCACTCGCGTCGTTCGTAGGTGCACTCCAAGATGAACGTCGCACTCGGACTCAACCTCAGATCGTGAAACCAATCCTCAGGACAGCGTACGCACACACAGAGAGGGAAGAAGGAGAAAAGCAGACAGACTGCTCGAGAGCTGCCGAACGAGGAACAGAGGCGCAACATTTATTCACTTCGAAGCAGTAAGCACTGCTTCGCTAGCGAACAAAAGCGTCGGTTCCCTCACACGTGGGATACTGCTTCGCCAGCGAACCAAAGCGTTGGTTCCCCCTCACATGCTGGACAGAACCAAACCGTGCGTCGCTTCCTCACGCGCGCGGGACAGAACCAAACCAAACCAAAGACTGGCAAAAACAAACCAGGCCGCCTGCAAGCGTGAGACCCACGAGCTGGGGATTTGTACCCCCCCCCCCCTTGCATGTGATGATCGCGTGCGTCGTGCCTGGTTTATGGATTTCTGGCTCGAACCCCTCGAAACCACCTGATTTGGGCTCGGCCCGCGCATGTGTGTAGGTCCCCCTTAACTTTGCTAAGCAAGGATGGAAGGGCTCCATATATAAGGTCTTCCAACCTTCTTAGCTTAGCAATGTGGGACTAAATGCATACATATATGCATTACTACAACAACAACAAAAAAAACAAGAAAATAGTTTGAATTAAAAACATGGAAATCAACAATCCCCCACTAATTCAAATTATTTTGGTCGAAAACAAAGACTTGTCCTGAGGCTTGGTTGCAATGAGCTTTTAGTGGAAATACCTTCCGGTTTGAATTTTCACCTAAGTACACCAATCTTATTCACATAGGTTTGAAGAGAACTCAGTCTTGAACTTAAACCTTTTATATGTGAAAATCAATTGGTAACAACTCATCACGGGTGACGGTTGAATACTTCTGGGTTGGTGCATTACGACCATGCCACCGAATCTTGTTTCATAAGTGCTAAGGAGAGTTGCCTAGACCCCCCCCCCCCACACTTCGGCCCCACAGTTATACTTACATAGGTGAGTTCTCCAAGGATGTACTGCGAGCATCCTGTCGTTAAGACCTTGAACTCATTAAGAGTTCCTAAGCTCATCCTTACTAGCAGTCAAGCATCTATCTAGGGAAGAGACTATGAGATTACATCTCAATCAATTTGATGCTTATGGTTCACCGTTATAACTTGTTTATACCACATTGAACCTACTTCTTGGGATCTCTAATCAGATAGGTTGGGTTGCCGCTATAGATGAAACCAGGATAGGCCTCAGTCCCATTCCCTTACTGGATCTCTTGATTTTCTCAGAATCAAGTCCCTTAGTGAGTGGATCAGCAATATTGTCCTTTGAACTTACAAAGTCCAATGATACCACTCCAAGAGACACTAACTCACGAATAGACTTTAATCTTATTCGTACATGTATCTTCTATTTCTGGTTATACTTGGAGCTTTTAATTTGAGCTATTATTGTTTGATTATCATAGTGTACTGAAATAGAAGGTATTGACTTTATCATCAAGGGAATTTCAGAAAGAAGACCCTTAAGCCAATCAGCTTCAGTTACTGTGGTATCCAAAGCACACAATTCTGCCTCAGATGTAGAATGGGTTATAATCGTCTGTTTAACAGACCTCTAAGCAACTGCACCGCCTCTAAGTGTAAAGACATAACCAGTAACGCCTTTACACTCAGCAGTGTCAGCTATCCAACTAGCATCACTATATCCCTCCAGGACTGCAAGGAATCTCCCATACCATAAGTCCAAGGATATAGTGCATTTTAGGTATCTGAGTACTCTATCTAATGCATCCCAATGTGTTCTGTCCGGACAGTTGGTAAACCTGCTCAATTACGTTATAGCAAAAGAAATATTAGGTCTAGAATAATTTGCTAAATACATTAGACTATCTATTATTTGTGAGTATCTTAATTGAGACACTGTCACACCACTCTTATTCTTGTGGAGAGTTTTTGAAGGATTATAGGGTGTGACGATAGATTTAACTTGGCTATAGCCATATTTTTCTAATACTCTCTCAACATAGAGTGACTGAGAAATTGCTATTCCATCAGCTGAACGAGTTAACTTCAGTCCTAAAATCATGTCAGCACAAGCCATATCCTTTATATCAAACTTACCACTTAAGAGGGTCTTAGTCTCATTAATAATAGAAAGGTTAGAACCAAAAAGTAGAATATCATCTACATATAAACATAAGATAATACAATTATCACTTTTCATTTTAGCATACACACATTTATCAGAGTCATTCATTTCAGAGCCAAACGATAGCATAACTCTATCAAATTTTCCGTGCCACTGCTTTGGGGCTTGCTTCAAACCATAAAGAGATTTGACTAACCTACAGACTTTATTCTCATTTCCAAAAACTACATGTCCCTCAGGCTGATCCATATATATCTCTTCTTCAAGATCTCCATTAAGGAATGTCGTTTTGACATCCATTTGATGGACCTCAAGATGATATATGGATGCCAATGCTATTAACACTCGGATTGTAGTAATTCTAGTAACAGGAGAATAAGTGCCAAAATAGTAAATCCCTTCTTTCTATTTGAATCCCTTAGTAACTAGGCGGACTTTGAATTTATCTACTAACCCATCAGGTTTTAGTTTTCTCTTAAACATCCATTTACATCCTATAGTGGTACACCCAGGAGGTAAATTTACCAACTCCCAAGTGGCATTAGAGATAATAGAGTCCATTTCACTTTTAATGACCTCTTTCCAGTGCTTAGCTTCAGAAGAAGCCATAGCATCTCTATATGTCACAGGGTCATCTTCTATATTATAGGTGATAAAATCTTGGCCTAAATCCGTAGACACACGTTGCCTCTTGCTCCTTCTTGGTTCTGTATACTCACTAGATTCATCTAGTCTAGAGTGACTTGAGGAAGGTATACCTACTACGGATAATGGGACCTCTACGGTAGCAGGATTATCTCTAGTAGGAATACCAGATATAGACTGAGGTGTTCTCGTCTTCATAGGAAATATATCCTCAAAAAATGTAGCATCGCGAAGTTCTACAATAGTATTTGCATCTATTCCAGAAATTTTAGATTTAATAATCAGAAACCTATATGCAATACTATTTTGAGCATAACTCAAGAATATATCATCTACGGTCTTTGGACCAAGTTTTTTCCTTCTGTATTCAGGTACTAGTACCTTTGCAAGGCACCCCCACACTTTAAGGTATTTCAAACTTATCCTCCGGCCTTTCCAAAGCTCATATGGGCTTTTATCCCTAGACTTCATGGGGACTTTATTTAACACATGACATGCAGTATATAGAGCCTCCCCCCACATGAAGTTGGGTAACCCAGAACTGCCTAACATGGAATTAATCATATCTTCAAGGGTTTGATTTTTTCGTTCTGCTATACCGTTGGATTGAGGATTATATGGAGCAGTTACCTCGTGAATTATACTTGTATCTTGACAAAATTTTTAAAACAGGTTCGTGGTAAACTCTCCACCCCTATCAGACCTTAACCTCGTAATAGATTTATTTGTTTGATTCTCAGCTTCAGATTTAAAAACCATAAATTTATCTAAAGCTTCATGCTTAGTTTTCAGTAAATAAACATAACAATAACGAGAGTGATCATCAATGAAGGTAATGAAATACCTTTTATGGTCTCTCGTTATTACACCGTTAAACTCACAATAGTTAGTATGAATCAATTCTAAAATATCAGAATTTCTATCAACTGATTTAAAGGGTTTACGAGTTTGTTTATATTGCACACAAACTTCACATTTTTTCTTATCATTTATAGCATGCTTAGGAATCATGTCTAGATTCATCATCCTTTTTACGATATTAAAATTGACATGTCCTAATCTGTCATGCCATATATCATAAGACTCAATGTTATATGAACAACCAATATCAGTAGATTTATTTAAGGTAGCATTTTCTATATTGAGTTTAAATAAACCTTCATTAAGGTAACCTTTTCCAATAAATGTTCATGTCCCTATGCAGGTCACGGCATAAACCCAAACTTCATGTGCAGGTCACGGCAGGTATCAAGGCTTCCTGTGCAGGTCTCGGCAGCACTCGGATGGCACCAAAAATCCACCCACTTCAACCCCGCAAGCTCAAATCATGCTAGACTTAGGCTTAAAACCGAAATCTACAAACCCTAATGTTAAAGGATGTTGTTCGGCTATGAACAGGGCATGGAAAGGAAACAAAACCGAGCTTACAAATCTACACGGCAAGCAAAAATCCGAAAGCAACCATACCAAACGAAGCAACTCCTACCACAGGTGAGAGTAGTACTTACTTGCTCTCTTGGACATACAATCGGAGAAGAGGTCTCTAGGGTTTCGGCTAGCTTCAAGTCTCGGCGTTCCTTTATGTCCGCGTGCTCCCTTCGACGAGAGAAGCTCGGGTCCAAGGGGAGCTCAAGGCAGTGTCCTTGTCCGACCGCCGGAGGCGAAGCCCGAGCGGCGGCTGCGATTTCGCCCGAGAGGAAGTCGGCGCCGCGAGAGAGGAAGGGATCGCGAGATTAGGTTACGGGAATACTCCCCTTCTCCCCTTAACTTATCCCTTTTATAACCTAGGTTTAACTTTGCCCTTTACTATAACTCATATATATCCGCTTCATACTTATTAACAAACCACGCGTAGCCCAGTTGGTTGGCTGCGTCCGATTAGGTCGGGTTCGGCCGGAGGTCTTGGGTTCGAGTCTCACCTTCAACGATTTTTGTCACAACTTCTTTTCTTTTTGTAACCCTACCAAACGACCTCCAAAAATTACGTAAAAATACTCTAAAAATTCCTAAAAATCTCTAGAATATTTTAAAAGTATTTCCAAATATTTTTTGGACTTTTAGAACTTAAAATAGGGTAAATTGGGTCGTTACAATCCCCCATACTTTATAAAAAGTTCGTCCTCGAACTTAGAATAGCTCTGGATACTTCTGTCTCATACTGTCCTCCCGCTCCCAAGTGACTTCCTCGTGCTTCTGGTTCTGCCAGATGACCTTCACTAGTGGTACTTCTTTATTTCTTAGTCTCTTAACTGCTCTATCCACTATCCGTGTAGGTCTGCTCTCATAGCTAAGATCCTCTTGGATCTGCACTGACTGAGGCTGAATCACTTGGCTCGGGTCGTGAAGACTCTTCTTTAGCATAGAGACATGAAATACATTGTGTATTGCTGACATGTCTTGCGGTAAGTCCAGCCTATAAGCTACTTTCCCAATCCTCTCTATGATCAGATAGGGTCCTACGTAGCGAGGACTTAATTTGCCCTTCTTGCTAAATCTCATCACTCCCTTCATAGGAGCGACCTTGAGGAAAACCGAATCTCCCACTTGAAATTCCAATGGCCTACGGCGCGTGTCAGCATAACTCTTCTGTCTGCTCTGGGCAGTCTCAATTCTCTGTCTGATTTTCTGGATTGCTTGAGTAGTCTCGTCTATCACCTCTGTCTGAATGCCCAGCTCTGCTTCCATCTCTTTTCTCTCTCCTGCTTCTTGCCAGCATATAGGTGATCTGCATTTCCTGCCATAAAGTGCTTCATAAGGTGCCATCTTGATGGTGGCCTGATAGCTATTGTTGTAAGCGAATTCAGCTAAGCACAAATACTTGCACCAACTTCCTTTGAAATCTAGCGCACAAGCTCTGAGCATGTCTTCTAAAATCTGATTCACTCGCTCTGTCTGTGGATGGAAAGCTCTGCTGAACTTGAGTTTGGTGCCTAGTGCATTCTGAACGTACTCCCAAAAGTGTGAGGTGAAGCGCCCATCTCTATCAGAAACGATAGATTTAGGAACTCCATGAAGTCTGACTACCTCTTTAACATATAGCTGGGTCAACTGCTCTATGGAGTGGGACACCTTGATGGCTAGGAAGTGAGCAGACTTGGTCAATCGGTCTACTATTACCCATATCGCATCATATCCATTGGTGGTTCTTGGAAGACCTGTTATGAAGTCCATGGAAATGTCTTCCCATTTCCATTCTGGTATTGGAAGAGGCTGAAGAACTCCTCCTGGTCTCTGGTGTTCTGCTTTGACTCTCTGACATGTCAAGCAGGTACTGACATACTTAGCTATATCTCTTTTGAGTCCTGACCACCAAAATCTCTGTCTCACATCTTGGTACATCTTGGAAGAACCAGGATGCATGGAATATGGTGTACTGTGAGCTTCCTCTAGGATCTTCTTCCTCAGTTCCTCATCATTGGGCACGCAAATGCGACTCCCCTGATAAAGAATTCCGCTATCTGTCACTCTAAACTCTGAGTTGTCTTCTTTCTGTATCCCCTGCTTGATCTTCTGGATGTCCGGATCTTCGCTTTGCTTTCTCTGTATCTCCACAAGCAATGTAGACTCTAAGGTCAATGCAGAGAGCTGTCCTTCGATAATTTCAAGTCCAAAATCGACAACTCCTGCAGTGGCAGGGCTAGTGATGACAAGGACATCAGGGATGCACTAGATTTTCGGCTGAGTGCATCTGCTACTTTGTTAGCTTTGCCTGGGTGGTAGAGAATTTCACAGTCGTAATCTTTGACCAACTCCAGCCACCTACGCTGTCTCATGTTTAAGTCCTTCTGAGTGAAGAAGTACTTGAGACTCTGATGATCTGTGAAAATTCTACACTGGACCCCATACAAATAATGTCGCCAGAGTTTAAGTGCAAAAACCACAGCTGCCAGCTCGAGATCATGAGTAGGGTAGTTCTTCTCATAGTCTTTGAGTTGTCTGGAAGCATAAGCTATGACTTTTCCTTCTTGCATGAGTACAGCTCCTAAACCCATCTTGGAAGCATCACTGTAGATGTCGAAACTCTTGTCGCTCTGTGGAACAGTCAGAATGGGAGCGCTAATCAATCTCTTCTTTAGCTCTTGAAAACTCTGCTCACATTTATCTGACCATTCGAATCTCTTGTTCTTTCTAGTGAGGGCTGTTAGTGGAGAAGCTATCCTGGAAAAATCCTCCACGAACTTCCTGTAGTACCCTACTAAACCAAGGAAGCTTCTGATCTCTTGGACGTTCTTGGGTCTACTCCAGTTGTTGACCGCTTCCACTTTGGCTGGATCTACTTGAATGCCTTCTTTAGAAATTATGTGACCTAAAAACGCCACCTGATTTAACCAGAACTCGCACTTAGAGAATTTAGCATAAAGCTGCTTCTGCTGAAGAGTCTGCAGTACTATCCCCAAGTGCGTGTCATGCTCCTCTGGGGTCCTTGAATAGACCAGAATGTCATCGATGAATACAATGACAAATTTGTCAAGATACTCTCTGAACACCCTGTTCATTAAGTCCATGAAGACCGCAGGTGCATTGGTCACTCCAAAAGGCATGACCACAAACTCGTAGTGTCCATATCTGGTCCTGAACGCCGTTCTGGGTATATCTCTTTCTTTCACCTTCAGCTGATGGTACCCAGAGCGCAGGTCTATCTTTGAGAACACTGTTATCCCTCTTAACTGATCAAATAAGTCGTCGATCCTGGGAAGGGGGTACTTGTTCTTGATCGTCACTTGATTCAAAGCTCTGTAATCTATGCACATCCGCATTGATCCATCTTTCTTCTTGACAAACAACACAGGAGCTCCCCAAGGTGAGTGACTAGGGCGAATGAAGCCTTTGTCAAGTAACTCCTGTAGTTGCTCTTGTAACTCTTTCAGCTCTGCTGGGGACATGCGATACGGAGCTTTTGAAATTGGGCCGGTTCCAGGAACCAATTCAATCTCAAATTCCACCTCTCTGTTGGGAGGTAATCCAGGCAGCTCTTCTGGAAATACTTCTGGATACTCGCATACTACCCGGACCTCCTCCTGCTTGGGTCCCTTCTGCTCTGCTGCCTTTACTATGTATGCAATAAAACCTGCACACCCTTTAGCTAACATCTGGTGTGCTGCTAGGGATGAGAGGAGCTTCTGGGTCTTCCTCCTTGACACTCCTGTGAACTCAAAAGTTGGCTCACCTTCTGGACTAAAAATTACTTTCTTTCTGCGACAGTCCACTGAGGCACTGTACTTGCTGAGGAAATCCATACCAAAAATGATATCGAAATCCTGCATGGCGAGAACTATCAGATTTACATATAATTCTCGGTCTGCAATTCTAACCAGTACAGCTCGAAGCCACTGATTGGATTCCATGACTTCCCCAGAAGGTAGGGTTGTCAGAAACTTGGAGTTCGTACTTTCTGTAGGCACCTGTAAACTACTGGCAAAAGGTATCGATATAAAAGAATGGGTCGCCCCAGTGTCAAATAGTACAGTAGCTACGTGCTGGAAAATAACTACTTGACCTGTTACGACCGTGGAGGCACTAGCAGCTTCTTCTTTGGTGAGGGAGAATACTCTGGCACCATCAAAGGCTGGGACTGGTGGGGCTTCTAACCTTCCTTGACTGATATAGGGTCCCTCCAATGCCGCTCCCATGTGGTGCAACTGTGCAGGCTGGCCTCCATATTGCAATGGCTGTGGCTGAGGTGCTTTGAATTTGTTAGGACACTCTTTAGCCATGTGTCCTTCCTGACCACAGGAGTAACATCCAGTCTTACCCAAAAGACAGGCTCCTGGATGTGTTCTCCCACATTTGGGACAGGGAGGAAACTTTGTCTGCTTGTTTGCTGGCCCTCCCTTCTGGCTACCTCCTGTGTTCCACTGCTTCCTTTTCCCCTTGCCTTTCCAATTCTGCTTACTTGACTGTGACTTCTGGCTTCCTGCTGTCTTGTCCTCTATCTTCACTGGCTTATGTTGTGCTCGCTGTGCTTTGATGTTGTTCATGTAATGTTCAGCAATTAGTGCTCTACTGATCAACTCTTCGCCAGTCTGGGGCCGGTGAGCTCCACTGCTCACATTCAGTGCTATCTGTGGTCTCAACATTCTGAGCATCAGCCTGACTCGCTCCTTCTCTGTACTTACTAGCTCTGGGCAGAGACGAGCTAGTCTGTTGAACTTCTTCGCTGCTTCTTCCACTGACAAGTCACCTTGTTTGAACTCTATAAACTCCTCGTAGTGCTTGTTGGTAATCTGCAGGTGGAAGAACTCTTCATAGAACTCTGACTGGAAATCTTCCCAGGTCATCTGATCAGCTGCCCTCTTGGTTTTTATCCTCTCCCACCACATACGAGCGTCTCCAGACAGGCAGAAAGAGGCGCACTTGACCTTCTCGACTTCTGGCCAGTCAAGAAGCTCCATAGTGCTCTCTAGTGTTTTAAACCAAGCCTGGGCATCCCAGGGCTCAGTTGTGCCTGAGAAGCTCTCTGGTTTCAGCTTCAGCCACTGTATAAGATAAGCTTCTGGTCTCTGAGGTGCTGTGACGGCTCCCTGCGTAGCTGGTGGAGTCTCAGTTACCACTGGAGCCTCTGCAGTGACAGTCGGAGGAGGGGGAGGAACTGCTGGCTGGTTTGCCATCAGATTGGCAATCTTTTGCTGCTGCTCTGCTACTTGCCTCTGGAGCTGAGCAACTACTTCAGAAAGGTTGGGCTCAGTTGCTCTAGGCACTTCGTTCTTTTGAGCTGGTTCCTCAGTGTGAGTAGCACGGGGACGTCCTCTTCTTGCCATCTAATTATGCAAGGTAAAGGCTTGATATCTTACTTTAACCCTTCTAATCATACTTAAATATGAATAAAGAAAAGGGGAAACTAAATCTTTTACCTTACTTTAGTACTAAAAAAAAACAAGTACTCTATACTGCAGTTAATAATAAGGAAAGCAGAATAAAGAAAGGATTTAAATACTTTCTTACTTGGAGACGGCGAGGATGATGCTGATGTGTGTGTGATGCTGGAGAATGGAACACTGCTCTGATACCAACTGTAACAACATACCCTTCTTACTTCTACTCTCTAAGGGCGAATGTCACCTAACTACAACTCTCTATCTAGTGTCACTGACGCTATTATTAGAGTCAGTTAGATTTATCACGGTTCAGAGGAATTCCTACCAAAAATTTCGGCAGAATCTCCCCTGTACCGGTGACCAAATCCATAATACACAAGATATATATACGCAGCCACAGGCGGCTGGAACTCATTTTTCCCAACCACGCAGTTATAAAACAATAGTAAAGACAACCAACTATTTCACTCCACAAATAATTAAAGTGACTAAATGCATATGCGGAAATAAACTCAACTACAATCTCACAAACTTCATAATAGTGTTAAAGGAAAGAACTAAAACATAAACTCTAATCAAATAGGTCCTGCAAGTTTGATAATACTCTCTGGATCTCTCCATAGTCGCAGTCATCACACACCTTCATCACCACCACCATCCTGTCGTCTCCCTTCATATCTTAGCTTTTCCTTTATCTGCGGTAGGAGGAAAAAGAAAAGATCTATAAGCGAAAACGCTTAGTAAGTACTAATCTATCTCACAAAACTCGAAATGCATAAATGTAATGCAATAATACTGAAACTGAAATGCTAAAGCCAATCTGCATGTGCTCATGGTATACAGAAAATGAAACTGAATACTAAACATGCTCACTATCTAACAGGATAATAAGAAATGAACACTGTAAGCTTAGAATTAAAGAAACTAACTTTTTATTTATTCTAAGCATAAAACTTATTATATTTTCTTATATCCTTGTAATAGAAATTAATCTTTTATCTTCTATCTTTTACTTTCTTCTTCTTTCTTTCTTTCTTTCTTTTGGTTTTCTTTTCTTTGGGCCCAGGCTTAGTACCATCTCATGCGCGTTCCCTAATAGGTTGGGGTTGCGAGTCACCAATCCTAAAAGAGCAGACCTCGGTCTACCAGGGCCAAGACCTCGGAAATGGTCACCTGGATTTGTTTAACGACAAGCTCTTGGATGTCGGGTACTAGCCTCTTGCTTGACTTACTTGTTATCTTTCTTATTCTTTTATCTTCCTTATTATCTTTTATTAAAGATTGTGGGAGTCCTTTAAATATACTTAACAAGTATGGGTGTATAATCAACTAACCATGCTATATAACAGAATAAAACAAGTAACTTAAAGCTTACTGATCATGCTATAAGCTAAACTAAAGAAAGCAATTTAAAGCCTTTGAATCATACGGTGAAAACATGGCAAAGGATGCTATTTTAGTGCTTCTAAACATGCTGTAAAATCAAGTATGGAATGATTCTAATCATGCTATAAATAAAGCAAAAGGAAGCTAACTTTGGGCTTTCTAAGTATGCTGTAATAAAAGCAATATATGTAACTCTACACTTTCTATCATGCTGTAGAAACAGAGCATGGAATGCTACTTTAAGGGCTTCTAAACCTGCTATTAAAACATGACAAAGAATACTACTTTAAGGCCTTTAAACATGCTATACAAAATAAGGTAACATGCTACTTTAAACTTCTTAAACATGCTATAAACGAAGCGTAAAGGAAACTAATTTCTTGGCCTTCTAAGTATGTTGTAAAGACAAGTATAGGATGCTACTTAGAAATTCTCATCATGCTATAATGGAAGCAAAGGAATGCGACTCAGGTTTTATAAGCATGCTGTCCAAAATATTTACTTATCAAACTTAAGTATGTACAACATGACCCTAAAGCAAAGAGGTTCATGAACAACATACGCTCAAGAATAAAATGCATACAATTCTAATTAGCACTAAACCATTCTTCTTGCTCAATTAGCCCAGATGATACTTGGAGTTCCCTATGCAGGTCACGGCATAAACCCAAACTTCATGTGCAGGTCACGGCAGGTATCAAGGCTTCCTGTGCAAGTCTCGGCAGCACTCGGATGGCACTAAAAATCCACCCACTTCAACCCCGCAAGCTCAAATCATGCTAGACTTAGGCTTAAAATCGAAATCTACAAACCCTAATGTTAAAGGATGTTGTTCGGCTATGAACAGGGCATGGAAAGGAAACAAAACCGAGCTTACAAATCTACACGGCAAGCAAAAATCCGAAAGCAACCATACCAAACGAAGCAACTCCTACCACAGGTGAGAGTAGTACTTACTTGCTCTCTTGGACTTACAATCGGAGAAGAGGTCTCTAGGGTTTCGGCTAGCTTCAAGTCTCGGCGTTCCTTTATGTCCGCGTGCTCCCTTCGACGAGAGAAGCTCGGGTCCAAGAGGAGCTCACGGCAGTGTCCTTGTCCGACCGCCGGAGGCGAAGCACGAGTGGCGGCTGCGATTTCGCCCGAGAGGAAGTCGGCGCCGCGAGAGAGGAAGGGATTGCGAGATTAGGTTACGGGAATACTCCCCTTCTCCCCTTAACTTATCCCTTTTATAACCTAGGTTTAACTTTGCCCTTTACTATAACTCATATATATCCGCTTCATACTTATTAACAAACCACGCGTAGCCCAGTTGGTTGGCTGCGTCCGATTAGGTCGGGTTCGGCCGGAGGTCTTGGGTTCGAGTCTCACCTTCAACGATTTTTGTCACAACTTCTTTTCTTTTTGTAACCCTACCAAACGACCTCCAAAAATTACGTAAAAATACTCTAAAAATTCCTAAAAATCTCTAGAATATTTTAAAAGTATTTCCAAATATTTTTTTGGACTTTTAAAACTTAAAATAGTGAAAATTGGGTCGTTACAACAGTGCACATTAGCACCTGTATCAACTAACCATTCATTGGGTTGATAGATCAAGTTTAGTTCAGGTTTGATGGTAACAAACCTATCGCTGGTGCCGTCATTGGCAGTCACAACATTTACTTGTGCCTTGGTGTCGGACGTATTGCTTTGGTTTTTCTTCTTGTCCTTTTGCTTAGGGCAGAATTTGGAATAATGTCCAACTTGTCCACATGCTCAGCACGGCTTGGTTCCATTTTTCTTTTGAACCTTTGGTTTATGTTTCATCTTGTTCTTCATTTTCTGATTTTTGAATTTATTCTTATCAGATGAGACTACTACGTTTGCCTTTGGAATAAAATCCATAGGCATTCTTTTATTATCATCTTTATGTTGCTTCCGATGTTCTTCTTCGATATTTAAGGTAATCATCAAATCTTCTAGAGAGATTTTACCTCTCCTATGTTTAAGAGTCATGCCAAAATCTTCCCAACTCGGAGGTAATTTTTCGATGATAGACAAGACCTGAAATTTTTTGGGTAATGGCATATTTCCTTCAGCAATACCATGAATTTAAACTTGGAATTCATGTGTCTGCTCAATCACATATTTGCCTTCAACCATTTTGAAGTTTAGGAATTTTACCACAGTGTACTTTTCTAAACCAGAATCTTCGGACTTGTATTTTTTATCCAAAGATTTTCACAGCTCTTTAGCCGAAGACGTTGAGCAGTACACATCAAATAGTGCGTCTGAGAGGGCAGACAAGATCCTCCCATGGCTAAGATAATCTCTTTGCTTAAACCTCTGTAAGGCAACACTATAGGCAGATTCCTCTTCATCAGGTGAAGGAGGATCTGTTTCTATAACGGAGAATAGCCCTAGCGTAGTAAGCCAAAATTTCATCCGTTGTTGCCAACGTCTGAAGTTTTGCCCGAAAAATCTCTCGGGTCTGGCGCTAGCCTTATCAGACTCCGTTACCCTATCATTCATCATGTCTATTGATGCTTACAATAAATTTTCTAAAATTGTTGTTGTAAGAGAGCACTAACACGGTAATATATTTGCACCAAAATAGCAAGCATGCAATAAACAGGTAAATAAAAGAGTAAGATTAAGAAATTGTTATCTTCCGGTTGAAGCGTCGGCGTGACGATTGTCTTTAGAGAATTTATTGTCGCCCACGGTGCAGAGGCCCTCTGGCAAAATTCTCCTAAGATCCGACAACCACTCGCGTCGTCCGTAGGTGCACTCCAAGACGAACATCGCACTCGGACTCAACATCAGATCGCGGAACCAAGCCTCAGGACAACGTACGCACACACAGAGGGGGAAGAAGGAGAAAAGCATATAGACTCCTTGAGAGTTGCTGAACGAGGAACAGAGGCGCAACATTTCTTCACTTCGAAGCAGTAAGCACTGCTTCACCAGCGAACAAAAGCGTCGGTTCCCTCACACGCGGGATACTGCTTCGCCAGCGAACCAAAGCAGGTCGCCTGCAAGCGTGAGACCCATGAGCTGGGGATTTGCACCCCCCCTGCGCGCGATGATCGCGTGCGTCGCGCCCGGTTTATGGATTTCCGGCTCGAACACTCCAAAACCACCTGATTTGGGCTCGGCCCGCGTATGCGTGTAGGTCCCCCTTAACTTTGCTAAGCACAGAGGGAAGGGCTCCATATATAAGGTCTTCCAACCTTCTTAGCTTAGTACACATATGTATTACTACAACAACAACAAAAAACAAGAAAATAGTTTGAATTAAAAACACGGGACTCAACACCTTGGACGCTCCGCTTTATATAGGGAAATAACCCAGGGGCATAATGGACTTTTTCATTATGAGTAGTGAGAAACGTGAGCCATGTTTTCACGTTTCCCACTTTTCCATTTCCTACATTATGGCTAGAAGCGAGTGGGGGATAGAAAAGGGGAAGGATTTTGGGAATGAGTTTTTAAAGTAAAAACCATAGAGTTTCCCGTAAATCATTTTCTACTCCATCAGTAGTCATGACTCAGATCAATAGCTTGACTGAAGAGGTTTCTCATTTAAAGGATATAAAATTGGAAAGAGATGAAGAAATGAGAGCTATGTACAAACAATAAGACTTTATTATGAGACATCTTCAATCAAATTCCGCACTAAGTCAGAATCCTCCCAGTTAGGTGATATTGATGGCGATGACGATGGTGGTTATGGCGACGGTGATGATGGTGGTAATAGTTCTTCATGACTTTTATATAAATATTATTGGTCTCGTAATTAGTTTTTTTAACATTAATTATTTGATTATGAATGTTTCATTTTTATATTTTTTTAGTAATACTATTAATTTGTTTTGAATAGAATTGATGAGACCAATACTAGTATAAAATAAAAATCAATGTCGGAAAAAATAAGTATGAAGTTTTATGTTTATATATATAGTTTTTTTTTCTTATTATCAATGTACTGTTTGTTTATTTTGATACAAGTAAAACATAATATGGGAATAAGAAGAATAAAGTGTTTATGAAGGAAAAATATTATGATTTAGTGATGTATGAGATTTTGTGATGTATGAATGTTAGATATTTGGTGAAATATGACTTGACTTGTTTAAAATTTCTTATCAAATTATAGTATTTGGTGTTGTTTGGATTTGATATTAGATATATGATTTTATTTTGATGTATGAATTGTGATTTAGTTGAATGAATGATTTTATTTTATTAGATGTGATGTGTTGGATAAGATTTGTATGGATTTATTTGTTAAAGATGTTTGATATTCTTTGCATTAACAAGATACAATGCAGATATAGTTATTTCTAGATTTTTTTTTTTTTATTTTACAACAAATTTTACGATAAAAATTATTTGTTATCAAATTATCATAACATACTATATTTGTTATCAAATTATCATAACATATTATAGATCTACAATGAATCTATAGATTGGTCGCATATTCTACAATGAATTTGTAGATTTATCATACTCATAATTTTCCTAATGAAATAAATTAAAAAAATTCAAAATTCGTTATAGAATCTAAAAAAAATCCAAAATTCATTGCAAAAATATGAAATAAATACCAAAATTATTTCTACGAAGAATCTCGAAATTCGTCGCAAAAATATGCGAGGAATCCCAAAATTCATCGTCGAATTTACCCGATTTTAATTTAAGTTTTAGCAACCAAATCTTTTTTTATTAGAAAATCTGTAATGAAAATTAGATTAGTGGTTAAATTTAGGATGAAAAAAAATTATCACATATCTAGGTTTATCAATTTTGTGATAATTTTGTTTTAATTTCTAATTAATTTTTTGCCCTAAAGTTTAGGGACTGATTTTTCTATGATGAAATATTTTTCATCATAAATTGTTTATAATAATTTTTTTAGTGCGTCTTATACGGAAAGGAAAATCTAGATCAAAAAAATCCACGGTTTAATCAAATTTATCCAGGCGGCATGAATGTTGCTTCCTCTAGAAGCAACTAGACAGTAAAATTTACGAACACGTTTTCTCCGTCATTATTTTAAAAATTAATAATCATTCATAATTTTTTTTTCATATTAATCTTAAAAATATATTCATCTTTTATCATAATAAATTTAATAACACGCGTCTTTATTCTCACGGAATCCACCGCGTTTCTTCCCGAAACTACTGGATACGTGTTATTTCTTCCCGAAGCCACTACATAATGAAGTTTCCTGCCACGTCGTATAATAAAAGAACACATTCTATATTTATACCAACCCAATTTCGATTAAGACTTAGGAGTGGATCGAGCCGACGGAAACAATGGTGCCTGTAGTAAGGACCCGATCACTTTTCCTTCATCCTTCCTCTCACGTTGTCCTTCTGCGTCTTCGGCGACGCTCTTCCTCCACCACCACCCGAACAACCGACACTGCCCTGAACTCCGACGACATCCAGGTGGTGGCTATTAAATTAATTTGTGGCATAGCAGATTTTTCATTCCTGCGATCCATTAATTGGACATAAAGCTACTATATATACTTACATATGCATTCAGGGAGAAGACGTGGGACAGACAGCCAAGGCGGCAGCCGCTGAACAGAAGCAAAAAGCGGAGACAGAGGATTGGTCGACGTCCTGCATCGGGTTCGACGGTAGACCCATTGATCGAGAGGATTGGTCGAACGAAAAGGTGGAGTCTGTGGATGATTACAAAAGGTACTACGCGCATCACAAGGCGTCTCCTCTGTCGGAGATAGAGTTCGTGGACACGAGGAAGCCGATAACTCGAGCGACAGACGCCGTAGAAGGAGATATGGGAAGGGGCGTGATGGTGGAGGAAACGGTGGACCAGGCGTTGGCCCGGGCAGAAGAAATATTTAGGATGAGGGCCATGATGGGGGATCCAAGTTTGCCTCATTCCAAAGTGCTCCGGCGCATGCTTCGACAGAGCTGTGACAGCAGTGTGAGTGTCGATGCTCAGTGATGTTTTGATATCAACTGTACTGTGCATCGTGAAAGTCTGGAACGACCAGAGTGTTACTTATTTTAATATTAAATTATTTGTTAAATATTAGATTATTAAGTAAAGATTGAAATTCGGTTGAAAATGACTATTTTATATTATTATTGGAAGGGAGTAAATATCTGATTACTAAGTGCTACTTAGTTGTTAAATTACTTTTGATTAATAGTTATCAATTAGTTAACTAGCTAATTAGTTTTTAAACGTTTTAAATTTAATTGTTAAATTAGTTTATATTTTTTATATTTAAATTAAAATCTCAAGTATAATGAGAAACTTTAAAAATGAAAATAATTTGAAGAACTAAAAAAAAACTAACATCATTGATTGGAAAAAATCAAGATCACATAGGAAGATAAAGATATGGTGAATAAAGGAGTACATAGTCTTGCTCCTACTGTTTTCACCCGCAAGCAGACACGCAAGCCTTCATGTTTATGTATGATTATCCAAACCTATAGTCTATTTTTTTTAAATTATTATCTATATAAATTTTATTAAATACGATACAAAGTAAAGGTGCAGATTATCTAAACCTATAGTCTATTTTTTTTATTATTATCTATATAAATTTTATTAAATACGATACAAAGTAAAGATGTTAAAGTAAAGATGTTAAATTAAAATTAAAGTAAAGGTGTTAAATTAAAATTAAATTATGATCGAATAAAATCTATCAAATGGGTGTTATGTTAGTCTAAATATTAATTTAGATTTTATTTGATCGAGTTAGGGTCGAAACAAATTTAATTGGGTTAAATTGGTTTAAGATTGGTTATGAAATTGGTAAGAGAACTCTTCCATATAAACAATTATAAATTGGTTTAAGATTGGTTATGAAATTGATAAGAGAACTCTTCCACCTAAGCAATTGTGCTCCCATCAATTTAAGCTCAAGCCTCCATTCGAGGCCACGATAACTCCTTTGACGGCCAAGCCTTCTCTCCGAAATGTGTAGTCGATGACATGACATTTGACTATGGCTTTCGTGGCCAAGCCTTCTCTCCGAAAGGTGTAGTCGATGACATGACATTTGACTATGGCTGTCACGATCGAATCGACATGTTCTTCACATCGACATATCATTACAAGTTATGTCTGTGCCAAAGATAAATAACTGTGGATTGAGGTCTTGTGTGGAATACTTGAGTATGATCCCGTGCCACGCTCACGGATCGACTATCTTTATCTCACTGTCGGCTGTACTCCCTCTAACATAGTATAAGTGGCTAGATCTTCTATAATAACCTCTCAATTTTCAATATCTACGAATTAAATATTATTACAGTTAAATTAATTCAATAATATCATAAATAATAAAAAAATCATTTAATAAAATTTTAAAAATTGATGAAATATAGAAAAAGTAAGATAGTATTGTACTCACACAAGTGAACTCGGACTTCTTGTCAGACTCGGCCAACAGAAGATCAACCTAGACCAACTTAGTAAGAGACTCTTATTGAATCCTCAAATATGAAGATAAAGTTACCCAAGAGGCCCTCCCGGATTAATGCGCATGGTAAAGACATTTTGGATGTACATGAGAGATCATGGTTCGATCTTCTATTGCGGGATGCATTGGTGTCGAATTTAGTGGAAAAATTACACTGGGCGTTCTTGGTCAAAGTATACACGTGCCAAAAAAAAAAAACAAAATTAAGAGTTTGTCCTCGCAAATAGAGTCCCCGCTTCAGCATTGAAACGATCTTATAAGGGGTAAAGTGGAGATCGGCTACTGGCCTATTACTATGAGCGTTTTCAGATGTACTCGACGGGTGAAATAGGAGAGGGTTATCCATCTTCAGGACTAGTCGGACGAAAGTTGGACCCGTGTTATTAAAAAACAAATAAAGATATGAAAAGGAATTATATGAATTATGCAATCATATTTTGATACCAAGCTGTTGTGTTCTGAGATTTATGATCCTGAAGTTGTTGGGGTTCTGATGAAAAGTAATATGAGCGGAGCTTATTTTAATTTGATAAGGTTAAGCTGTGATATGATAAGGTGAGAGTTACTTGGTGTTATAAGAAGTTACTTGGTGTGATATGGTATGGTGAGAGTTGCTTGGTGTTCTAAGAAAGCAACTTGGTGTGATATGATAAGCTGTGATATGGTAAGGTTAAGCTATAATATTATAATTTTATTTTGCGAATTAACCAGCTACTTGGTGTTCTAAGTAATTTATGTGCGTATAGTGTGTATATTTTTATTCATACTTTGACATATATTTATTGAATCGAAAGTGTTAGGGGTGAATAATGCTCGTGATTTTTTTATATTTTTCATAAAAAAAAAACTCAGAGTAATAAAAAAAGAAGAAATAAAAAGTAAAAGCTAAGAAATAATCGCTAACACTTTATTTTTTACTTAGTTTGAAGTCTGTGAAGACTCCTACTCTAAGGTCCGCACTCGTTGAGTGCTTTCTATGAATAATCCGCTAAATTTTAGAATGATTACAAATGTATGAAATTGAAAGTACAATACCAAAATGATTATACCGATAATTTGAATTAGTATCTTAGGCATTGTCGTTGGAGCAACATTTGAGTGTCGTCGAGAGCTTTTCAGAGTAGTGCACAAGCATGGAACTCGTAGAAAATTGTCGTAATGAGGTGCTAGTCGAACCCTTTTTTAATAGCTCTATCCGGGACCTGGATCAATCCTCGGGTGCCCCCATCAAGCTAACGTGGTTGCACCTTGGTGAAAGTTTATCTCTAAAATTTTATTCAACTCCGGGTGCCCGGATTATGACGTATGTTGGCCAATTAGCATGCACCACCTCAGCCAGTGCTAATCTCCCATTCGGTCCCTTCCTGGGCGCCTGGACCCAGTCTAGCCGCTTGGTCTCTGGGCCCCTAGACCCAGTTCGAGCGCCTGGATGCATGCCCGTTATCCAGCCAGTCTTCTAACTTCGATTTCCTGCATCACAAAGTTAATACAACAAGTAAAATATATTATTTTGAATGAATTTGACAACCTCAAGATTGTTTGGTTATGACTTTCAAATTTTCGTGAAATCATATGTCGAACCAACCCCTACTGTTTCCTCAATGAGGAATGCGTCGTCACCTACTCCTCTCAAGAGAGTTACTTGATCCCAAACCATCCTCCAGACTGTTTGAACTTTTGCTCAGCATTTGAGTGTAACGACCCGACCCCTCGGCCCCTTGGGCGACCCAACTGGCGGCCCCTTTGCGGTCCTTTGGGTGGCCCAACTGGCGGCCCAACTGACGACCCCTTTTGTCGTCGACCGACGACCCTCGGCCGTGCCGTTACTCACTAGGTCTTCCCACCCCTGGCCATTAGATTTTTGCCTTCCCCAGGATTCAAACTCTAAACCTCTAAGCTAAGTACTAGAGTTTATGAATCCTGGTAGCCGCTCACTTGGCTACCAGGATTCATAAACTCTAGTACTTAGCCTGGAGGTCTAGAATTCAAATCCTGGGGAAAACAAAAATCCACTGGCCAGGGGTGGGAAGACCTAGTGAGTAACGACACGGCCGAGCGTCGTCGGTCGACGACATAAGGGGTCGCCAGTTGGGCCGCCCAAGGGGCCGAGGGGCCGGGTCGTTACAATAGTAACGACCCGACCCCTCGACCCTTGGGCGGCCCAACTGGCGGCCCATTTGGTAGCCACTCACTTGGCTACCAGGATTCATAAACTCTAGTACTTAGCCTGGAGGTCTAGAGTTCGAATCCTGGGGAAGACAAAAATTCACTGGCCAGGGGTGGGAAGTCCTAGTGAGTAACGACACGGACGAGGGTCGTCGGTCGACGACATAAGGGGTCACCAAATGGGCCGCCCAAGGGGCTGAGGGGTCGGTCGTTACAATAAAAATGCGGCCCATTTGGTGGCCCCTTAGGCGGCCCCACTGGCGGCCCAACTGGTGACCCCTTATGTCGTCGACCGACGACCCTCGGTCGTGTCGTTACTCACTAGGATTCCCCACCCCTGCCTAGTAGATTTTTTACCTTCCCCAGGATTCGAACTCTAGACCTCCAAGCTAAGTACTAGAGTTTATGAATCCTGGTAGCCAAGTGAGCACCACTCACTTGGCTATCAGGATTCATAAATTCTAGTTCTTAGCCTGGAGGTCTAGAGTTCGAATCCCGGGGAAGGCAAAAATCCACTGGCCAGGGGTGGAAAGTCCTAGTGAGTAATGACACGGTCGAGGGTCGTCGGTTGACGACATAAGGGGTCGCCAGTTGGACCACCAAATGGGCCGTCAGTTGGGCTGCCGAATGGGCCGAGGGGCCGGGTCGTTACATTGAAACTTCAGGATTTTCGTTGGGCGTCCAATCCCTGACCCGTCCAGTCTTCCGCATGGTGTCCGTGATCTCTAAGATTTTCACCTGCTGTGCTCGACCCGTAGGATTTTTCGCCCAATGTCCTAGACCTACTAAGATTTCTGCCCAATCCCTCGAACCAGGACTTCCTTATTAAGCCGCAACTTGGGCTTTCCACCTTCCTAGTATTCACTAGGCTTTTTACTTTGCCTAAAATCACTTAGGACTTTCCTGCACACTCAGTCAGACTTATTAGAATAACAATAATACTTAACTTTGAACCCTTTACTATTATCAAAACTTAGGTTTGATCATTTGGTGCTTCCTGCACCAACAATCTCTCCATTTTTTATTATGACAACATAATTCAAAGTTAAGTAAAGCATAACTATTTAAGAATACTTAAAGACAATACAAGTAAGAATTTTTAATTATTTTTTCAAAGTTTAAAATTTCTAAGTATAAAAATAGAACTTAGAAAATATTTATGCTTTCAAAGTCTAAGTTAAATTTCCCCAAAAAATTTTTTAACTTTAAACTCTCTTGAAAATTAACACTTAACTTTGAAAAACATTGAAAATTATCTGACTTTTGAAATCTTCTTTTTACCAATACTTATCTTTGAAAATACATAGTTTTTGAAAAAAAAACTTTACTTTTGAAAAAGAACTTAGCTTTTGACAAAAACTTTAATTTCCTTCTCCTTAGTTTCTAAAACCTTTGCCCTTTCTTTCTATTTAAAAAAACTTAACTTGAAAGAATACTTAGCTTTTGAAAAAGCTTTTTTTGAGAAAATACTTAAGTTTCAAGAACAATACTCGAAAAAAAACTTTGACTTGTGAAAGTACTTAGGTTTAGAAAAAACAAAAATCTTAAAAAAAAACTTAATGTTTATTCTTGACTTAACTTTTAGAAAAAAAACCCACCATCTCTTCTCTCTTCTCTCTTCTCTTTCTCTTACTCTCTTTTCCAATCAATCTTATGTTTGTCTAGATAATTCACCATGCGAAATTAACTAGTGCTTAATCAACAGTCCCTGTGGATTCTATATCTTTTTATTACTGACGACAAAATTGTGCACTTACAGTTGCGGAACAAGTTTTTAGCGCCGTTGCTGGGGACTGTTTTCGATTAACATTAGTTGATTAGCATATGAGTTACTCTAGATATTTTCTTTTTTCCTTTTTTTTTGTATTTTTATTTCTTTTGTTTTTAATTCTGTAATTTTTTATTTGTTACTTCTACATGTCTATCTTGTTTTGACTATAATCATTTAGATGGACATGTTTAACTTGAACACTAGATTGAAAGCTCTATTTCAAAAGTTTGACCAAATTTCTATTGTGAACTTTAATACTCTTTTCTGTGAGATTTGTTGTGCAACTAGTCATATATATGATAATTGTCCAACATTATTTGACCGCCCATATAGAATGCATGTTGAAAGAAGGGGTGTTTTCTCTAACTTTAATCAAAGGTCAGAGCAAAATTTTTGTAAAGCTTGCAAAAAAATAGGTCATTCAATCGAAAGTTGCTACAAGCTACACAATTTGGGAGCATCAATAGATGAACTCAATAAAAAAATAGATGAAATGGTCTCATCAAATTCACACACATATGGCTCCGACTCGAAGGACCCTTAATTTTCTTTTACCTTCAATAAGGGAAAAGGCAACTATGTAGATGCTATGGATGCACAATCATCATCTGCGGTGGATGGAATTTTGAAAGGTTTAGAGGAGTTTCAAGCTATTAAAGCTGAATCACACAAGGACATCAAGAAAATGAATAATACACTTGATAGGATGGACTCAACAAATAATAGAATTTCAACTAATCTCTTAGCTTGGCAAGAGTCAATAATGAGAATATACTGTGATGAGCTTGAGGATCATGAATCTGAGACTTTAATAAAGGAGTGCACCACTTTAATTCCATTACATCATAATATCAAAGATCCAGAAAAGCCTTTCCTTCCTACATATGAACCTATTTATAGTCACATTGTGGAGGGATGTGTAGGGATGACCCAAGAATCACTCCCCTTAGTCGCACAACCATTAGCCACTTTGGATGATGTAGGATATGAACTAGTCGATGTTGAGAGTGTAGGGACTTGTATAATAGAAGCAAAGTCTTAAGAATCACCTCTTTTAGTAAGACTACCACTTGAGCCACAACCTTCCTTATCTAAATGTCAAACCATGTTCGATGATTTACTTACATTAGTGATTAGTAAAAGTCAAATTTCAATTGATTTATCTACTGTTACTAATCGATTCGTTTTTGAGCATGGTGGTGGCAGGACGTTTGTTGCATAGGAGTCACAAGGACAAGATATTGTTGAACATTTGAAGGAGAGCATATTTGTTGAAAAACTGGGAGCCCTTGGTAAGAGGGTTCTAAATTATCTTACCCCTCCAAGAGTGAGATTTCGATAAATCTAATGAGGTGGTTGAGCTAATGACCTTAAACAAGTGCTTCTTGGGAGGCAACCCAAGTTCATTTTCCTTGTTTTTATTTATGTATTTAGTTCTTTCTAGTTTCATTTCTTTCTTTATATAATAAACTTGTATCCTCTACTTAATTTTTGTTATCTATCTTCTTTTATAGGACTCAAAGATTAGAAGGAGGACAACTATATGATGGAGAAGTTCATGACATGGGTATTTGACATGCATCATTTGGTAACTTCTCTTAATTTAAATCTCCTCCACATTGTTTTTAGTTTTCATTGGGACAATGAAAAGTTTAAGTCTAGGGGGATGCATTAGATGCATTTGGTTTAGTTTAGTTTTTTGCGTAATAAAATTTTTTTCATAGTTGCATCATGTTGGATCAAAAAGCGCTAGAGGGGGGGGGAGTGAATAACGCTCATGGCTTTCACTTTTTGTTTCAGAAGAATAAGAGTAAATGCATCGGAAATAAGAACAAACAACGCAAACACCAAGATTTACTTGGTTCGGAGCCTTGGGCGACTCCTACTCCAAGGTCTGCGATTGTTGATTGCTTTCGGTGAACAATCACTATCAATTCGTAAATATTTACAACTTTGAATTACAATTAAATGCAATAAAATATACCAACGATAAAAGAGAACAGTGAACTTGAAGTTTCTAGCCGTCGGAGTCGTGTTGCGGCTTTGTCGGAACGCCCTTTAAGCAACACACGGAAGATGGATCACGTTTTTGATGATATCGCAAGCTGGTGGTCGAATCCCACTTAAATAGCCTGTGGAGGGTGCCTCCAACATCATGGAGGGCGCCCTCCACCTCGCCAAAAACGCATCGTTGATAAGTCTTGACTTCTTCACAGCTTATCCTCCTGAGGTCACCTCTAACTGCATGGAGGGTGCCCTCCACCTGTGTCCAGGGCGCCCTCGCGCCTTGCTTCGAGAGGGTTTCTTCCTGCAAAATAGGTTAGTCCAGAATACAAAAACATATATTGCAAAACAGAGTTAGCACAATCAAACACAATTAATATGATTATTTGACAGTCACCGACTGTCCGATTCTGACTTCGGATTCTCGACTGAAACCCCTAGGTCGAACCGACGCCTACTATTCCCTCACTAGGGAACGCGTCCTTAGCTACTCCACTCAGGAGAATATACTTGTTGCCAGTTGATCCTCCAGACCAACTGGACTTTTGCTCAACGTCCGAGGCTCCAGGACTTTCCGCTGGATGCACGCTCCATGACCCGCCCAGTCTTTCACATGGTTCACGACACCAGGACTTTTCACCTAGAGTCCTCGACTCTAGGACATTCACCCGAAGCCCTCGACTCGTCAAGACTTCCCGCCTAGGGTTACCACCCCCTAGGACCTAGGGTTACCTCCCTCTAGGATTTTTCACCTGCTTAACCGCAGCTAGGACTTTTACCTAAGTACACTTAGGGCTTTCCTGCAAACTCATTCACGCACATTAGATAACAAATAACCTTAACTTTGAACTCTTTACCATTATCAAAACTTAGGTTCGATCGTCGGATGCTTGCTGCACCAACAATCTCCCCCTTTTTGATTATGGCAGCACAATTCAAAGTTAAGTAAAACAAAAAGTACTTGTAATTGAAAATTTGAACAATATTAAGAATAACTAGAACATGTTAAGTACTTGTAGCAAATTAAACAAATGTAAAAATGTAAAATGTTCTAGTTTTCGCTTTTATCTACTTTTACTTTCTTAATTTTCACTTTCCTTCCCCCTTTGTCATATTTCAAAAATATATATAAAGTATAGAAAGGGATGAAAAATGATTAATCTGCTTCCCCTGAAAGATAGTTTGGAGAAATATTCACTTGTTTGAATTTTTGAAAATGATTTAGTAAATAATTTCTAGTTAAATAATAGGGTTGCAAGTTAATAAATTAAATTAAAGTATTAAAACCAAGCTAATTTTAATAAAACTTTGAAAATTGAATACAGTTAAAAAAACTTTGAAAAAAAATAATAATTTTTTTTAGTTCAAAAATAATTTAATCCAACCTTAAGCATAAAAAAATCTTCTATATTTCAAGGCCAAGTTAAAAAATGATTTTATCTCTAGGTAAAAAAACTAATTTTAAATCCAAGTCAAAAATAACTTTAAATCCAAGTTAAAAATACTAAGTCAAAATAATTCCAAGTCATAAACTAATTTTGAATCCAAGTAAAAAATACTAAGTCAAAAAATAATTTTAAATCCAAATAAAAAATAATTTTGATTTAAAGTCAAAACTGCTTTTCAAATCCAAATAAAAAACAACTTGGTTAAAAAAACTTTTTTTTTTTCACTCCCCTTGATTCAAGCCAGCCAAAAAATCAAAGTCTCATAGTCCAAGCATGAGTAACCAAATTATTTACTAACAATCAACTATCTAACATTTAGTTACTAGATATTTACCAAGAGGTAGTAGCTTTCACTTGGTTAGTCAAGTTAAGTAAATTTTTCAGTTAGTTTTGACTAAGCATGAACCACTTAACTTGATTAATATGAGTTTGGTAGTTATTGCCCAGACTTATGTCAATGCACAGACATAAGCATTCTTAAGTCCAGGTAGTACCCTATATATCTCACATCATTCTAAGTGTTTTTCATACACAAGCAAGGTAATCCTATGGGTGTTTATGAGATGGTTGAGTTGAGTTAATCAGTTTTAAGTTCTGAATTGGTTAGATTAAGTATTTTTAATAATCTTAATTGTGTTAAATTGATTTATTGATTTTATTAATGAATTATTTTAAGTTGATTTATTAATTAAGTTAAATTATTTTAAATTTATTTATTAATTAAGTTAAATTACTTTAAGTTGGTTTGTTAATTAAGTTAAATTACTTTAAGTTGGTTTATTAATTAAGTTAAATTATTTTAAGTTGATTATAAATTTTACCTAGGTCCATCTCACCCATTTTTAAATTATCAATCAGGGAACCATATGGATTTTGTGAGATGGTTAATTTTATCTTTGATTTTAGTTATATCTAAGGATTAATTTACATTTGGGTTAGGCTCAGGTTTTTCAATTGGTCAATTAAATAAACATTTCAAAGATTAGCTTCTAGGCTATGGCGAGGCACTAGACCTTCTTGGGTATGAGATCATCCACCACTTCTAGACAAAGCTTCTCAAAGAAATTGAATATTTAATTTTCCTTTTGAAATCCCTAGGTCTAACTAGTCAAGTGTAAATTACGCCTAGGTCTTTATCTAGCCTATTCTAACCATGTATAATAAAAGTAGAAAAAGTAATCATCAAACAATTCTAAAAATGGTCTTCCTATTGGCTCCCCCTGGATTATAGCCTTGATATGGTCTATCAAGGTAATGGATTTGATCCTTGGGGACCCAATATTATCCGAATCCAACTTGATTAACCAAGTTCGACTTGGGGATCCATGCTTGGACTAATTTGCTATTATTTCTATTAATCAAAGATAAATATGACTTGTATTTTCTTTTAGCCTTAAATCCTAGTCCGGATCTGTTGTAAATGACTCACTATTTTCCAAGAATTAAATCAAGATTCTTGGAACCCAGAGTAAAACATTCCAACATGTCCTTTAGTTCCTTGACTTGATTTTTTAGGCTAGAATTCTCTTCCTCAAGCTTTTGGACTTGAGTTGAGGTTCCAGTCTGATCAAGATCAGTCAAAGAGCTAGGGTAGTCACTTCTTTAAGGGTTGTTACCTCTTTTTGAAGTGACATGACCCAGACATTAGATTTAGCTAACTTATGCAATAAATAATTAACTAAACTGTATAATTTATCTACTTGACAAGCACTTACAGTGGGTTTAGGTCCTTTATAAACGGATATAGATCTGTGGCTTCGCTCGGACTCAGCTTCTGATTTGCTCTCGGTCTCCTATTCGTCGATGTATTCCCAGGTCGTCAGTGTAAGAAAGCTCATCTATTCGAGCTCTTCGTCGGAATCTTCTAAGGAGGACTTGTCCCATGTGGCTTGTAGTGCCTTCTTCTTCCTCTGCTTCTTTGCTTCTTTTAGGTTCAGACAATTGACCTTGATGTGTTCCTTTTGATTGCACCTGTAGCAAGTTACTTTGAATTTTACCTTTGGACTTGTCTATACATTTTTGAACTGAACCACCTTCTTGTTATCCTTCTTTGTGAGCCCCTTATTCTTTCTATAAAGCTTGCGTACTAGGTTGACAAGCTTAGCTTCTATCTCGTCGTTGTCACTATCCGAGTCTGGTTCTTCTTCGGACTCGGGTTCGATCTGACGCTTCTTTCTTGCATCCTTTGTCTTGCTTGTACCTGCAAAATAATGTAACATCTTTCTTAACCGGCCGAGCATTAGTCTGTTCATGTAATTCAAATTCAGAAAATAACTTAGCTAATTTAATTAAAGACAAATCCTTAGAAACTTTGTAGGCATCGACCATGGACGCCCACAAAGTGTTTCTTGGAAAGGCATTAAGCGCATACCTTATAACGTTACGATTCTCCATTTTCTGTCCGATCGCGTGAAGTCCGTTCAGTAGATTTTGAATTCGCACGTGAAGCTGGCTAGCTGTCTCTCCTTCTTGCATTTTGATGTTATACAATTTATTAAAAAGTAAATCACGCTTACTTGCCTTTGTGTCGGGCGTGCCCTCGTGTAGTTCGATCAGTTTCTCCCATAATTCTTTTGCGCTTGAGAATGGGCTAACTCGGTTTAGCTCCTCCTTTGTAAGGCCGCATTAAAAGATGCACATTGCTTTTGCGTTGGCTTATACCTTCTTTATTATGCTAGGGTCCCAGTCTTCGCATGATACGGGTTTTCCTATGCTGTCAAGTCGGAGCGAGATGTCGGTCTTGATGATCATCCACATCTCGAACTGAGTTTGGAGGTAGGACTCCATTCGACCCTTCCAGTAGCCGAAGTCTTCCCCGGAGAAGAGCGGTGGTTGGGCTGTGCTATAGCCTTCTTGATAGGCCATTTAGAATCTAGCACACAAAGGAAAAAAACAACTTCGTTCCAAGACTCGATCTTGGATTAGTAGTGCGGGATTAAAAAAATTAAAACAAAAACTTGAGTGGTGTTGCACCAGCTTCGAGCAAAACTTTTGATTATGAAAAACTAGATCAGAAGGCGACAATTCTACCGATTCCAAACTCCGAAAAAATAAAAATTACCATAAAAAAATGCTTGAATGGTGGTTGCACCAATTCGAAGTGACCTCGCTCTGATACAATTGTTGGATCGAAAAGCGTTAGAGGGGGGTGAATAGTACTCATGACTTTCACTTTTCGTTTCGGAATAATAAGAGTAAACGCAGCAGAAATAAGAACAAACAACACAAACACCAATATTTACTTGGTTCGGAGCCTTGGACGACTCCTACTTTAAGGCCCGCGATCTTTGATCGCTTTCGGTGAGCAATCACTATCAATTCATAAATATTTACAACTTCGAAGTACAATTAAATACAATAAAATATACCAACGACAAAAGAGAACAATGAACTTGAAGTTTCTGGTCGTCGGAGTCGTGTTGCGGCTTTGTCTGAACTTTCTTTAAGCAACACACGGAAGATGGATGATGTTTTTGATGATATCGTAAGTTGTTGGTCAAATCCCACTTAAATAGCCTGTGGAGGGCGCCTCCAACACCATGGAGGGCGGCCTCCACCCCGCCAAAAATGCAGCGTCGATAAGCCTTGACTTCTTCACAGCTTATCCTCCTGAGAGCGCCTCCAATTGCATGGAGGGCGCCCTCCACCTGTGTCCAAGGCGCCCTCAAGCTCCATGAGGGCGCCCTTTGCAGAGCATCCAAGGTGCCCTCAAGCTCCATGAGGGCACCCTCGCATCTTGCTGCGAGAGGGTTTCTTCTTGCAAAATATGTTAGTCCATAATACAAAAATATATCCTGCAAAACAGAGTTAGCACAATCAAACACAATGAATATGATTATTTGACAGTCACCGACTGTCCGATTCTAACTTTGGATTCCCGACCGAAAATCTTTGGTCGAACCGACGCCTATTGTTCCCTCACCGGGGAACGCATCCTCACTTACTCCACTCAGGAGAATATACTTATTGCCAGTTGATTCTCCTGACCAACTGAACTTTTGCTCAGCGCCCGAGGCTCCAAGACTTTTCGCTGGACGTCCGCTCCACGACCCGCCCAATCTTTCATCTGGTTTGCGACACCAGGACTTTTCACTTAGAGTCCTCGACTTTGTGACTTTCACCTGAAGCCCTCAACCTGCCAAGACTTTCCACCTAGGGTTACCACCCCCTAGGACCTAGGGTTACCTCCCCCTAGGATTTTCCACCTGTTTAACTGCAACTAGGACTTTTGCCTAAGTACACTTAGGACTTTCCTGTAACATCATTCACGCACATTAGATAACAAATAACCTTAACTTTGAGTCCTTTGCCATTATCAAAATTTAAGTTCGATCGTTGGATGCTTTCTGCACCAACACATCATTTATGACATTATGACTGCTTGTTCCTTAATGCAAAATACTAGCACGCTTGTTCTAGATTTTATGTGGTTTATGTGTTACTTATACTGCTAGTATGTTTAGTGATCTATTTTTTCTATCCATAATAGCATGAAGTGAGCAATATTTTTACTATAAGAGTTTAAGTATTGGCCTTGTTTTAGGATCTCTTACACCTTACCTAGTTTTGATGGTAGATAACTCTGAAAATAGTCATGATTTATAGAACTTGATTAGTACTAGTGTTTCTATGATAACTTCTCAAACTTTATTTTGGTTACTAGATGAGACTCGAGTCATGTCAACTTATTTGGAAAAATCAAACTATCCCAACATTTGCACTTAAATGCATTTGTGTTCAAGTATTGCATCTTGTAATCACTTTGAAAAAAATGATGATGAAAAAAAATTTGAATAAGGCATATAAAAAATAGTTGTTGTGAGTTGAAACTAGCAAGTTACCCTTTTAAGACCGAGTGGTTACTGGAGAAATAATTGCTATGTTTCTCTTGACATTGAGCACGCCTTTGAGATCATGGGTAGATTGTGGAGGATGAACCAAGCATATGATAGGTAAGTGTCTATCGCCAGAAGCATAAGGAACACAATTTTATGATGACTTGACTAGGCTTAGGGATTGATACTTGACAAATTTAGGCCACTATTGCACTATGCACGGAGAACTACTACTTAGGTCGTATTCAAATAACTTTTGTATCTTGCTCACCAATGAAATCATTTGATAGGATTAGATTGACTTGCTAGAGATTATGATGCACTATTTAACCACATGAGTTTAGATGCAGTTTTTGCTTGAGGACAAGTAAAGGTTTAAGTCTGGGGGTGTGATGTGCGTAGATTATATATACTTTGATACATGTTTTGACGCACATCTACTTGTATTTCATTAGCATAATCTATGTTTATTGCACCATATTTCTTTATAATGTCATACTTCTATTATTCTGTTCGAAGATATGCTCTTTGCTTGTTTGGATTGATAGGATTCTATTTGGAGTGAAAAGGGAGTGAAAACGCACATGAGAACAACTTCAAAAGAAATCAAGTCACGACCGTGTGACCCACACGGTCGTGCCAGTCTCCCGGTGGCCAGGCAGCACACGACCGTTCCAAATGGCATGACCGTGCCAACAATCCAGAGGCCAAGTAGGCACTGGCCATCCCAGATGGCATGACCGTGCCATTTCTCTAGAGGTCGTGTGTGCCAAGGCCGTGTGACCCACACGACCGTGTGAACCTCCCTGTACCAACTTTCCAGAGGCGCAGAAGGCCATGACCGTGTGAATCCACACGAGCGTGTGACTTTGGTAGAGAAGAAGAAGGTCATGGTCATGTGACTAAAGTCGAGTCCAAGAAGAAGTCGGCCGTGTGGATCCACACGGTCGTGCCACGGGGCCGTGCCACGCTAAAACAGAGCTGTGCTGAATTTTGGGTAGATTGTAGGCCGATGGTAAAATGATCATAACTTTGCACTCGATTGGACTTTTGGACTATTTTTTATACTAAAACGTAGATAAGTTCAAGGTCTACAACTTTTCTTCAGATCCAACAGAGAGATAGCATTGTCTACCCATGCTAAATGGTACTACCGTACTTCCCAACCGCGGGTTCATCTAGACCTCCGCCCAAACTACATACCAAACTTTAAACCACCATAACTTTCGGCTCGGTTGGAGCCAAGGCTCGATACAAGTATCAAATTGTAGATAATTTAAAGAGATACAAATTTGGTTCAGGGTGAATCACTAGAAAATCTGGTTTAATGGGTGAAAAATCCGGTTTACCGGACCCCTGTAATCCTAATTTTTCTGGGCAGTTTGGTGGAGGTATAAAAGGGTCAAGAACCTAATTCTTTGACACATCTTGGGTTTGGGACTTCGTCCCTCTCCTTGGGGAAGGATTCTCCCCTTAGGGGAAAACCCTATAGCTTCATTCACCTTCATCCCTTGATGATCCATCCATCTTTGGAGCAAGGAGACATCCCCAAGACATCGGAAACATCGGCAAACATCTCTTCTTCCCCTTCTTCTCACATCTAGGGTTATAAGTATGCTTTACTTTATATTTTGGGGTTGTTCTTCCTTTGCAATGGAGTAGATCTCCTTTCTAGGATTAGGGAGTATTTTTTATATGATGGATATGTAAAACTATGTGGATTTACCATGTTTCTATTCAATGACTTGTTAATATCTTGTTCATATTTGATGAAATGTCTGTGTGAAGCTTATATATATCTTTTGCATGTTTATCAAATGGTTGTGTAGAATTATTAATCCCGTAGGAGGGATACCCTAGATCATACGATCGAGGGGCGCTAGTGACAGGCTGCCCCGCTAACAAACGTCTAGGGTATCACCTTGAAAGGAGAAGTAAATCTCCACAAGGAAGTAGGAGACCGGGCATAATCACTATTTCTATTTCTATGTTATTGTGTGTTAGTGTGTTTCTGTATTGTATGACCGAGGTGCGTTAGTGACAGGTTGCCCTGCCAACGAACTTCATAGGAATCACTTCCATTTAGTAGCATAGGACATGGAGTAGGAGATCATGTCGGCTTATCCACTACAGGGGAGAGTCGACAATGCATCTAACTTCCTACAAGAGCATGAACATAGAGGATAGGAACAAAGCAATCTATGTAACATCGCCTAGCATCACAAGGAAACCAAAATCCTAGAATCACACCTCAAATCATTTCTCACATCCTCTTAGCTCAACCCCTCTCAAGATCCACCATCTCTTCTCTCTTCTCTTTCTCTTACTCTCTTTTCCAACCAATCTTACGTTTGTCTAGATAATTTACCATGCAAAGTTAACGAGTGCTTAATCAACAGTCCCTGTGGATTCGATATCTTTTTATTACTAACGACGAAACTGTGCACTTGTGGTTGCGTAACATGTAGGAATTCTAAGTTTCAGCTTTATATATTCTTAAGTTCTTTTGCTTTAGAAGAGATGATACCATATTATTGTTGGGATGTATACTGTAAGATATCACAAAATTAAATAATATTGGACGAAAAATCTTATTGAATTTTTCGGAAATTTTTAAGAATTTTTCGAGATTTAACGGAATCCGTATGACTTGTTTTGAGGGGATGAATCGGTGGGGCTAAGGGGAGCCTGTTTGGGATACCCATTTAAATGAGAGTTGATTAAGGATTTATAAGGTTTAATTAACTTTTAAACCTAGGTTTTTATTTTTCTTTATTTTCTCTCCCGATTCATTTTCTTCCCCGACAACTCCTCTGCCCGAAAACTTCCCTCTCCGGTGATTTCTCGCCTCACCGACGTTGAGCTCGTGATCGCCGGCCATCTTCCTTCGTGTGAGGCTAGGGCAATGACTCCATTGGCTGTGTGAGAGGAATTGACGCTCTCCCTCTTACGATCCTCTGGTCTTTCTCTCTCGCCCGCGGACGACCCGACGCCGACGGCTTCCCCAGCGATCTCGGCTTCGTCGCGTCACCAGGGGAAAGTGTCACCAGATCTTGATGGTTCCGACCATCTCCGACACAACGATCTCCTCTTTGGCTGTGGTGGCATGCGACGCAATGACTCGGCGGAGCTAGGGCACGGCGGGGGGGTTGACTCGCGTTCCCAACCGATCGATGGTATCCTCCTCAGTATGATCGCTAGGGATTGTTCCGTAGCTCCACTCCTGTTGGATTGGATCGGGCAACAACATCGGAGGTGATCGATCAAGGTATACTTTGCCCGAAAATTTTGTGGATTTAAGGATTCTGATATAATTGGGTTCATTTGTGGTTCTCTCTTTGATCTGGATTAGGAGGAGAGGATCAACGTGCTGTGGACTTGCCCTGTTGTCGATCACTGCAAATTCCACTTCTTGAAGCTGTAAAGGTCTTGGGTGAGGAGGTAAGGGTCTGTTGAGGTAAGTTTTGGACTGTTGATTAGGGTTTCAGCAAACCCTTTGCTGTATAATTGGTATTCTAGATTGATTCTTGGAAGAATTGGTGTGTAGGTGTATTTGTAGCTTCTGGACAGTGGGTGTAGGGCTGTGGGGTACTGAATTTGGCCGCTCTATCTCAAGGTGAGTGTATTCCAGTGATGCATTTCTGATTTTCCCATTAATAAGTTACTAAATTAGGCTTATAATGGGATTATTTGATTGGGAATAGTTAAGAGTGATAGTAAGAATGATTATATTAGGTACTTGGAGGTTTTAAGAGTGTAAACATAATCTGGAATTTATTCGGGATATTTAGTTTTGTTTTGTTCTAGGTGATCATGGAAGGATTTGGGGTAGTTAAGGAGTGGATAAATTATTGTGGTTGTTTGGATATGGAGTGAAGGATTGTGGATTTAGTTAAACCTAATTGGATTAAAGAATTATGTTAATTATTTCGATTAGGGTTTCCCTAATTAGATTGGAGAGTTTATTTAGCTATTTGCTACCTATGTAATTAGCTAAATATAGTATGTGATCGCAGGACTTGGATTCGAGATGAGCGTCTCAACGTAGGATTTTCTGGACACGATCTACGTATCAAGGCGGGTATTTCTTCCTTGGCTCTATGTAGATTTTTATTGAGCTTAGTACATGGTTATTATGTGATGGTTTAGGCTGCTTTACCTTATATCATGTTCGTTGGTTACTTTCCTGCTTGATACTTATGCTTGACCCTTGTGATGATCTATTTAATTCTTATATAGTCTACACTTTGGATTATCTGTACTCTGTGGTATTTGTGCACATGTAGAGTGTGTATGGTAGTGTATGGTTCGTTGGCAGTGTTCATATGATGATTTCCCATTTGTATGTCGTGTACACATTTGTCCGATGTGATGATTGGAGGAGTTGTGTTGATTGTATATTTGTTGTATATACATGTGTCCGATGTGTTTTTACTGGAGGATACATGTTGATTGTACCTATGTTCTATGTACATGTGTTAGGGGGATTATCGGAGATTCTTGGTTGATTATACATATGTAGTTGTGTATATGTGTTTGGTGGGATATGTGGAGGTATCTTGATGATTATACTCATATTGTGGGGTACTTAGGTGGATTTAGAGTTGCATGGATGATGACGATGTTCGTATCATGATTATATATATATCATGTTCATCATTCATTGCATTGCTGACGACTATTGTCTTCCTTGTGGTTGAGAGAGTCGTCAGTCGTTTATAGCTATCCTTTCGACCACTAATGGAGAGTGGTAGCTAGGAGTGGAGCTAGTCCTGTCGCGCTTACTCAGCCGCTCAGTGTTCTGTCAGCCTCGACCACTTTGGAGTAGTGAGTCTTGAGGGTACAGTAGTCAGAGGGCTAGAGATGTGAGTGGTCAGGGACCCTTAGCTATGTAGTTATATAACTACTTAGCTGACCGTCCGCTTCGATTGCCTATAGCGGTGCTTGTACTGGAGGCTAATACGGTTTATCACGGACCCAAGCCTCTCGACCATACAGGGGTCGTGGTGTCTAGAGAGGTGACGGGGTGACCATGGAGCATGCATACGAATTTTTGCATATGATGCGTGGTGCATCTTTGGAGATATATATGCATACATGCCTAGTAGATACTAGACGCATGTAATTGTGGTTGTTGCACTTGTTTGAGATATGTTTGTTGCATATGGTTGTCATGCTGCATACATGTCATTTATTTTACATGTATATGCAGTTGTATTTATATTGCACAGGTGTCATGAGTGGGTTTGTTGCAGATTCGGTGAGTTTACTGATCATTATACCATGTGTCATCTCCAGATTGGGTATGTGGTTATCATCTTGTCAGTTGTAGTATGTGCAATTTTTGTATGTCAGTTATGAGCATTATACCATGTGAGATAGACTGGTACTGACAGTTGTGTTTATTGGATATGTTAGTATGATTATGTTCTTTATTCTCTACTGAGACCGTATACTTTGATCTCTATATTTATTTATAGACCATGCACTATCTTGTCTATTACCCGCTGAGTTACCTATACTCACCACCGCATTTATACTTTTATGTTTTCAGGTAGCAGTTAGATGTTTAGTGTGTCGCTTGGAGTATCCTGTCTATCGGGTCCTACGTCACATCCGAAGATCGTTTCGGGTTTTGTATCTGTTTTATTTATATTTGGTATTTGTTGTATTTGGTGTGTTGTTGTATTTGTTGTTGTGGTTGTTGTATAAAGCCTAGCCGGCTAGCAGTGTGTTGATTGTGTTGTATTGGGCTTTCCGTTATCGTTTTTTCGCTGTGTTTTTAGTACAATCGTGTGGGCTGCTTTGTATATAACTGCGTGGTTGTCATTATTTCATTCCAGCCAAGTGGGCTGTGATTATAACTGTGTAGTTATGTATATATTCCAGCCATGTGTCGCTGATGTATATTTTGTATGCATTTATGTTTCAGATTGTCACTGGTACTGGGGAGGTGTTGCCGAAATTTTTTGGTAGGGACTCCTTTGGGGCGTGACATATACTATAAGCCTAGCTTTTATATGAACATCTGTTTTGAAATATTTTGAAATGAGAATCACTTTGGTCAAATGTTTACATTTTTTATTTATATATATGTCAATGCAGTTGTCCATTTAATTTATATTGTAGATAACATGGTGTGTGGTGTCACATAGAAGATTATGTTATCGGTTCCTTATAAATTATAATAGTAGCTCACAACCAAGATGGATTAGGACAAATTATTTGAACGATTGTAGTGTAATTTGGTATTAGTCTGTCTTAACTATAAAATTGCACTAGTACACTATGTGTGTATTGAGTAGGATCGTTTGACGTTGTTTGATTTGTATTGACTATATAAAAGAATAGAACCTCTGTTATTATGGATGTGTACCCTCTTAATCCCTATATAATAACAAACACGTATACTTAGTATTTATTTCTTTAACTTATCAATGGATGAGATTTATTCATTAAATCAATAGGCCCGATGAGTTAGAAAATAATACTGTTTATATGGTGTGTTGTTAATTATAGAAGGAATCTATGTCCTAATTATTTAGGCTGATGATGTACCCTTGCAAAGCTCATAAGGATTATCATGTAAAACCTGCAGGTAGACTTAGTCCGATATGATAATAAAGTTGAGTGGTACTACTCTTAGAATCAGATGTTAATTAATTGAGTTATCAGTAATTCATTTAATTAACGGATACGATATCTTAAACATAGGGAGATTAACACACTCATGATAAGAAGGAGCTCATATTATAATATGGGATTAGTGCGGTAGTTCAATAATAACCCTTTAGTGGTATGAGTTATTATTGATGGACTTGAGTTGAGTGTTCGGGCCGAACACAGGAAGCCTAAGCCCATCAAGAGACCTAAACCAATTCCTCCTCTGGGTCCCTGTTGTAGCCTCTATATAAAGCCTCGCATCCATCCTTCCACGAGTAGTTATTGTGGTTTTTTGGTTAGCCTCCTCCTTTCCTAGGGCCGGCGACACCTCCTCCTCCTTGCTAGGGTCGGCGACACCTCCTCCTTTACTAGGGTCGATGCCACCTCCTCCTCTTTCCTAGGGCCGGCGCCACCTCCTCCTCCTTGCTAGGGGTCGGCGCCTCCTCCTTGCTAGGGCCGGCGCCTCCTCTAACTTTCCTTTGAGGGTAGCGGATTGGAAAAGAAGAAGAAGAGGAGAAGGTGCCCCATCCTAGCTATTCTCTTGGTGGTCGACGGTTTGGAAACAACGAAGTGAAGGGTGTTTGTTATCTTGGTAGATCGTCACCCACACGACATCAAAGAAGAGGAGAGGAATACTATGGAAGATCAAGAGGTCTTTAGCTACAAAGAAAAGGTACAACTAGTCCTTTGATTCCGCTGCATAATTAGTTTAGTTTTCTTTGTATCGATTTTAAATACCAACACAAGAGGCCAGCGATCTTGTACTTCGATCAAGGTGTGCTTTGATCTATCAAGAACTTACTTGATTGATCAAACACATGTCTGATCGAACATGCGGGTTGTTTGGAAAAGTTCTATACTTGTACAATTTTTGTACAGGGAAATTGAAACAGAACGGAATTCCAGCGCCTTCAAGTAGTATCAGAGCGAGTTTTCTAGCTCTGTGTGATTGATTTTCGGTTAAATTATGCACTGCTCATATATAAGTTTAGGCAGGATAATAGTAGGATGTGCTAGAAAGATCAACTCTGTGGTTGCAGGCATCCTAGGTCCAACTATTATGGCTTTTTGTGTTTGTGTATGATTTGAACCCTCGGGCATGTCGAGGTTGTTTTGTATTGTGCATGATTGTAATAATTAAATACGGTCGGTTGCTGTATTATTTTTTACATTCTGTTCGATCTACATTACATGTAAATTCCTTTGTGGAATATAGGATCGATAAATGTAAATTTTTATTTTTTTTTTGTTGCGACTTGTATCCTTGCTATGTGTGGTGCTATTTTGAGGACCAGGGGCGCGACGAAGAAGGAAGTAAGATAGATGCGACGACTTGATCCATTGGCGGCATTTTGGAGGGCAGCGATAGATGAGGCCATAATAGTTGGAAATTTTATTTTCATATTTATTGCCTTTATATGTTATTTTATGTGCTGTGATGATGTGTTTATGTGCTGTGATGTGTGTGCATGTTAAAATTCCTCAATTTAAATAACTAAGTAGGAGAGAGATTATTTAAATAAATTCCACGGTCTCCATTACTGGTTTGTAAGTGATGCATTCAAACTTGCACGTTGGCTTTAAGTGCCTTCCTCCATATCGGATGAGTTTATTTGTGGATTACTAGATCAAACTTCCTTTATAGATGATTATAGGAAATTATTTAGGTATGTGTGATGTTCTCCATCTGAAGGGGCACAATCCTAATTTATGGACTAAGTATCAAGTAATGGTATATACTTAGGCATATTTAATAGTATCCTCCCCGTTGGAGTCACTCCTATTATTTGTGTGACTGAAGATGAACCAACTATTAATTTTATTTGTCATAAAGTTAGGATGACAAGATAATAAAATTAATGGGAAGAATATCCTCTTACAAATGTTTGAATTAGTATAAGTCCACACTATCATGGCATGCGAAATTCACGGTGTTTTGAGGTGTTGGTGTAAGATATCGCAAAATTTGATTATAAATGTTATTCGACGAAAAATCTTATTAGATTTTTCAGGAATTTTTAGAAAATTTTTGGGATTTAAATGGAGTTCGTATGATCCGTTTTGAGGGTATGAATTCAGAGCACAGTGGAGGCATGTTTGGAATACCCAAAATTAAGTGGGAATTGATTAGGATTGGACTTAGGTTTCAATTAGGCTAACCTAGGTTAATGCTACAGTAACCTAGCTTTGAAAACACCGTGATCCTCTTCTTTTCCCCATTTCTTCCTCTATTCTTCGCATTTCCCGATTTCCTCCATTCGACCCGATCACCTTCCTCCCCGATTCATCTCCACCGACGGCGATCTTCCCCTTCGAGTGCCTCATCAACGCCAAGCAATCTTGGCTACTTGGCGGTCCGATCTTCTCCTTTTCGTCCTGCTCTCTCTCTCGTTCTTACCTCACCCGATGTTGCATACATATGCCTCTCGTCGTGCCCTAGATCGTCGGAAATAACATGCGAGCCAGCGATAGGGGTAAGCTCCCGAGCCATCTTGCGATTTCTCCCTTAGTTGATCACTGATCTTATCTCTTTCTCCCTTCGATCTTACCTAACCGTGATCTCTTCTTGCTTGCGATTTTGTCGCGCTACTAGCACGATAGCTGTGGCTGCCCGATCTTCGTCGCAGAGCTAAGGCAGTTGTCATCGGGGAAGTTCAGCGCTTTTTTTTCTCTTCAGGGGATTTCCTCATATCATACTACTAGTAGTTTTAGTGTCTGTTAGTATTAGTTGGTTGAGAGTTAGAGTCACATACCAGTCTCTATTATTATTAGTTGGATAGTGGATGATATCTGTATACATATATTGACTCAGTTTGTATTACTCCGGTTGGTTAGATCAGTTTAGGATTGATTTACCTGATCGACTTGTGCAGTTGTGGATTGATTTATCTTAGTTGGTTTCGTACTCCTGTTATTTTGATTTGTAGAGTATTGATTTACTCCTGTTGGTTAGGTTTGTAGATTACCCTCGTTGACTTGGGTAGTGGTGGATCGATTTTACCTTAGTTGCTTTTGACGAGGATTGATTTACCCTTATTAGATCACTTAGTTGATGACCGATTTATTTAGCAGTTCGATCATTAGGGTATCGTCATACTCTATTTTTTGAGATTCTGATCTTTGGGGTTACTTGTGCTTGGTTAGATATTTGGGAGATACATTTGAGTACATGACTTGTATCATCGTGGAAAGGACTGAATTAGCCGTATACCATTGTCGACTTAGTCGGTCTATAGAGGATCGATGTATCCTATTCCATGGGGACTTCGACCATGGACTATCTGTACCTGGTAGGATGGCTTAGAAGGTACATTTAGATATGATACCCCAGTGTTATGGAAAAGTGTAAAGCTATCTGCTTAACACTTTGAGATACAACCGTTACTAGAGTATAACTTGGAGAGTACATTCGGATATATGATTTGTACTGACGTGAGAGAGTTGAAGTTAGTTGCTTAACCTTTACGTGACCCGGTACCACGTGAAGGAAGAAATAGAGAATGCTTTTTGGAGATCAGGTCATCACTTAGTGATTTCTTTGAGGGTTTGGAGAGAGAGAGTAGTTCTCTACTTCTTCGTTAGCATGATGGATTACAAGGCGATGTCAATCGACTCGCCTAACGTTGTTCTATGGGAGATCCTGACTCATGTAACTATTGGATATGATTAGATATCCATGATGTACTTAGTGATATATATCCCGCAATGGTGCGGAGGAAGTGGTATTAGTTGAGTAATACCTAGGAGTTCCGATCATAACTAGATATGATTTCAGATGATGATATTTGAGGGGTAGAGCGTCGATTGACAGATATTTTGACCAGCTATCTCGGATTAGAGGGTTCGACCTTTTATCGATATTTGTTGAGGGACATTTATAGGATGATTATGAGGATTGTGGAGATATCTTCTGGATGGATAGACTCTTAGTCAGGAGGTGGTGTAAATCTTTAGACTTGGGATTAATATCCTTTTACTGTGGATATTTGAGTATCTAAGAGGATGAGATGATGAGATTTGACAGACTTTCTGGATACATTTAGTTTGTTGGTAGTGTATGTTGAAGGTTGGATGATTTCCTTTTACTCTATTAATATTTAGGAGACTCTGGTATGATTGATTGATGTTGAGGATGATTAGTATTGGTAGATATTGTGAGATCAGGTGTGGTGATATGTTATCTTTTGATGATCTATTAGTGGATATTTGACTTGATGATATACTGTTTGATACTTGAGGTTGATAATGACATAGAGTATGGTATGTCTGTGATATTTATAGATTTGGTGATTTATAGTTGGTGATCAAATCATAGATTTGTTGGGGATCTTATGGTTGAGAGTGTCTGTTGTATGGATATTATGAGTCCTTGGTGTTACCATTTAGGCATACCGTGCCCTAGATGTTTTTATGGACTTGATGTATTTGGTATTACTAGGGCGTTTGGATTAGATTTCATTATCTTCATTGATGATGTTGTGATCTATTTCCGATTCGAGATTAATTATGTACACTATCTTCGCATAGTTCTAGAGATGTTTCGATGGGAATATCTATATGTGAAGTTTAGTAGTACGTATTATAATTGTCTTCTGTGAGATTACTAGGACACGTGGTGATCAGTGGGAGTATACCGTAGATCTGCAGGAGATAGAGATTGTTACCAGTGGGGAGTAGTCGTAGTCTATACAGGAGACTCACAGTTTCCTTGATTTGTCTAGATATTATCAGAGATTAGTTGAGGTTTCTCCAGTATTGTTATGTCGTTGACTGGACTGTCTAGGAGGGGTATGGAATTTTCCTGGATAGGTGTTTATGAGATCAGTTTAGATAGCTGCACCTGTCTTAGTAGTACTTTCTAGTGTAGACGGATTTGCACTCTACACAGAGGTATCGTACCTGGAGTTTGGTGCAGTTTCGATATAGCATGAGCGAAGCAGTCTTGCATCAGTAGTTAGAATTCTCGGGTAATGAGAATGAGATTCTTTATTTCCGTGGGAGATTATGTGTGTTTCCAAGTCACTTCTTATCCGGGAGGAGTTACTGCAGGAAACACATTGATTTGGATTTGTGATACATCTGGGTGGCATCCGATATATGGAGATTTGGAGCGTTCTTATTGATAGACTTTGTTGTCGGATTTTCCAAGACATGGAGAGGATATTTTGATTTGGTTAATCATTGTTGGGTGACGACTTTGCTCCCTAGCTATCGAATTGTAGAGCAGATTCTTTTGGATTGAGTAGTAGGATAATACTCTAGAGAGATTACCGGTTCTCATGGTACATCTCAGAGTCTGATATTAGAAGGAGATCAGTGATTTCATATCATGGTTTGACTGTGGTTATAGCAGACTTTGGATTAGGAGCTTCGCTTTAGTATAGATTTTTACTCTCAGACTGATGGATAGTTTGAGCGCATTATATAGATATTGGAGGATCTGATGATAGTGCATTTTGGATTTCAGAGGTGGTTGATGTATCCGCAGTTGGCTAGATTGCAGAGTGGGAGTAGCGGGAGTAGGGTGAGCTCATAACCCATAGAGTCATTCTTTACGGTTGGAGATTTGTTCATCATACTTGGAGTGAATGGTATATGAGTATGCGGTTTGAATGTTACTCTTGGAGGAGGATCTCTGAGTTGACCAGTAAATTTAGGGACCAAATTTTTATTAGTGGGGGAGAATGTAAGATATCACAAAATTTGATTATAAATGCTATTGGACGAAAAATCTTATTAGATTTTTCAGGAATTTTTAGAAAATTTTCGGAATTTAAATGGAGTTCGTATGACCCGTTTTGAGGGGATGAATTCGGAGCACAGTGGAGGCCTATTTGGAATACCCAAAATTAAGTGGGAATTGATTAGGATTGGACTTAGGTTTCAATTAGGCTAACCTAGGTTAATGCTACAGTAACCTAGCTTTAAAACGTCGTGATCCTCTTCTTTTCCCCATTTCTTCCTCTGTTCTTCGCATTTCCCGATTTCCTCCATTCGGCCCGATCACCTTCCTCCCCGATTCATCTCCACCGACGGCGATCTTCCCCTTCGAGCGCCTCATCAACGCCAAGCAATCTTGGCTACTTGGCGGTCCGATCTTCTCCTCTTCGTCCTGCACTCTCTCTCGTTCTCACCTCACCCGATGCTGCATACATATGCCTCTCGTCGTGCCCTAGATCGTCGGAAATAACATGCGAGCCAGCGATAGGGGTAAGCTCTCGAGCCATCTTGCGATTTCTCCCTTAGTTGATCACTGATCTTATCTCTTTCTCCCTTCGATCTTACCTAACCGTGATCTCTTCTTGCTTGCGATTTTGTCGCGCTACTAGCACGATAGCTGTGGCTGCCCGATCTTCGTCGCAGAGCTAAGGCAGTTGTCATCGGGGAGGTTCAGCGCTTTTTTTTCTCTTCTCGAGATTCCGATTCTTTTTCTTTGCCGGCATAGATCAGTTGCCGATCCATGGTGTGCAATGGACTGCCGACATAGAAATAGAGTAAGGTATGGTTCTTGTTAGTTTATAGCAATCTAATTTCTATATTTGGATTGGAATGTAGAGATTTGATTCTTGGATAGGCATTGTTGCTTCGGGCAGTACTGATTTCTAGCGATCCAGGGTTCCGATGATCCAGTAGCGGCAGTGAACCTCTCTGGTCGTGTTTCCCCAGCTGCCACCTTGGATTTGGGTGAGTGCTAGAGATGAGTTGAGGGTTTGTTGTGTCTCCCTTGGCTTTATTTTTAGTGCTAGATGGTAAGTTGTTCTTTGAATTGTCACTGCAGCTTCGATGGTACTGTTCGCCAGGGATCCAGAGCTCCGACCATCTTCTTCGATTGTGCACCGTATCTAGCTGTGAGCCACAAGGGACCACTGCATATCTTGGTGAGTAGTATGAGGAATTATAGTTAAGATTAATCGAATTATGTGGATGTTATTTCTGTAGTAGGTTGTTTTAAATGTTGAAGAAAAGATGTGTTAGGAGTTGGAATGTGCTTCTATGGAATTGGAAATTATCTCCTGTATTATTTTGGTTAATTAGTTATTGATGGTGATTGGTTGATATAGATGGTTATGTGGTCATTCTTAGGATCATTGGATTGATTAATTGGTTGGATTATCAGATGTAGTGGTTAGAGATTTATTATGTGGAAGAATTATATAGGTTGGATTCATGATGTTTAGTAGTTGGTTTAATAGATTAAATGATTGGATGATTATCAAATTAGAAAGTATTGTGATGATGTTGGATAGAATTGGATTATTGATTTGGAGAGTTTTAGAGATGATTTCATGATTGTTAATTGAGTTCATTGGATTGATATTGTGTTGTGTAGGGATGGATTAGAATATATGACGAAATTTGGTTAATGGATGAATTTGGGTTGTGTGATTAAGGATTATTGGGAGGATTAATTAGAAATCAGATTTTAGTGGAGTTATCCTAATTGGGTAAGGATTTTTATTTAGCTATTTTAATTCTTATGAATTTAGCTAAATAGAATATATATATTGATTGATGCAGGACTTGGAGTCGGGACGGGCGTCTTGACGCGGGATTACTTAGCACAATCTACGTTTTAAGGCGGGTATTTCTTCCTTGGCCTCTATGTAAATTTCTTGTACTTAGTGCATGGTTATTATTGGATGAATTAGGCTGCTTTATCTTATATCATGATCGGTTGTTATTTTTCCTGCATGATACTTATGCTTGACCCTTATGATGATCTATTTAATTTATATACAGTCTCCACTCTTGATATCTACTCTGTTGTAATTTCACGTGTAGAGTATGTCTTGTAGGGATTGTCGGGTTGTTGGTATTCCCATGCTGATTGGGTATATGATGTTGACTGTACATAGGTGGGGATGTGTTATAGGAGTCATCTTGTTGACCGTGCATTTGCATGTTGTATGTACGCAGGTATTTGTCATGTACTTTTGGAGGAGTTGCGTTGATTGTATGTTTGGAGTATATACACATGTCCGTTGTGTTTTTACTGGAGGATACATGTTGATTGTACTTATATTTTGTGTACATGTGTCTGGTGGGATTATTGGAGATTATTGGTTGATTATACATGTGTAGTGTGTACATATGTTGGTGGGATACGTGGAGGTATCATGACGATTATACTCATGTTAGAGGTATTTATGAGCTTTGGGGTGTTGCATGGATAATGATTATATATATATATATATATATATATCATGTTCATCATTCATTGCATCTGATGACCATTGTCTCCCTTGTGGTTGAGAGAGTCATCGGTTTGGTTTAGCGCCACACACTCGGCCACTCATGGGTAGTGGTAGTTGGAGCAGTTGCCGCTCGTCCTGTCGTGCCACCCGGTCACGAGGTTTAGTGAGAACCGGCGTTGTGAGCAGTCAGAGACTCTGATGCTATGTAGCTAGATAGCTACTAGTGGACTGTCCGCCTCGACCACTATATAGTGGGCTAGAGGGTAGTACAGTTGTCACAGACCCAAGCCTCTCGGCCATACTGGGGTCGTGGTGTCTGGAGAGGTGTCGGGGTGACCATGGAGCATGCATACACAGTTATTATTCCTGCATTTGATGCGCGGTGCATCTGCATTTGCATACATGCCTAGTAGATACTAGTTGCATGTGATTGTCGTTGTTGCACTTGATTGAGATATGATTGTCGCATATGATTGTCATGCTGCATACATGTCATTTATTTTACATGTATATGCAGTCGTATTTATATTGCACAGGTGTCACGGGTATATCTGTTGTAGATCCAGTGAGTTTACTGATTATTGTACTATGTGTCGATTCCAGATTGGGTATGTATCTGTCATTATGTTAGTTGTGGTTTGTACAGTTTATATGTCAGGTTATTATGTCAGTTATGTTTAGGTGCATTGATTATGATAGTATGATCATGTTCTTTATTCCTTACTGAGACTGTATACTTGTGATCTCCATGTTGTTTATGGACCATGCACTATCTTGTCTATTACCCGCTGAGTTACCTATACTCACCACCGCATGTATATATTTATGTTTTCAGGTAGCTTGTAAATGGTTGGTGTCGCTCGGAGTATCCTGTCTGCCGGGTCCTACGTCACATCCGAAGACCGTGCTTGTTTTCTTTTGTATATCTTTTTATTATTTTTGGCATTGTATTTATGTGTAGTCATGTGGCTATCTTATGGTTTTGGTGTTGTATTTGTATTTAAGCCGTGCCGGCATGCATTGTATTTATTTGGTTGGTGTGGGCTTTCCTTCATTTTTCCGCTGTGTTTTTAGTGCAGCAGTGTGGGCTGCTTTATATATAACTGCGTGGTTGTGATTGTTTCATTCCAGCCGAGTGGGCTGTGATTATAACTGCGTGGTTGTATACATATATATTCCAGCCGCATGTGACTGATGTATTTTGTTTGTAGTGATGCTTTATATTATCACCGGTACAGGGGAGGTGTTGCCAGATTTTTGTCTGGCAGGGACTCCTTTGGGACGTGACAGTTGGTGAATTTAAATTATATTGTTTAAGGAATCAATATTATTTTAAAATCTAAAGTTTTGACCAAATATTTTATTTTGTGTTTCTTAGGATTTTAAAATGACTTTCAATCCTCTTGCTGTTATTTTAAAAGAAAATAAACTTATTGGTCCAAATTATATTGATTGGAAACGGAACTTGGACATTGTTTTAACTGCTGAAGAATACAAGTTCATACTTTTTGAGGTCTGTCCTAGCGTGCCTGATAAGGATTCTAGTGAAGAGGAGATAGAGAGACATAGGAAATGGGTCAAGGTAGATGAGATGAAACGGTATTACATTTTGGCTTCTATGTCAAATGTGCTGTAACATCAGCATCAGGTCATACCCACTGCCTATGACATGATGTTCAATCTCAAGGAACTCTTCGAACACCAGAATCGAGCTGCCCAGGAAGGAGGCCATGAGAAACTTAATAACGACCACCATGACTGAGGGGACACCCATAAGGGATCATATCCTCAAGATGATGACTCATTTGAATGAGATGGAAGTCCCTGGAGCTGAAATCGATGGGGAAACCCAGGTCGATATCATTCTCCAAATGCTACCCAAGAGTTTTGAGCAGTTCCGCCTGAACTATAACATGAACAAAAGGGTTTATTTGTTGGCGGAACTTCTGACAGAACCCCAAGCGGCAGAAGGGCTATTTCATCAAATCTCTGAAGTTCACATTGCTGAAAATGTTTCTGCCTCTAAGTCGAAAGGCGAAAAGAAGAAAAAGAAATAAGTTGGTTCGGCAAAGAAAGTGATTCGACCTCAAGGGACTGGGCCGCAGGCAGGTGTGAAGAAGTCGAAAGGCAAGTGCTTCACATGCAAACAGTCTGGACATTGGAAGGTGGATTGTCCTCGCAGAAAGGAGAATAATAAAAGTATATCTTATTCATTAGTTGTTGAAACATGTTTAGTGGAGTTATCTACCGGTACCTGATTTGTAGATACGGGAGCCACTGATCATGTCTGCAATTCATTGCAGGGGTTCCACGAAACTATACGACTACATGAAGGGGAGATCACCGTCTACATGGGTAATGCTACGAGAGTGGCGGCTGTTACAGTGGGAGATGTTTATTTATCTTTTGATAAGAATAAAACTTTGATTTTGAAAAATTAACTTTACGTACCATGTTTTAGAAAGAACTTGATTTTAATTTTTGAAAAACTTTGTTTCTTTTGATGACAAAGTGGTTGTCAAGAAAAATAGGGTGGTTATCTGTTCTGGTATGTTGGTTGGCAATTTGTATACTCTTAATCCAATAACTCCCATGATGCAACAAATAGAAATTAATAACACATCTTCTAATTCTAATAAGATAAAGCAACCTTTGGAAACGAACCAAATATATCTTTGGTATCTAAGGTTGGGTCATATTAACTTGAGTAGGATTCAAAGGTTAATAGCTGATGGATCTTTGGGTTCATTGGTAGTGGAAAACTTTCCGACCTGCGAGTCTTGCTTGGAAGGAAAAATGACCAAGAGACCTTTTAAGACAAAGGGGTATAGAGCCGAAGAAGTGTTGGAATTGGTTCATTTTGATTTGTGTGGGCCTATGACTATCCAGGCAAGAGGTGGTTGCGAATATTTTATCTCTTTTATAGATGACTATTCGAGATATATGTACATTTACTTGATGCGCCACAAGTCTGAGTGTTTTCATAAGTTCAAAGAGTATAAGGTTAATGTGGAGAAACATCATGGTAAAAGTAAAGACACTACGGTCTGATCATGTGGAGAGTACCTCTTAGGAGAGTTTAGGAGTTACTTATCAGAGGCTAGGATACAACCCCAATTGTCTACACTTGGTACACCCCAATAGAATGGTGTGGCGGAACGAAGGAATAGGACTCTTATGGAAATAGTTAGATTAATGATGAGTTATTCAGAATTACCAAATTCATTTTGGAGATATGCTATGAAAATAACGGAGTACATTCTGAACTTGGTACGTTCTAAGTCAGTACCCTCTACTCCCACAGAATTATGGAATGTGCGTAAGCGTAGTTTGAAACACATTCAGATTTAGGGTAATCCAACACATGTGCTAAAGGGAGATGCTAATAAGTTGGAATCACGTACAGAAGTTCGCTTGTTCGTGGGATATCCTAGAGGAATGAAAGGTGGTTTGTTTTATAGTCCTAAAGATCAGAAGGTCATTGTTAGCACCAATGCCTGATTTTTAGAAGAGAACTATGTAATGAACCACGAGCCCATGAGTAAAATTGTTCTTGAGGAAATAAGAGAGGACACTTCTACTTTAGTACCAACGGTACAAGATGAGATACCACAAGTAACTGCAACACATATCACAAATGATACACAATTACAGGTAGTGCCTCGTCGTAGTGGGAGGGTTATTAGATAACCTGATAGATTCATGTTTTTGGGAGAGTGTTCGGACTTGATCCCTGGTGAATATGAAGCTAATCCCTGGACATATGATAAAGTACTCCAAGATAAAGATGCAACATCTTGGCAAAGTACAATGAACTCTGAAATAGAATCTATGCATTCTAATCAGGTCTAGGAGCTTGTAGAATCACCAAATGGTGTAAAAGCCATTTGATGTAAATGGGTCTACAAAAGGAAAAGAGGAACAGACGGGAAGGTGGAAACCTTTAAAGCGAGGCTTGTTGCGAGGGGTATACTCAGAAAGATGGAATCAATTATGAGGAAATTTTTTCGTCGATAGCCATGCTTAAGTCTATCCGGATTCTTTTATCTATTATAGCTCATATAGATTATGAGGTTTGGTAAATGGATATCAAGACATCTTTCCTTAACGGAAGTCTTGAAGAAAACTTCTATATGAATCAACCAGAGGGATTCATTGCGAAGGACAAATAACATCTTTTATGTAAGCTCAATCGGTCCATTTATGGACTGAAACAAGTTTTGAGATCTTGGAACATCCGGTTTGATGAAGTGATCCAGTCTCATGGATTCATTCAGTGTCCGGATGAGTCTTGTGTATACAAGAAAAGTAACGGAAACGTGGTGGTATTTCTTGTACCATACGTAGATGTCATTTTACTCAATGACAATAATGTCAAAGTGTTGTTAGACGTAAGGGTATGGATGTCCAAGCAATTTAATATGAAGGACTTGGGAGAATGTGAATATATTCTTGGGATCAAAATAATAAGGAATCGCAAGAAAAGGATGTTGTCCTTATCCAAAGCTTTATACATCGATACTATCCTAGCTCGTTTTAGCATGCAAAACTCCAAGAAAGATTTTCTACCTTTTCGGCATGGAGTACCTTTATCTAAAGAAATGTGTCCTAAGACACCAAAGGAGATAGAGGAGATGAAGGCAATTCCTTATGCTTCGGCTGTAGGAAGTCTAATGTATGCGATGCTATGTACGAGACCGGATATCTATTTTGTTGTGGGCATAGTTAACAGATATCAAAGTAACACAGGACCGGGACATTGGACTGCTATAAAGCATATATTAAAGTACCTGAAAAGGACTAGAGATTATATGCTGATTTACCAGGCAGATGATTTGCTCCCTGTGGGTTACACAGATTCGGACTTCCAATCAGATAGGGACAGTAGTAAATCAACCTCGGGGTATGTGTTTACTTTGGAAGGTGGAGCCATAGCATGGAGGAGTGTTAAACAGAAATACGTTTCAGACTCCACCATGGAAGCTGAGTATGTGACAGCCTCTGAGTCAGCTAAAGAAGCTGTATGGCTCAGAAACTTCTTGATGGACTTAGATGTGATTCCTGGTTTGCCCAAAGTTATCACAATTTATTGTGACAACAGTGGTGCAGTAGCAAACTCGAAGGAACCACGAGCCCATAAGGCAAGTAAACATATTGAGCACAAGTACCACCTGATACAAGACATCATAAAACGAGGAGAGGTTATTGTCGCCAAGATTACATCAGTAGATAACCTAGCAGATCCTTTCACTAAGGCCCTTTCGGCGAGAGCTTTTGATAGGCATGTTGAGGGGATGAGAATCAGATGTATGGTAGCATAGTCTTTTAGTATAAGTGGGAGATTGTTGGGATGTATTCTATAAGCCTAGCTTTTGTATGAACATTTGTTTTGAAATATTTTGAAATGAGAATCACTTTGGTCAAATGTTTGTATTTTATATTTATATTTTAAAGGAATTTGTGTCCTAATTATTTAGGCTGATGATGCCCCGTTGAGGAGCTCATAAAGATTATCATGTAAACCCCGCAGGTAGACTTAGTCCGGCATGATAATAAAGTTGAGTGGTACTACTCTTGGAATCAGATGTTAATTAATTGAGTTGTCAATAACTCATTTAATTAACGGACATACGATATCTTAAACACAGGGAGATTAACACACTCATGATAAAAAGGAGCCCATATTGTAATATGAGATTGGTGAGGTAGTTCAATAATAACCCTTTAGTGGTATGAGTTATTATTGATGGACTTGAGTTGAGTGTTCGGGCCGAACACAGGAAGTCCAAGCCCATCAGGAAGCCTAAACCAATTCCTCCTCTAGGTCCCTGTTGTAGCCTCTATATAAACACTCGCATCCACCCATCCTCGAGTAGTTGTTGTGGTTTTTGGCTAGCCTCCTCCTTTCCTAGGGTCGGCGGCACCTCCTCCTTTCCTAGGGCCGGCGGCACTTCCTCCTCCTTGCTAGGGGTCGGTGCCTCCTCCTTGCTAGGGTCGGCACCTCCTCTAGCTTTTCTTTGAGGGTGGCGGATTGGAAAAGAAGAAGAAGAGGAGAAGGTGCCCCATCCTAGCTATTCTCTTGGTGGTCGGCGGTTTAGAAACAACGAAGTGAAGGGTGTTTGTTATCTTGGTAGATCGTCACCCACACGACATCAAAGAAGAGGAGAAGAATACTACAGAAGATCAAGAGGTCTTTAGCTAAAAAGGAAAGGTTTCGGATTGTATAGATCTCTTTTATGTTTTAAGAAGGTGATATCATGTTAGCTCCTATATATTTATAGGTTTTGGATTTTGTAGGTTCTTAAGCTCTTAGTTTTAGAAGATGATACCATGTTAGTTCCTACTATTTGCAAGGTTTGGATTTCATAGATTCTGATGCTCTTTTGTTTATTTAGAGGATGATAACATGTTAGCTTCTCAACCTTGTAAGTTTAGAAATTTGCTTAGATGCTTGTGCTTACTCTTGCTTCACATCATGATAGTTTAGTAGGCTATATGTATGATATGAATTTGCACGCTTATGTTTAGGTTTATGATTATGCCATGTTTAAGTTGCTATGCATGCTCATGCTATGTTGATGCACAAGTCTACGCTTAAGCTTATGATATGAATTTACATGCTTACGTTTAGGTTTACGATTATGCCATGTCTAAGTTGCTATGCATGCTCATGCTACGTTGATTCACAAGTCTATACTTAAGCTTATGTTATGAATTTGTATGCTTATGTTAAGATTTACGATTACGTCCATGTTTAAGTAGTGATCAAGTTTATATTAAGCTCATGATTATGCTTATGTCCATGTTTATGTAAAGAACATGGTTGAGTGTGACCTGTGTCCTTAGCCTGGAAGCTCAATAAAAATCTATGTGGTAGAGTGTGACTAGTGACCCTAGCCCGGGAGTGTGATGAGTGACTATAGCCCGGGAGCTCACAAAAAATCTACGTGATAGAGTATGACCGTTGTCCTTAGCCCAGAAGCTCACCAAATCTACGTGATTGAATGTGACCTATGTCCTTAGCCCGGGAGTTCACCAAATCTGCATGGTTGAGTGTGAACGGTGTCCTTAGCTCGAGAGCTCACAAAATCTACATAGTTAAGAGTTATCGACGTCCTTAGCCATGGAGTTCACCAAATCTATATGGTTGAGTGTAACTGGTGGTCTTAGCTCAGAAGCTCACCAAATTCTAGGAGGTCGAGTGTGATCGGTGACCTTAGCCATGAGCTCACCAAATCTTGGGTAGCTGAGTGTCACTGGTGACCTTAGCCCAGGAGCTCACCAACCTTACGTGGTTATGTTTGTGGCTCATAATTATGTTTATTCCCATGCTTAGCTTGTTTACATGTTGATGCTTATGCTCGTATGCTTATGTCCATACCCATGATTAAGTCCATTCTTATGTGTATGTATATGTCATGCAAGTATGCTTATACCTATGCTTATGTACATGCTCATGATTAAGTCTATTCTCACGTGTCATGCAAGTATGCTTATGCCTATTCTTATGTACATGCTCATCACGATGTTTATTTTATGATTGGTTTATTTACATGCTTATGCTTATATTTATGTTTGTATGCCTATGTCGATGCATATGCTCAGGTCCATGTTGTAAGTGCTAAGCTACCTAGCATATATTTTCCTTAGTACACTAAATTATAGGCGCTAATTATTGCATCATAAGAGTTTTGAATATACTGAGCCTCTCCACTCACATATTATAACTTTTTTTTTAGGTAATGAGATGAATGGGGGCAAGAGGCGATGGCCAGTGAGCCAACTCGGGATAATGGCAGTACAACCCGAAAACCTTTTAGTTTAGTTTCCACATAGGTAAATGTTTCCTTTTGTAGAATAAGTTCTAGGACCATATGACCAGTACCAAATGTTACTAGTAGTTATTTATTTTATGTAATTCAGTTAAATTGAGAATATATATGGTTATAAGTGCAATTATGATTCAGGACGTTTGCATGCTTGGACATACACACACACACATATATATATATCAACAACTTTTCTCTCTTTCTTTTTAAATTAAAATGGTATTTTATCTTCTCTCTCCTATTATTACATGCAAAAAATTATTATGGTAGTGATGATACAATGTTGTAGCAGCTACTATGTAGTAGCTGCTACAAGTTGTAGCAGTTACTATGCAATAGCTACTACAACGGTACAGTAGCTGCTATAATGGTGCAGTTGCTGATACAACGGTGCAGTAGCTGCTATAATAGTGCAGAAGTTGTTATAACGGTGAAGAAGTTGTTACAACGGTGTAGAATCTGCTACAACGATGCAGTAGCTGCTACAACGGTGCAGAAGCTGCTATAACGGTGCAGAAGCTGCTACAACGGTGCAGAAGCTGCTACAACGGTGCAAAAGCTGCTACAACGGTGCAATAACTACTATAACGGTGTAGAAGCTGCTACAACAGTACAGTAGCTGCAACAACATAGTAGCTATGCAATAACTCTGCTACACGTTATAGTAGCTACTATACAGAAGCTGCTACAACATGTAGCAGCTATTGTGTAGTAGCTGCTACAACGTTGTAGCAGCTACATCACCTTTAAAAATTAGTAGCACAGTGATTGTTGCATGCAATCAGATGAGAGAGAAATGAGAATTTTATATTTGTTGCATGCAGATGAGAGAGAAAAGTTGTTGCATGCAGATGAGAGAGAGATTAAAAAAAAATAGATTTTGACCGTGCCAGATAGCCCACGTCGGATTTCGCGCACGGTCGCGCACAAAGTGTCGCTTAACATATATATATATATATATATATATATATATATATTCCTTGAATATTCCATATTATCTTTGTACTATCTTTTATGAATCTTTCTTCATATGACCTTAGCTATGCCAAATCCTCTTCATGTGTATATCCATCAAGTTTTGTACTACTTTATACATATATCAAATATAAAAGAATTTCTAACTCAATCTCTTTACCCTAACATTAAAATGCATGATTGATTAACCACTTAGGGCACGATTCACTAACAATGACGAGGTTGGTGGCAAAGATGTGCCAATGGGAGAGGGAAGGTTGCCATGGACTATCACGATGTCATTCTTGCCTCAAAAGGAAACTCCCAATAGGTTTCAATATTGAGTGGATGATGATTGCAGTGCCCTTGTAAGGAGGGTGTTGCAAGATGCAAAAACCCAATATGTTTCAAAATTGAGTGGATGATGCTTGCGGTGCCCTTGCAAGCAGGGTGCTGCAAGATGGAAAAACATTATAGTTTAAAATTTGCACATCTTATTGTCCTAAGGGAACAAAAACTGACTCCAATACCATGTAAAAATTAGCAAAGAAGAAGAGCTCGTAGAGAGAAATAAAGAGATAAATTAATTAGGTACCTTGACCCCCCCAACTACTGGCTCACACTATTAGGAGGGAGAAAATCATAAAACTATGGCCGGTCTTCATAGGGAGGGTAGGATTGCCTAGTCAATAATACTAATTCTTACCTAATAAAAAGACTTACTTATTCTAACAATTAATTTATCTTAAAAATATATAATAATTCTAAGTTGATGGAGTAATCCTGAAAAATTCATTTTTACAAACTAACTTACAACTGAGCTAAAATTTATGATGCTCGAGCAGTTCAGAAACCTACATACATAGCCTAGGTTGGTTATTATCTATAATTGGCAAGTTTAATTATTTGTTATGTATATGAGTACAAACTGAACCATTAAAGTGATCTAATTTAGTTTTATTGGATTTCGATTATTAGAAATAGATCTTGTATGTGTAGAACTTATTGTCCCGTATCTATTATCATCTATGAGTTGATAATAGATATCTACTATATATAGTGTTGGTCTCCAAGGATTTAGGATTTAATCATGACAGAGCTTTTGGTTCCCCGTTAACCTAAAGCTTTTCGGTATCATCACTCCTAAGTCGCTTGGAAGATCTTCCTTTTCTTTCCGCTGCTTCTTCTTTCATAGAGATTATTTCTGGAAGACGCTAAAGTGAAGGATAACTCTTTAATCAGGTTCCTTGTCATATTTATTTATGTATTTATTTTCATATGTGATGTTCTTGATGAAAAGAAGATCCATGCTCATATACTTTTATTTTTTCTATTCGAATTCTTATTTTGACGGTATATAAAATTCATGCAACTTAGGTTTTTACAAAAACTATCAATTGGTATTAAAGCCAGGTACTCTTTCATCGTTTTCAATGATAATAAAGTTTAAGTTTTTCGTTGATTTGTTGTTTAAATGATAGATCAAGTTTTCCTAGTATAATACAATTTTTTTTATCGTCGAGAATCATGTAAGAGAAAATTAGGAAGACTTATTTTTTTTGAATTTTTGATGTTTCTGCGAAAAACACAAAAAATATAAAAAATTGTTATTGTTTAACCTAACTTTAGGTAAAATTATGAAAGTTCAATTGATTACTTTGATCGATTGTCAAGTTTAAAATTTTAAATAAAAATGATTGAAATTCAAACGATTAACTACTTTAAACTCATCATTACGTTAATTTTAAATTAATTAAATTTATACTTATTAATCCATTGAGATTCATCTTTTAATCGATTAAATTTCTTATAATCCATTAAAGAAATAGTACACTACTGTTTCATGCAATTAATCCTGAAACACTATGTTAGTGTTTCATGCCATTAAAATAAATTGAAATATTAATTGATTGTTTCATGAAAAACGAAGGATTTTTTTAATCGATTAAAATTTCTCTAAAATAACATATTACAGTTTCAGTAAAAGAGAAAATAAATAAATTGTTTCATTGAAATATTAAAAGAGAAAAACAAAATCATTGAAACACTAGTTCATTAAAAAAAACAAAAAACGTAATGGGTTTTTTGACAGTGTTGTTGAAACAGTAAACATTGCATTAAATAATTTTTTTAATACATTAATAATTAAAAGATTAAATAGTATTTAATTATAGGACTTAAAGAAACTTCAACTTATTAAGAGAGAAGGTTTTATATATAATCATGTAGTCATGTATAGTAAATTTTCGGATTGATTGAAATAATCAATTGGATCATATGAATCGATTACCATAAGATATTAATCGATTAATAAGTCTAATTTTATATTGTTAAAGCTTATTAAGTAATTTCTGTTCAAATAAAATTCCTAGGATTTTTTTGGATATATCTACACAACATGCTACTATATTGAACTATTGTGTCAGCCCAAAGGAAGACACCTTAAGCAGGTTTAGTTATTTTATGTTGGTAGACGTATATCTATGCTAAGAGTAATCGACCCAAAGGAAGGTTACTTTTGATGGATCGTGAAAGTCGATAGAGGGGGTGAATATCGATTTAAAATTATTCGTAGCGAGTTAGAGTAAACAGCAGAAAAATAAAAGCGAAACAATGCTAACACAAACCAATTTACTTGGTTCGGAGCCTTCGTCGATTCCTACTCCAAGGCTCACACTCGTTGAGTGTTTTCGTTGGGCAATTCACTAGTAGTTCGCAAAATGTTACAAATGCAAGTACACGAACTTTAAAAGGAAATACCGACAACAAAATAAAGGAAAGAAAAAACTCTTGGCAGCACGTTGTTAGGGGAGCTTCGCAGCGTCACAGGAGCACAGTGCAGTAGAGCAGATGTCGTTGTTATTTTTTGAAGCTTTGGTGGAGGCCTATTTTTATAGGCGTGCTCCGGGCGCTCGAATCCCTTTTGGGCTCCTAGACCGTGACGTCGTCAGACCAATAAGCGAACTCCAAGCTGTCGAAGATAGAATTTGCCTTCCGGGCGCCCGGACCATCTTTTTCCAAAAGGTTCTTTTCCTGCAAGAAAGTGTTAGTCTGAGGTAAAATAAAAGTTATACTACCCTACAAAACAAAAGTTAACACAAATATAATAAAAGAGTAGTAATTAGATTCCGTCTCACCGAGACCGGAATCTAGTCACGATCTTAACTTAGATTCCCGAAATGGTTCTAAGTTGGATCGACGCCTACTGTTCCCTCGAACGGAGAACGCGTCCTCACCAAGTCACTCTCTTCCAGTGACTTACCTTAACTTACCTGCCAGACGTCTCGTTAGCCCGTCGACCCGTCTGACTTTGTGCCAGCTATCAGGTCAGTCCGTTGACCTAGCTGGACTTCGTGTCAGACATCAGGTCAGCCCGTCGACCTGTTTAGACTTCATGCCAGCTATCTGGTTGGCCCGTCGATCTAGCTGGGCTTCATGCTAGACATCCGGTCAGCCCGTCGACCTATCTGGGCTTTATACCAGCTATCCGATCGGCCCGTCGACCTAGTTGGGCTTCGTGACAGCTCTTCGGTTGACCCATCGACCTAGCTGGGCTTTTCCTGCACACTTAGTAAAAGTGTTAGATCACAATGAAACTAATTTAACCTACTTTGTCATTTATTAAAACATGAGTTAGACCGTTAGTGCTAACCACACCAACAATCTCTTCCTTTTTGATGCAATGACAATTTGGGTTAAGTTAGTGAAAAAATAAGTAAAAAGTAAACAATCATAATATGGTTTTTAGGTTAGTCTTGTTTTATGTTTCATATGTTTGATATTTTGTTGCTAACTAACTTAAACCATCTAATCCTCCCCCTTTGACATTCATCAAAAAGAATATAGAATAGATAAAAATAAAAATGAGAATCCGAACTAAAGTCAGATTGACTTGGGGGAATTTAAAGTAGAAAACATAGAAAATTTTACTTTAAACTGTCTTTTAGCTTTTTCAAAAATAGCTAAGTTTGAAAAAAATATCTAACTTAGAAAAATAACTTACTAACTTTGTATAATTTAAACTTTATCTACTAGATTTTTTTTAAAAAATAATTAAAAATAATTTTCAAACATAAGTTTTATAAAGGCTAATTTTCAAATATACCTATTTTACAAAAGTAAGATTAACAAAGTCAAGTTTATAAATCCAAATTTCAAAACTAAGTTTGTAAAATCCAATTTTCAAAAACTTAGTTTAAAAGCTAGTTTTTAAAAATAGGTTTATCAAATTAGATTTTAAAAAATAAGTATAGATTAACATATTTTAAAGAAATATTTTTCAAAAATAATTTTACAAAATATTTTCAAAGAATAGGAAACAATTTTGTTAATAAGTTGAATTAATCCTCCCCCTGAACTTGACATCAAAAAATAACTGTCTAACCGATTAGTTACTTGCTAACTATCAGAGGATAGCATCTTTCACTTGGTTAGTCAGATTAAGTTAATTGTAATCAGTTAGTGTTTGACTAAGCTGAAATACTTAACTTGATTAATATTTGTTTAGTTTTTAACGCCCAGACTTATGATGATGCACTGATATAAGCATCTTTAAGTTCAGGCAATCTGCCTATACATCTCACCCCTTTCTAAGTTCAGAAATACACAAACAAGTTAGCCCTAGTGTGTTGGTGAGATGCTCAAACCTTAGATCTATAGGAACATGCTTTCTAAGAAAGTGATCTAAACTAAGGCTAAAATTGATTTTTGAAATTCTAAAAATGGAAAATTTTGAAAACATAAAAGTTTTATCCTAGAATTTAAGAAAATTTTTGAAAATAGTTTTTCAACTTAAGAATCCTATTCTATTAAACACATTCCTAATTTTCGACGTAGATTACTAAACTCACTTTTAGGTAGGAGTTTAGTAAGTATGTCAGCTAAATTAGACTTGGACTCAATGAATTTGAGTTCAATATCTCCTTTAGTAACATGATCTCTTATAAAGTAGTGCATAATTTCAATGTGTTTTGTTCTTGAATGATGCACAGGATCTTTTGCTAAATTAATTAAGCCAACATTATCAATTAATACTTTTACATTTGTAAGGTTTAAATTAAAGTCTTTTAAGGTGTGCATCATCCATAATAGTTGTGCGACACATTCTCCTATAGCTATGTATTCTGACTCAGTAGTAGATAGAGCAACACAATGTTGCTTTCTACTAAACCAGCTGACAAGTGATGGTCACAGTAGTTGATATCCACCACTTGTACTTTTCTGGTCTAACTTACAACCAGCGTAATCTGAGTCAGAATAGCCTATTAGTTCAAAATTGGTAGTTTTAGGATACCAGATTCCTACATTGGATGTTCCTTTAAGATATCTAAAGATTCGCTTGACTTGAGTCAAATGAGATTCTTTAGCACAGGTTTGATATCTAGCACATATACTACCTGAAAATAAAATATCGGGTCGACTCGCAGTTAAGTATAGTAGGCTGCCTATGACACTCCTATAGTATTTTAAGTCAATTGGTTTTCCATTAGAATCGTCATCTAGGATTGTGTTAACTGCCATAAATGTTTTTATTTCTTTAGTATTCTCCATCCCAAATTTTTTAAATAATTCTTTAGTATATTTTTGTTGATAAATGTAATTACCTTCATTTGTTTGTTTAATTTGTAATCCTAAGAAGTAAGTTAATTTACCTACTAGACTCATTTCAAATTCTTGTTCCATTAGAATTGTAAATTCTTGTAAAAATTTTGAGTTGGTTGATCTAAAGATTATGTCATGTACATAGATTTGGGCTATAAAGATATCCTCTTTTATTGATTTGACAAATAGGGTTGGCTCGATTTGACCTTGATTGAACCCTTTGGATATTAGGTAAGAGGTCAACCTTTCATACCATGCCCTAGGTGCTTGCTTAAGTCCGTATAAGGCTTTCTTTAGCTTAAAGACATAGTCAGGATGATCTAAGTTTTCAAACCCAGGTGGCTGTCCTACATAGACTTCTTCTTTTATTAGTCCATTTAGAAAGGCAAATTTGACATCCATTTGATATAGTTTAAACTCTTTATGGGTTGCATAGATAAGTAACATTCTAATGAACTCTAGTCTAACTACTGGGGCATAAGTTTCATCGTAGTCAAGTCTCTCTACTTGACTAAATCCTTTAGCCACTAGCCTAGCTTTGTTTCTAGTAAGTTCCCCAGTTTCGCTTAATTTATTTCTGAACACCCATTTTGTTTCTATTACCTTTTTATTTTTAGGTGGTGGTACTAAGTCCCAGACTTGGTTTCTCTCAAATTAGGCTAGTTCCTCTTGCATAGCTATGATCCAGTCTGGGTCAAGTAAGGATTCATCTATAGTTTTGGGTTCAATTTTTGATATTAGAGATATTTGACTTAGGTTTCTAAAGGATGACCCAGCCTAAACCCTTAGGTCTGGATCACCAATTATTTGTTTAATTGGATGATTTGGGTTAACTCTTATGGTCCTAGAAGGCTGATTTACTTGAAGTTGGTTTTCCTCTTCGTGATTTAAACATTCATTGGCTCCCTCTTGATTATTGTTACTTTAGACAAAATCAATTGGCTGAATTTGGGTTTATTCTAGGTTTTGGTTGGACTCCTCAAATTTTACATTTGAGGTTTCTTCAATTCTTAGTGTAACCTTGTTATATATTCTGTAACTCCTACTGTTCAATGAATATCTTACAAAAATTCCATTTTCTATTTTAGAAGTGAATTTTCTTAAGTGTTCTCTTGTGTTTAATATGTAGGCTGGGCACCCAAATACTTTAAGGTATTTAATATTGGGTTGTTTATTATAATATATTTCAAAGAAAGTTTTATTATGAGTTTATTTAGCGTGGTTCTATTTTGTACATAACAGGCTGTACTAACAACTTTTGCCCAAAAATATTTAGGTAAGTTATATTCATTTAACATTATCCTAGAGGTGTCAAGTAAAGTTCTATTTTCTCTTTCTGCAATTCCATTTTGTTGAGGTGTTTTATGACATGAGAATTCGTGATGATATCGATTTTCAAGACAAAATTGGTTGAAGTTATGATTTTTAAATTCACCTCCATTGTCATTTCTAATCCTTTTAATTTTTAGGTCTTTTTCATTTTCAACTTGTTTACAAAAATTCATAAAGATTTCAAATGTCTCATCTTTATTTTTTAAGAATTTTACCCAGATGAATCTAGAATAGTCGTCTATTATTACTAGACAATATAAGCTACCATTTATTGATTTGATCCCATGGGAATCAAATAAGTCTAAGTGTAAAAATTCTAGTATTGAGTTTGTTTGAAGTTGATTAGTTGGCTTATGAGTAGATTTTGTTTGTTTTCCTTGTTGACAAGCATTACAAATTGTTGTGTCTAAGTTAGGTAATTTTGGTAATTCTCTAACTAATCCATTTAATTTACTTATATTTCTGAAGTTAGTGTGTGACATTCTTCTATGTCATATCCAGATTTCTTCTTTTTATGTTAACACTTAATTGAAGAAGTGATTAGGTTAATTGCATAGATGTTGTCTTGTCTAAACTCTTTTAAACTTATAGAAGGGTTATCTAAGTGCTTGATTAAGCATTCTGAAGATATAAACCTAACCTTATATCCAGTATCACATAATTGACTAATACTAAGAAGATTATACTTGAAATTTTTAACAAGTAATACTTTTGTAATAATAAAGTCAATTCTAAGTTTAATGTTACCTATACCAATTACCTTGAGTTTAACATTATTCTCAAAGACAACTATTCCTAAACTTTTGTAAGTTAGTTCAACAAATTTGTTGTAATCCTCAGTCATATGTTTGGAGCAACCACTGTCTAAGATCCACTTAGTTTCTTGCAACTAGAAGGAATTAAGATTAGTTTGAGTTTAATTTGAAATGATTTTGAGTTTAGCTATTTAGATAAAGATTTTAAAAGGATTTTTAAGTAAAATTAATTTTTTGAAATAATTTTTAGGTTAAATTAATTTTTTTAAAAAATAAGTTAAATTAATTTTAAAATAATTTTTCAGATAAATTAATTTTTAAAATAATTTTTAAGTTAAATTGATTTTTAAAATAATTTTTAAGTTAAGATAATTTGAAAAAAAAAATAATTTTTAAGTTAAAAAGATTTAAAATAATTTTTTAAGTTAAAAATATTTAAAATAATTTTTAAGTTTAAAATAATATTTTTTTTAAAGTTAAATTAATTTTTAAAATAATTTTTAAGTTAGGATAATTTTTAAATTTAAAATATTTAAAATAATTTTTAAGTTAAAAATATTTAAAATAATTTTTTAGGTATAAAAATATTTAAAATATTTTTTAAGTTTAAAATAATTTTATAATAATTTTTAAGTTAAAATAATTTTAAGTTAAATTAATTTTAAAATAATTTTAAAGTTAAATTAATTTTAAAATAATTTTAAAGTTAAATTAATTTTTAAATAATTTTTATATTAAAATAATTTTTAAGTTAAAATAAGTTTTAAGTTAAAAAGATTTAAAATAATTTTTTAGGTTTAAAAGATTTAAAATAATTTTTAAGATTAAAATAATTTTGTAATAATTTTTAAGTTAAATTAAGTTTAAAATAATTTTAAGTTAAATTAATTTTAAAATAAGTTCAAAGTTAAATTAATTTTTTAAATAATTTTAAAGTTAAATTAATTTTTAAAATAATTTTTAAGTTAAAATAAGTTTTAAGTTAAAAAGATTTAAAATAATTTTTAAGTTAAAATAATTTTAAAGTTAAAAAGATTTAAAATAATTTTTAAGTTTAAAATAATTTTTAAGTTAAAATAATTTTAAAGTTAAAAAGATTTAAAATAATTTTTAAGTTTAAAATAATTTTTAAGTTAACTTAATTTTTAAGTTAAATAATTTTTAAGTTAAAAAGATTTAAAATAATTTTTTAGTTAAAATAATTTTAGTTAAAATAATTTATAAGTTAAAAAGTTTTAAAATATTTTTTAAGTTAAATTAATTTTAATATAATTTTTAAGTTAAAATAATTTTTAAGTTAAATAATTTTTAAGTTAAAAAGATTTAAAATAATTTTTTAGTTAAAATAATTTTAAGTTAAAATAATTTATAGGTTAAAAAGTTTTAAAATAATTTTTAAGTTAAATTAATTTTAATATTATTTTTAAGTTAAAATAATTTTTTTAAAATAAGATAAGTTAAATTAATTTTAAATGAATTTTAAAGTTAATCTGAAATTGAATTTTCAATTTTAATTTGATTACTTTAATTTTAATTAGATTTTATTTAATTTAAATTAGATTTAATTTAATTTAATTGGATTTAATTTAATTTTATTTAATTAGATTTAATTTAATTTGGTTCGATTCGATTTGATTTGGTTCGATTCGATTATATTTGGTTCGGTTCGATTTAAATCCTTAGTCATCTTACCCGATCTATATTTTCAATCAGGGGAAACCTATAATTTGTGTGAGATGAAGTTAAGTTCAATTTTTAGGATTTGGTTTAACTTTGTGTTGATTCAGGTTTAGCTTTGGGCTCGACAAATAGATATTCTTTGGATAAACTTCTGGGATTTGGTGAGTCACTTGGACATCATTAGAGTAACCATGCATTCGAGATTTTCCAAATAGTCCTATTCACTGAACTTAGTACAAAACCTTGGTCTAACTAATTAGGATCTGTAAGGGATAGCTTCACTTAGTTCCACTAAGCCAAATGCACCAGGTCAAGGCCATATCTTCCTAGACATGCATAGACAGAGTTTACCTAATGTACTATCATCCAAAACTTCACCAGTACTGTAGGTCAAGTTAAACTGTTACCCCTTTTTAAACTAGTCCTAATTATCTTATCGGGTTTGTTATTTTTGGAGGTACCAACTATTTTGGAGCCTCCCCCTGAATTATTAATCTGATTTAGCTTTTAATTTTGGGTTTATGTCAATTACTTTTGTAATTGTACTTAACTTGATGATAGTCTGATTTTTGGTACGTTCTAAAATAGTTTGGTTTAGTTGGTCTGAGTTTGTATTTTGGTTTTTGATTTGCTTTATTTGATTTTACATAATATATTTTATCTTTGGGTGGTTAAGCACGCTTTCGGAACCCAAGCTTTAATTTGTTGTTTGTGTTGAGTTATTAGGGATATAAACATTTTATTTGAACTTGACTTGTAGCCAAGTCCAGATTTATTGTAAACGACTTATTGTCTATTTAAAATAAGATCTAAATTTTTAGATCTTGTTGTAAATTTTTCTAAAAACCCTTTTCATTTATTAATTTCTATTTTTAGTGTTGAATTTTCCTCCTCAAGTGTTAAATCTTGAGTTGGATTAGAATTTGTGATTTGTTCCTTGAGGTTTTGGATTTCCTCAAGGAGCAATTTATTTTCATTTTCAATTACAGTTAATTTTTATCTAAACAAGCAATGACTTTGAAAATTTTCTTATTTAGACTAAGGTATACCTCTTCGGGGCCTTCGGAAATAAGTACAGACTCGTGGCTCGATTTGGGTTCGGACCCGTATTTCGATTTATCCTCCGATTCTGATTCGCGGGCCATCAGCGCGAGGTGGCTTTGGTGCTTCTGATCTTCAGCCTCTGATTCTTCTGAAGATGAGTTGTCCCATGTTGCTTTGAAAGCCTTCTTCTTGGTTGTCTTCGACTTGTCGCTCTTCAATTTCGGGCACTCGTTCTTATAGTGACCTTTCTTGTTACACCCATAGCAGGTCACGTTTCTTGGTTCAGTAGTGGAGTTGATCTTCTGCAGGTATTTTCTGCTGAAGTTCTTCTTTCTCCTGGTGAACATCTTCCTTACCAAGTTCATCAAGTACTCTTCGTCTTCTGAATCTTGATCAGACTCATCGTCAGGTTCAGGTTTGGGTCTGTCTTTTCCTTGGAGGAACCTGCAAACAAAGCGATACCTTTCTCGGTTCTGGCATTAGTCTTCTCGTGTAACTCAAATTTGCAAAACAACTTGTCTAATTTCAACTTAGAAAGGTTCTTCGAAATCTTGTAGGCATCCACGATGGATGCCCACAATGCATTTCGAGGAAATGCATTTAGAGTGTACCCGATTAAGTCCCGATTTTTCATTTGGTGGCCTATCGCGTGAAGTCCGTTGAGGATGTCTTTGATCCTTGCATGGAGCTGACTTGTCATTTCTCCTTCCTGCATTTTAATATTAAACAGTTTATTTAAAAGAAGGTCACATTCAGTTACCTTGGAGTCGCTCGTTCCTTCGTGTAGTTCGACCAGTTTATCCCATAATTCCTTCGTATTTTGGTGTGGACCCACTCGGTTCAGCTCTTCCCTCGTTAGCCCACATTGCAGTGTGCTGAGGGCTTTAAAGTCTATCAAGGCTTTCTTTTTCATATCTGGATTCCACTATTCTGGGTCCAGTGGATTTCCAAAGTTGTCGACCGACGCCTTATATCCTCTGGTGACACTAAACCACTGGTCGAAGTCAGTGTTCAGATAGACCTCCATTCGCTTCTTCCAATAGGGAAAATCGTCACCGTTGAATAGAGGGGGACAGACTATGATGAAACTTTCGATTTGAGATATTTTTCCTTGCACACAAAAAAGAACAACAAAAGAAATCCCAAGACTTGGTCTTGGATTGACAGTGTGGGAGAAAGAAAGAAATTTGAACTTGCTATGAAAAGAATCCAAAAAGGCAACAATACCAGTTTGGATTGTTCCGAAAAACTTAAAGCCGAAAAGAAAAAGAAAAGAAAAAAAATCCACCACTTTTGTCTAATTGGTGGTTGCACCAAATCAGAGCGGTACTTACTCTGATACCACTTGTTGGATCGTGAAAGTTGATAGAGGGGGAGAGGGGTGAATATCGATTTAAAATTATTCGTAGCGAGTTAGAGTAAGCAGCGGAAAAATAAAAGTGAAACAATGCTAACACAAACCAACTTACTTGGTTCGGAGCCTTCGTTGACTCCTACTCCAAGGCCCGCACTCGTTGAGTGCTTTCGTTGGGCAATTCACTAGCAGTTCGCAAAAGGTTACAAATGCAAATACACGAACTTTAAAAGGGAATATCGACAACAAAATAAAGGAAAGAAAAAACTCTTGGCAGCAGATTGTCGGAGGAGCTTCGCAGCGTCGCAGGAGCACAGTGCAGTAGAGCAGATGTCGTTGCTATTTTTTGAAGCTCTGGTGGAGGCCTATTTTTATAGGCGTGCTCCGGGCGCCTGGATCCCTTCCGGACACCTGAACTGTGACGTCGTTGGACCAATCAGCACGCTCCAAGCTGTCGAGGATAGAATTTGCCTTCCGAGCGCCCGGGCTAATTTCGGGCGCCCGTACCAACTCTGGGTGTCCGGATCCTTTCCGGGCGCCCGAACCACCTTTCTCCAGAAGGTCCTTTTCCTACAAGAAAATGTTAGTCCGAGGCAAAAAAGTTATACTACCCTGCAAAATAAAAGTTAACACAAATATAATAAAAGAGTAGTAATTAGATTGCGTCTCATCGAGACTGGAATCTAGTCACGATCTCAACTTAGATTCCCGAAAATGGTTCTAAGTTGGATCGATGCCTACTGTTCTCTTGAACGGGGAACACGTCCTCACCAAGAGACTCTCCTCCAGTGACTTACCTTAACTTACCTGCCAGACGTCCGGTCAGCCCGTCGACCCATCTAGACTTCGTGCCAACTATCAGTTCAGCCCGTTGACCTAGCTGGACTTTGTGCTAGACATCAGGTCATCCCGTCGACCTATCTGGACTTCGTGCCAGCTATCTAATCGGCCCGTCGACCTAGCTTGGCTTCGTGCCAAACATCCGGTCAGCCCGTCGACCTGTCTGGGCTTCGTGCTAGCTATTCGGTCGGCCCGTCGACCTAGCTGGGCTTCGTGCCAGCTATCCAGTCGACCCGTCGACCTAGTTGGGCTTCTCCTACACATATAGTAAAAGTGTTAGATCACAATGAAACTAACTTAACCTACTTTGTCATTCATCAAAACCTGAGTTAGACCGTTAGTGCTAACCGCACCAATAACTTTTATTCCAGATATACACTCAAGGTAGCTTGCAACTATGAAACAAAATTTTATTCTGTTCAGATCATGCACAATATGTTGGCTCAAAGAAAGACATATTGTGTGATAGATTAAAGTTGTTGTAAGCTATGGACCAACATATAATTCATATAAAGGTTATTTTATGTGCACAATAGATCGGCCCAAAGGAAGACACATTATGCAGCCAATTAAAGTTTGAGTTATATCAAAAAGTATTGTTAATAAAGAATGTGTTAGCCCAAAGGAAGACACATTATGTTGTACTTGGTATCTCATGAAAAGCCCATTTATATGCATTTAAAATTTTATTTTATTTGCATAATTTTATGTTGCTTATATATATATGTTCTTGGCTTTAGTTAAATCATGAGTTTAAATAAATTTCTCTCTTTAATTTCAGTGCAATCTGTAACTGCTAACATTAATAGCATTTCAACACTAACTGTTCGAATTTTACTGAATGGAAATAATATGTAATCGTAGTCTTAGACTGCATGGACTTAGACTATGCATTAAGGAATGATTGTCCCACATCTCTGACCAGTGCTAGCACTATATAGCAGAGGGCTAAATTTCAGCTGTGGGAGAAATCAAATTGCATATCTCTGAGTATCATGAGACTTTCCATACCAGCACCATTAAAAGACTCAATAACAGAGGGAGGAGATGCTAGGCCAATTAGCAGACCGATTCACCTCAAATGAAAAGATCAAAACTACCATACTTCATACGAAGTTGGTAACCATGAGGTACAGTGGTAAAGGAAACATAAGAGAGTACATTATGGAGATGTCCAATAAAGCAACAAGTCTTAAAGCACTAAAACTCGATATGTCTAAGGGTATGTTAGTACATTTCGTCTTGATATCTCTGCCTGCACAATTCACTCCTTTTAAGATATCGTATAATACTCAAAAGGAAAAGTGGAAATTGAATGGGCTCATTGCTCAATGCGTGTAAGAGGAGGGCAGACTAAAGATTGAAACATTTGAGAGTGCTCACTTACATCTGGTTCTTAAAGTGCAAGCAAGAAACGAAAGAGGATCAATAACAAAGGAAAAGGAAAATAAACTACAGATTTTGGAGGCAATGCCCATAAGAAGCATAAGAAGTAGGATAAGAAATTCACTTGTTTCTTTTGTAAGAATAAAGGTCAAATGAAGAAAGACTGCCTCAAGTACACCAACTAGCGTGTAAAGAAAGGTAAACTTCTCAACTTTGTTAGTTTGAAAGTCAATCAAGCTATTGTACCCACTAACACTTGGTGGATAGATACCGGTGCTACTACTCACATAAGTGTCACTATGCAGGATTGTCATAGGAGCCGACTTCTGCTTGATGGTGAAAGATACATCTATATAGAAAATGGAAAGAAGGCTAAAGTCGAGTTGATTGGTATTTTTAGGCTTTGTTTAGGAACCAATATTTTTCTAGATTTAGAAAATATATATATTGTATTATCTTTTCGATGAAATTTAATTTCAATTTCTTATTTAGACAAATCAGGTTATTCTTGTTTATTTAGAAATGAAAATTTTCTTGATTGATAAGCTTCATAAATTAAACACCTTTACTCCTACGATTGACAACATAATAATGCATAATATAGGTACAAAATATAAATTGACTGACGAGAATTCTTCCATGTTATGGCATAGGCATTTGGGGCATATATCTAAACAACATCAAGAAAGGTTACTGTCACATGGAATTCTCGATTCCCTTGACATGTAATACTTTAATATCTGCATAAAGTGTGTTAAGGGGAAGACCACTAACAAAAGGAACAATAGGGCTAGCCGTTGTAGTGACGTTTTGAAGCTAATATATATGGATATTTGTGGACCATTTCCTAAGACATCTTGGAATGGACACACATATTATATTAGCTTCATAAACGACTACTCCAAATTTGACTATATATATCTTATTCATGAGAAATCACAATCTTTGGACATGTTCAAAATTTTCAAAGTCGAAGTTGAACTTTAACTAAGTATGAAAATTAAAGTCATCTGATCCGACCATGGAGATAAATATTACGATTGATATGATGGATCAGGTGAACAACGTCCAAGACCTTTTGTGAACTACCTTACTGAGTGTGGGATTATGCCTCAATATACCATGTCTGGTACACCCAGTCAGAATGGTGTAGCTAAGTGTCGCAATTGAATCCTAAAAAATATGATAAGAAGTATGATGGCTTTCACTTCTCTACTAGAGTCTTTGTGGGATAAAACACTCAAGACTGTAGTTTACCTACTCAATAGAGTACATAGTAAGGTAGTAATTAAAACTCCATTTGAGATATGGATGGGTAGAAAGACTAGCATTATGCATTTACACATTTGGGGTTGTTCAGCTAAAGCTAGGCCTTACAGGCCTAATGAAAGGAAATTGGACTCAAGAATAGTTATCTGCAATTTTGTAGGTTATTTTGAAAAGTCAAGAGGGTATAAATTTTATGATCCTTGTAATAAATCCTTCATCGAAATGGGAAATGCCAAGTTCATTGAGGATGGTGGGAGTAATAAAATCAGGGAAGTATCTTTTGAGGAAAGCATTGGCGATCCTTCTGTGGTCACTACTAGTGCAATTAGTAATGGTATGGTTACCATAGCGCACATTATGAGTATCACACATCCACTGAGTATAGTGAATCAAGATATTCTCATGACATCTCCAATACAATTGGAGGAACCTGCCACTGAAATTGAAGTATTGCCTCATTTTGATGAGCAAATACCTCAACCACCTCATATACAAGTACCTTTAAGGCGATCCACAAGTATGGAGAACCACGAATTCTCGTGATTATGTTTATCTCCAAGAGCATGCTTTTGACATAGGATTAGAAAGTGATCCTACATCTTTCCAAAAAGTCAAAAAATACTCTAACCCTGAAAGGTGGATTAACGTCGTGCAAAAAGAGTTGAAGTTTATGGTAGACAATAATTTTTGGGAACTTATCAAATTACCTGAAGGAAAGAAGTCTATTTGTTGTAAATGGATATTTAAAACCAAGCAGGATTCAAGGGACAATGTCAAAAAGTATAAGGCTTGTTTTGTTGCCAAGGAATTCACTCAGAAAGAAGACATTGATTACAAGGAGACTTTTTCACCTATGTCGACGAAAGACTCCCTTAGGGTAATCATGATATTTGTAGGTTATTATGATTTAGAGCTACATCAAATAGATGTAAAAACTGTCAGTGGTACCAGAAATTTGATCAAGTGGTTACCTCATTTAGATTTAAAGAGAACCCCGTTGATCAGTGCATATATGTCAAGTTCAGTGGGAGCAAGTTTGTTATACTTGTTTTGTATGTGGACGATATATTGCTTGCGAACAATAATAAGGATATGCTACATCAAATCAAGTCATTTCTATCTAGTAATTTTGAAATGAAAGATCTTGGTGAAGTATTCTTTGTTTTAGACATATATATCTATCATGATCGTTCAAGAGGCATTCTCAAACCTTTACGACAGATCTATATTGAAAAGGTGCTTATAAGGTATGGTCTGTAGAACTGTACACCTGGTGACACACCAATATCAAGAGGTGACAAGTTCAGCTTACAGTAGTGTCCACCGCTTGAACTTCAAATAAAGGAGATGGAGCAATTCCCATATGCGTCAACAGTGAGAAGTCTCATGTATCCACAAGTTTGTACTCGACCAAATATAGTATTTATAGTTGGGATATTAGGTAGATATGTAAGTAACCCAGGACCATCGCACTGGAAAGAGGTAAAGAGAGTGATGCGGTATTTGCAAAGAATTAAAGGACATATGCTCACGTATCGGAGATCAGATCATTTGAATGTGATTGGATATTCATACTCTGATTTTATTGGATGCTTAGATAGTAGGAAATCTACTTCGGGCTATATTTTCATGCTTGCTGGAGGGGCTATATCTTGGAAGAGCGTCAAGCAAACGCTAATAGTCACTTCTTCTATTGAGGCAAAGTTGGTAGCATGTTACAAAGCATCCAATCACGGGATATGGCTGCGGAACTTCATTACAGCATTATAGATCATTGATGGTATTGACAAACCACTGAGAATCTACTGTGATAATAAAGTCGTAGAATTTTATGCCAAGAACAACCGTAGTTCGTCGAAGTCTAAGCACATCGACATCAAGTTTTTAGCAGTTAAAGAAAGAGTTTAGAGTAGTCAAATTATGATAAAGCACATCGGCACATATTCCATGTTGGCCGATCCACTCACCAAAGGCTTGGTGTCTAAGATGTTTCATATGCATGTTGTGAATATGAGAGTCCTCTTATGAAAGAAAAACTCATCTAATGAGAGCCTGTATTTATCTTATTGCTCTATATTTGATAATAAAGATAAACATTTTGTTTCGATTATTGTATGTACTTAAAGTTTAAAATATTAATGAGAATTTATATGTTTGTTTGACACTTTGACTATGATATCATCATTTACTACTGTAGTTTAACATTTGGTGTTGGTAAAAATGATGCAGATTCCTTTTGGAATTATAAAGTTGATCATGATCTGATATTGCAGTTTAGCATAAAGTATTTCACAAATATGATCTGACCTCTTTTGAGGTTATCTTAGGACCAATTGAAAATTAACATGTACTGATCGCATTTATGTAAATTTCACTTTACACATTTACATCTTGATCTATGTCATTAACATTGGTATTGTGATTACTGTTTGGACTTGTTATGATCATATATAATAGTTATGACCTCTTTAGTCCTATACCAATGAAGTTAATGGATCAGATTGTTTACAGGGGTATTCTATACCCATAAAGTTTGATATCAACTAAAATTTTACTTGTATTTCATATATAACTCACAAATAGCCTAAGTGGGAGATTGTTAGTTATTATCTCTAATTGGTAAGCTTAATTGTAGGGTGTGTATATGAGTATAAACTGAACCCATTAAAGTGATCTAACTTAGGCTTATTAGGTTTCGATTATTAGATGTAAACCTTGTATGTGTAGAACTTATAGTTCTGTATCTATTATCATCTATGAGTTGATAATAGATGTCCACTATATATAAGGTTGGCCCCCAAGGGTTTACGGTTTAATCTTGGCAAAGCTTTTGTTTCCCCATTGACCTAAAGTACTTTTTCGGTGCCGTCACCCCTAAGTCCCTTGGAAGACCTTTCTTTTTTTTCCGCTACATCTTCTCGATTATTTCTAGACGACGTTAAAGACAAGGATGACTCTTCAATCAGATTTTTTATCATATTTGTTTATGTATTTATTTTCTTATGTCATGTTTTCGATGAAAAGAAGATTCATGCTCATATGTTTTTATCTTTTCTATTCGAATTATTATTTCGACTGTCTAAAATTTATGCGGCTTAGGTTTTTATAAGAACTATCAACCCATGGCGTTATCTTCCCCTTCCTTGCTACTACTGCTGGTATGGTTTTCCAACCTCCTCACATAAAGCAGCAGTCATGGCATTGCCTTTGTTGACGTCTTCATGCATCCTATTCTATTTCACCATCCTCATGGGTTTCACATCTACTTCTTTCTCATACCTAAACAATAATACACCTCCTACTTAATTTGAGTCACTGTAGTATGCTTGTTCAAACAGGTCTTCTTGTTCTACACTGAGTAGCTCCCCTAGGCCCAGCACCATCAGCCAGCCTAGCTATCAAACACCACAAGCAAAGGATGGTTATATTCTTAATCGATCTTCAACTTAATTTCTCGTTCTCAAACCACCTCCTTCCTTCGATTGCGAGCTCCACGAGACAACTTGTTAATAACTTGACAAGATTGATATATAAATTAATCCTATATATTATCATGTCACACAAACGAACTGCAGGTCAATTATAAAAATCTATCGAGTCGGTAAATAATTAATCAATATATGCATCCTCCAAATCGAACAGAATCAGAAGATTGAATTTGCATTGGAGTCGTTCCAAATCGAATTAAAAATAGCGGAATAAGAAATTTGTTAATTAAGGCATGAATAAGAAATTTGGCCGTGATGGCCGCTACCGTGGCGGTCGGATCGCACGGCATTGCTCGGAGATCTTCCGATGGAGATAGTAGCCATGGTGCGGGTGGTCCGGCGATATGAACCCCCACCGGCGGTGGTTCTTGGTGATTCTGAGGAGGCGCTGCAGGATGGCCTCCGTCATGTCGCCGTCCCTCGCCACGAAACGCGCCACCTTATCAATGTGTTCCCGCTCCTCCTGCACCAGACGTGGGCATTCCTCCGCTGCTGCACTCGATCTCCGGCAGCCGGTCACGGCCTCCTCGCCGCTTGGAATCCTCACCTCTCTCATTTTCCCTGCAATTATTAATTAATCGAGATGGAGTGCTCCGCGTGGCTCGAAATCTAAAGCCCAGTTTTGCAAATAAGAAGATTCCTTGTACAGCAGCTGCTGGACATGTGGCGCTGGCCATCACCAGTTAATTTAGATTGATTGGATTAGCTTCTGCTCCACAATTTTAAATAGATGGAGGTTTGAAGGACTAAATTCCTGTTAGTCCGCTTAATTAATGCCACATGTAAACTGGGCAAAGACAAGGGATCAAGTTCCGACTCACATTCTCAGCGTTACAAGTAGTTGCAATTAACTCTGAAATAACTTTGAATAAACGAGATCAAGATATATGATTAATTGCGGGCTTCAAACATGATATTTGGATGGGTAACAAAACAATTAATTTTTAGTTTCTATGGATACAAGTATGCATGGATGTATAAAAGGAAATAAGAGTAGTATCACTCCTGACATAGACACGAGAAAAAAAGGAGGAGCTTGACCTTCTAATGGATAGGGATTTAAAATTTGAGTCTTAATTACAATGTATGATGGGAAATTTTTCCCCCGGTAAAAAATGAACTTAAGAATGTTGGTTATTTTGATGAGCCTCGATTAACACTTCTCGATTTATCTTAATGATCGGTAGAAAGCTTTCACAGAATCAAATCAATCATCTCCAAAATATCAAAGATCTGGATACCTAAATTACCCAAAAAAAAAGAGGAAACGCCCTCAAGCCCCATTACATGGTGCAATGGTAAGAGACAAGATGGACACCCATGCAACATGAGTTCGAAACTCTCGTAGGATATATCATATGCCCGTGATATTTTAACCACTCATGGTGTTGGTGTTATATTTAAGAGGTATCCTAAAGGCAATCGTCTTAAACATTGTCTTAGTTATTTGATAAATAAGATTCACTATTTGAGTGTACATTCTATAGGTAAGCGATTTGATTTTAAACTCAAATAATAAAGTCTACAATACAAAGCATAGTATGATCGAAATTATGATTAGATTACAATTAGTGGGTATTAAAATCATCCCTAGTCAATGAATTGATGAGACTGAACATCGTCAATTTTGTGAGACTAGCACATGTTAGGACCCTTGACGACCGGGTAGAGGAGGATGAATAGCCCTTGTAAAAATCAAGCAAACACAACTTTTCTCAAACTTATAACTTAATTAAAAGAATACTTGCATAAAACTAATCAAAAAACTAAAAGACAGAGGCACTGAGAATTTACTTAGTTACAATGAGGGAGGTTGTTAATCCAAAGAAGTGAAGTGCACTAATTTTTCCTTCAGGCGGAGAAGTTTCTTTACAGCAATGACAACACAAAATCATAGAGCTAAAAAAAAATTAAAAGCGTACAAGTGTTGTTTCATAGTTTCTTGTTCTTATCTAGCTTCTAGGAGCAGGGTTGTTTATATAACCCTGCACGGGTGCCTGTAATGGGATAGAAATCTATCCCCGACGTAACAGCCAAAAGCCATGTTCAAATGGCTAAAACTTGGGTTCCGGGCGCCCGGAATGGTTCTGGGCGCCTTGAACTGCTCTGAATGCCCCGACCAGCTCCGGGCGCCCTTGACTAGTTCGACCGCCCCGGGGCCAAAAATCAACCCTTTGCTAATTTTTGGTCCCGACCTCCTCCTTTGGTTCCAGTCGCATCAGTCGGGGTCTTTCACTCCAACTCCGCTCGCTTGGGTGATTTCGGCCATCCGGAATAGGGCTCCCCCAAGCCCAACTTCCGATCTTTTCAGGCAACCTTCCGCTCCGGCTTCTCATCCCTTGGAAACGTTGCTTGCTTCCTTCTCATCCGCCAGCATACTCTTCCACATCTTTTCGTCCCTTGGACAGCTACGTCTTTTGTGTTGGTGCGGTTAGCACTGACAATCCAACTCAGGTTTTGATGAATGATAAAATAGGTTAAGTTGTTGTGATCTAACACTTTGACGAAATGTGCAGGAGAAACCCAACTAGGTCAACGGGCCAACCGGATAGCTGTCACAAAATCCAGACTGGTTGATGGGCTGACCGGATGTCTAGCACGAAGTCCAGACAGGTCAACGGGCTGACCGGATGTCTGACACGAAGTCCAACTAGGTCGATGGGCTGACCTGATAGCTAGCACGAAGTCTAGACGGATCGACGTGCTAACCGGACGTCTGGCAGGTAAGTTAAGTTAAGTCACTGAAGGGGAGTGACTTGGTGAGGACGCATTCCCAGTTAGAGAACTTAGGCGTCGATCTAACTTAGAACCATTTCGGGAATCTAAGTTGAGAACGTAACTAGATTCTGATCTTAGTGAGACGAAATCTAATTATTACCCTGTTTTATTATATTTGTGCCAACTTTTATTTTACATGGTAGTTTAAACTTTATTTTGCCTTGGACTAACATTTTCTTGTAGGAAAAGGAATTTTCGAAAACTGGTGGTCCGGGCACCCGGATGGTAAAACTCATCTCGTCACAAATATGAAGGGCGTTGATTGGTCGGACCTACATCACGATTCGGGCGCCCGGAGCATGCCTATAAAAGAAGGCCTCCACGGAGCATCAAAAACAACAACTTCTTCTACAACTGCTCTGTTGCGCTCTGCCACTGCGATGCTGCGAAGCTACTCCGACAATTTGCGGTTCAAGTTTATTATTATTATTATTGTTGTCAGTATTTCATTTTAATAGTTCTTGTACTTACTGTTGTAATCTTGTTTGCGAACTATTAGTGATTACCCAACGAAAGTGCTCAATGAGTGCGGGCCTTGGAGTAGGAGTCGTCGAAGGCTTCGAACCAAGTAAAATTGGTTCCTGTTAGCGTTGTGATTTTTAGTTTTCCACTGTGTACTCACTTCAAATTTTCGATCGCTATTAACCCCCCCCCCCCTCCTCTAGCGACTTCTACCATCTAACAAGTGGTATTAGAGCATGTACCACTCTGATTTGGTGTAACCACCAATCAGACAAAGGGGGTGAAATTTTTATTTTCTTCTTTTCAATTTTAAGTTTTACAATATAATCCAAACTAGTATCATTATCTTTTTGGAAATTATTTTTTTCGTAGCAATCAAGCTGAACTAGTGCAACACCAATTTAATTTAATTTAATTTTTTAATTTAATCCCGCATTACTAATCCAAGACCAAGTCTTGGGATTCATTTTTTCTTTTCTCTCCTTGTGTGTAGGATCAATGTCTCAAATTGAAGGTTTTAGCACAGTTTGTCCACCTCTGTTCAACGGTGACGACTTCCCCTACTAAAAGAAGCGTATGGAGGTCTACTTAAAGACCGACTTCGACCAGTGGTTCAGCGTCACCCATGGCTACAAGGCGCCTGTTGACAACTTTGAAAATCCATTGGACCCGGAACAATGGAATTCGGACATGAAGAAGAAAGCGCAGACGGATTTTAAAGGGCTCAATACACTGCAATGTGAGCTGACAAAGGAAAAATTGAACCGAGTGGGACCACACCAGAATGCAAAAGAACTATGGGACAAGCTCGTCGAACTTCACGAGGGAACCAACGACACCAAGGTAACCAAACAAGACCTTCTTTTAAATAAGTTATTTAATATTAAGATGCAGGAAGGAGAATCCGCGAGTCAACTCCACGCGAGGATCAAGGACATCCTCAACGGACTTCACACTATTGACCACCAAATGGAGAACCGCGATTTTATCAGGTACGCTCTAAACGCGTTTCCTCGAAATGCATTGTGGGCATCCATCATGGATGCCTACAAGATTTCGAAGAATCTTTCTAAATTAAAGTTAGATGAGTTGTTTTGTGAACTTGAGCTACACGAGCAAACTAACGCCCGAACTGAGAAAGGTATCGCTCATTTTGCAGGTTCCTCCAAGGAAAAGACAAAGACCAAGCCTGAACCTGAAGATGAGTCTGACCAAGATTCAGAAGATGAAGAGTACCTAGTGAACTTGGTAAGAAAGATGTTCACTAGGAGAAAGAAGAACTTCAGCAGGAAGGACCTGCAGAAGATCAACTCCACAACTGAACCAAGAAATGTGACCTGCTTTGGATGCAACAAGAAGGGTCACTACAAGAAAGATTGCCCAAAATTGAAGAACAACAAGTCAAAGACAACCAAGAAGAAGGCACTTAAAGCAACGTGGGGCGATTCGTCTTTAGAAGAATCAGAAGACGAAGAGCAGAGGCATCAAAGCCACCTCGCACTGATGGCCTGCGAATCATAATCGGAGGACGAATCGGAAGACGGGTCTGAACCTGAATCAAGCCATGAGTCCGTACTCATTTCCGAAGGTCCCGAGAAGGTATACCTTAGTTTAAATAAAAAGTTTTATAAAAGTATTGCATGCTTAGATAGAAAGTTAACTGCAATTGAAAATCAAAATAAAATGCTCCTTGAGGAGAATCGACTCCTCAAGGAACAAATTACAAATTCTAATCGAAATCAAGTTTTAACACTTGAGGAGGAAATTCAACACTAAAAGCTGAAATTAATAAACTAAAAGGGATCTTAGAAAATTTTACAACCAGATGTAAAAATTTAGATCTTATCTTAAATAATCAAAAGACTGTATATAATAAATCTGGACTTGGATACAAGTCAAACTCAAATAAATCATTTATATCACTAATAACTCAAAACAACCCACAAACTAAAGGTTGGGGTTCGAAAGCGTGTCTAAATACGCAAGTAGGAATAAATCAATACTATGTACCTAAAAATAAAATATATTATGTGAAATCAAATAAACCAAAGCAAAAAACCTATACCAACTAAGCGTAAATCAAACTATAGAAATAACTATAAAATCAACTTAAACCAAGATTATAATCAAGTATATTATAATTATAAAAGTAATCGACATAAACCAAAAACCGAAACATAAAACAAATCAATAATTCAGGGGAGGCTCCAGAATAGCTGGCACCTCCAAAAATAACCTACCCGGCATGGTAATTAGGACTAGTTAAAAAGGGACAAAAGTTTAACTTGACCTACGGTATTGGTGAAGTTTTGGATGATAGTACATTAGGAAAACTCTGTCTATGCATGTTTAGGAATATATGGCTCCGACCTAGTGCATTTGGCTTAGTGGAACAAACTGAAGCTACCCCTTACGAATCCTAACTAGTTAGACCAAGATTTTGTACTAAGTTTAGTGGATAGGACTATTTGAAAATCTCCAAAAGCATGGTTACTCTAATGATGTCCAAGAGACTCACCATAGCCCAGAAGTTTATCCAAAAAATACCTATTTGTTAAGCCCAAAGTTAAACCTGAATCTAACACAAGATAAACCAAACTCTGAAACTGAATCTAACTCATCTCACAAAAATCATAGATTTCCCTGATTGAAAATATAGATCGGGTGAGATGACTAAGGTCTTCAAATCAAATCGAATCGAAACGAATTGAACTAAATTAAATTCAATTAAATCTAATTAAATTAAATTAAATCTAATTAAAATAAATCTAATTAAATTAAATTAAATGAAATATAATTAAATTAAATTAAATCTAATAAAATTAAATTAAACTAAATCAAATTAAATTTACTTTATAACTAAATTAAAAATTCAATTTCAAATATTTCTTAAAAAAAAAATTTAACTTAAAAATTATTTTAAATTTTAATTTAAATTAAAAAATATTTTAAAATTTTAATTTAAAATAAAAATTATTTTTAAAATTAATTTAACTTAAAAATTATTTTAAAAATTCATTTAACTTAAAAATTATTTTAATTAATTTAACTTAAAAATTATTTTAAAAATTAATTTAACTTAAAAATTATTTTAAAATTTTAATTTAACTTAAAAATTAATTTAACTTAAAAATTAATTTAACTAAAAAAATATTTTAAAATTTTAATTTAACTTAAAAATTATTTTAAAAATTAATTTAACTTAAAAAATATTTTTAAAATTTAATTTAACTTTAAAATTATTTTAATTAATTTAACTTTAAAATAATTTTAAAAATTTAATTTAACTTAATTTTTTTAAAAAATAATAATTTAACTTATATTTTTTAAAAAAAAATTAGGTTAACTTAAAAATTATTTTAAAAATTAATTTAACTTCAAAATTATTTTAAACATTAATTTAGATTAAAAAATTATTTTAAAAATTAATTTAAGTTAAAAATTATTTTAATTAATTTAACTTAAAAATTACTTTAAAAATTAA